>NC_142512.1:42850000-43186666 GCF_057876585.1 Rhinolophus sinicus | reverse complement strand
TGTATTTTTGGGTGGTTTGTTGTACTCCACTGAACTATTTGTTTCTGTAGCAATACCACATAGTTTTAATTATGGTCTATGGCACATTTTTATGTCTAGTAGGGCCAGTCCCCCTCACTCTTTCTGAAATTTTTCTTGGTTACTTTCACAAATTTAAAAAAAAAAATTTCCTCCCATTTCGCCTGCTATATTTGCTTTGCCAGTAGCAGTTTAGATCGAATTTACGAAAGACCCATTGGGATTTTGCTCATAATTATATTAAACTTATAGGTTAATTTGGAGTTCGTGCTACCCTTACAATATTGAGAGAGGTAACCAAGGCCCAAAGCGTCACAGAGGAAGAACCCGTGAATCCGAGTATTGTAGTTAGTTAGGGTAGGGGCCAGTTACTGCTAATGAGCCCTTTTAGTCAGCTACTACACGCTTTGTTTTTCTTTGTTTATTTTGCCCTGCTAAATTCTTTGGTAAACAATAACTCATAGACTTAAACACTCCAATTTTTAAAGTGGACCTTTGGATGAAAGTATGTTATTTAAATTCAAAAACTGTGTAATGTTACCCAGACGAATCCTGGTTAAATCCCCCCAATTTTTTTATGGAGAGAAGCAAATTCTCTTTCTGCACTTTAAAGGCTTTCAAATAAGCAATGATATAATTACTTTCACTGAAGTTGCCTTTAAAGATTTGTTGAGATTTTCATACTTTTCAAGCAGCAATGAAGAAATTTTAATATTTCAAGTTGTTTATGAAAACATTTTTACAGCCTTCAGACAGCTAAATGTTCTGGTTATTCAGATTACTACATTTATATAAAATTGCCCGTCAGTTTTGTATTTTCATTTCTTAATAGCTACCTGGTTACAGTGGCTGGGCTTTTATTATTGTTTCCTAGAGGCAAGGTCAGTGTCAGAAAAACTGGAATTTTCCTGTGGTGAGTAAACAGCTACTATTTATAGGGACTTATATTTTGATGAGAAAAATGAGATACCCTGCTTGGCTTACCATAAAGACACAGATGCTTCTAGAGTCCAGTAGGGAAGCCTTTTGCTCACAGCATCTGCTTTAGTTGGCTAGCCAGATGACTTCTAAAGATTTTTTCACTCTCTCTTGAAGGGCATCACCTCTTTGACATGTAAACAAGTTTATAAATAAAAAGGTTAACTTAGCGTTTTATAATTTTAAAAAATCACTTTAGCTATATCAGTTCTGTGTAATTCTGAACTATTAGATCATTTGAATTATGGCACTTCCTAAATAAGCTTGAAATGTCCTTTGTATGCATGTTCTTTGACTTATTCTGCGGTCGAGACAGATTTGTATTGACCCATAGTTCATTTATTCGACAAATGTTTGATGAGCCCTCACCGCATGCCAGGCCCTATACTAACCTTGAAAACCAAAAACTGGTGCAAGATATAGTCTTCGTCCTTGAGAAGTTTATTGTCTTTTATGCAATGCAAACATATAAACAGACAATAAAATAAAAATACAGTCAGGTGCTTCTATTTGAAGTTTGTTTTGTCAGTTTAGTGGGGCAGGTAAGGTGTCTCTGAATGTCTTCTAGAAGAAGTAATGTCTGAGCTGAGCATTGTAAAGTGAATAGGAGTTGGCAGGCAAGGGGCTCCTAGTTAGGGAAGAGGGAAGAATATACAGTGGTCCCCCCCTTATTCACAGAGGGTATGTTCCAAGAACCCCCAGTGGATGCCTGAAATAGCAGATAGTATCGAATCCTATATATACTGTTTTTTCTTATATATACACACCTATAATAAATTTTAATTTATAAATTAGGCACAGTAAGAGATTAACAACAATAACTAATAATAAAATAGAACAACTGTAATAAACTATAATAAAATGTATGTGAGTGTGGTCTTTCTCTCTCTGATAACCTATCTGATAACCAAGACGGCTGCTAGATGTCTAACGAGCGGGTGGCATATACAGTGTAGATACGCTGGACAAAGGGAATGATTTACACCTGGGGTGGGACAGAGCGGGATGGCATGAGATTTCTTCACACTACTCAAAATGGCACACAATTTAAAACTTATGAATTATTTATTTCTGGAATTTTCCATTTAATATTTTCGGACTGTGGTTGACCATGGATAACTGATATTGTGGAAAGTGAAAGATGGATAAGGAGGGGGACTACTGTAAAAGAAAGAAGCTTGTAGGGAAACTAAAAAGCTCAGTACATTTTGTCAGATGGCTGGTCAAACTGTGACCGTGGGCAAAAATACTGTCTCGTTCAGAAAGCAAACTTATGACCCAGACTTTATTCATCTCATGTTCTAAATAGTGATTCCAAACAGTTTATCATGAATCCCATAAGTAAAAAATGTTTTATGTATCCCCAGTACATACACATATTTATTTATAACTTATATGCTAATAGTTTATGTACATAGTTAAATGTATACAAATAGAAATAAAGGATGAGCTAAAGAGAAAAATATATTCTCATTTTCCTTTTATTAAGAGAGAAAGCAAGGTGATGCTTCATTATTCTTTAAACTCTCTGTAATATTCTGTGATACACCTGTTCAGAGGTCTGTTTCTAAAGTTGGTTTATTTTGATGCTTGGATTATCTTGCAAACCCTTCAGGTGCCCATATCCCACTTTACAGATCACTGCTCCAAACAACTGGGGTAACTATTGAAACTAGCCTTTTAATTAAAACAAAAGCACAGCCAAAAGTAATTTATTTTCCTCTATAAATTTGTATTCGGGAGACTAAGAAGAATCAGCTTTGGCTTGAGATTTAAAGAATGAGTATTTTAGTCATAAACAGACTGTGACTATCATGTCTTACTAACCAGGAAACCCTAGAGAGTGGTGGGAGGGTTATTGGTTAAATGCATTATATGAAGGAATGTTTTACTAGTTGCTGTTGATCAAAAAGGTTGTTAATTGCTTTAAAAAAAAAAAATGTACCCTGTAATTATCTTTGTTGGGAAATATTTGGAAGATGGTTTTTCTCAATCTATAGGAGATATGATTCATAGCCACTTGGGGTTGCTTGTAAAAAGATACTTTTCATGATACACTTCACCAAACTTACTGAATTTACTTCATTGTGCTTGAATTGGTCCAAATTCTTTTCTTTGGAAGAGATGGAAACCCAACTCAAATAAGCTTGAGCAAAAAAAGAGAATTTACTGGCTCATAACCAACATTCAGGACTCAAGGTCTTAAAACTGGTTGTGGGGTCTGTGTTTCAAGGTGTCTCTTCGTCTGTGTCTCTGTTACCTTTGCTTTCTCTGTGATGATTTTATTCTCTTTTAGAGCAGAAAGCCTCCCTGCATGTGGTGGGGAGGCAAGAGAGAACGCCTGTGTTCTCTTATTACCTGTCTACATAGGATCCCACGGGTGGAATGGGACTCTGTGCTTGTCCAGGTGCTGTGATTGGCGTGCCCACCAACGCCTGTGGGATGGGGAGGGAACAGCTTCCCAAATGAAGGGTTTGCTATTAGCACAAAGCAAGGGATGCTGGGAGTCAAAAACAACATGTTTACAACAAGTGATGAGGAATAGAGGACAGGAAGGTATAAACTGTTCTTTAAGGTTGTGAAAGATGACTGAATTTTATTTTCCTAATCATTGATTTTTATAGAGTATGCAAGCAGCGAGATGTCCTACGGATGAATTATCTTTAACCAACTGTGCAGTTGTGAATGAAAAAGATTTCCAGTCTGGCCAGTGAGTCTCTAACTTTGTTCTCTTCTAACCTGCTAACCTGCTGGGTGGTATATTAGAAACTTCTAAAGAGCCCTTATTTTTTAGTAAACTTGAGAATAATGTTTTATTATTCCCGTTTCTGAGTTAGAAAATGAAAGAGATGAGTAAGAAGAGTTATGTATATCAGTCTTTACTGTGTTAAATTTTGATAACTATAATGTTTTTAAAATCATACATAGCTTTTTATGTATAACTTATTTTTTATCAACTGGTTATATGAATCATATATAATGCAATCATTGGGTTTTTGGCTCTGATTCAGATTGTCTAAATTTGGATTCCGGTTCTGTCTACAGACTGGGTGACCATGGCTAAGTTATTTGCCATCTCTGTCTCTGCCCTAATCTGTAAAATGGGGATGATGTCTTCCTCAGGGTAGTTGTGAAGATAGTTATACAAATAAAGCACTTAGGACGGTGCCTTGCACGGTAGTAAGTCCTCAATAAATATTAGCTACTTTGATCACTACTACTATGATAATCTAAAAGACATGACAATTGGAAGATGCACAACGAATGTAGAATCTTCACAAGCATTTTGCATTGTCACTTATTTTAACTGACTCATGTCACCCACTGCCGGAACTTCCAAAGACCCTGCTATCAAGTTCAGTGCCATCCACGTGGTTCTGACGTTGGTAGAGGTAAGGAGATGAGGAGCTGTACCACAAGGCAAACCAGGGCAATAAGGAGCAAAGAAGCAGGATTTTAACTGAGCTGAGCCTCTCTCTGTTTTTGTTTTGTTTAAAGCAATCTGAAATACATGAGTTTCACAGAGTTAGGATTGCTGATCATTTTTGGTTTTCAGCTTCAGTGTAAGGGGCTATACTATGTGATTGTATTAATATTGTTTTCAGTCCTAAAAATTCTCTGGTGCTAATTGGAACATAGAACTTTCTACGTATAAACTGGAGTGTAGATAATCAGTGTAAGAATTTGTTTATGGAATTCTTTTACAAATGTCAAATGTTCACTATACTCATGATGGAGTTACTTAAAATATAGTAGATATAAGGAACTTGTATTCTAGTGGCAAAATGATATGTATAGAAACATTAGTCATTACTACTTAAAAAGTATAGCATTCTAAAAGATAATTTTAAAAAAGAATGCTGTTGCCTAACAGTCTGAAGCTTCTATCTTACACACAGTTCTTGGTAGTTTCTTGGTGTAAGAGATTATCATGAGCTGATACCTGTTTATGGGTAATTTCTGAGCAGGGTGAATTAGCACAAAATGCTTTGAAAGAGTAAATATTGATATCTGTATGAAAGCTGATATATTTTGTGGAAATTTTTCATTTTTACCATCTTTTGAATTTTACAGATTATTACTTTTTCAACCTGTTGTGAGGGAGTCTACAGAGAGATTTAAAGACTAGTCCTAAAAACTAACTTTTTTTTTGACTGTTATATCCTGGCTCTTCTATCTTTGGTTCTCCTCCCTTTATTCTATTTAGGATGTGAAATCATTCTCAGGAGAGGAAATTCATTTAAGTTTTACTTACTATTAAGGGCTCTAAATCACTCTCATCAGTTTTATGTAAACTGGAAATGTAATAAAGTTGATATTTTGGATGGTACGAGTATGTACTCTCTTGAACTTGGTCCTGATTCTGCTTGATGTGTGTTTGGCCTAAAGGTACTCCTTATGCCTGGACAACATGTTGAATTGCTGACATTTTTTGGAAATGAAATTTGTGGTCCTGTTCCTTCAGGACTCTTGTATATGCCTTGTTTCTCCCTGGTGCACATCCAGCCTCCGTTGTTGGAAATAAACACGTTTGGCAGTGGTGGTGTTCAGCTCTTTGACAGGAAGGTCTGACTTTGTTTCTGTCTTTAGGCATGTGATTGTGAGGACCTCTCCCAGCCACAGATACACCTTTACCCTGAGGACCCACCCGTCAGTGGTTCCAGGGAGCATTGCATTCAGCTTACCCCAGGTAACGCAGATGTTCATTGTTTCTCTTCTATTCTTAAAAGTGATAGAAGAATCAATTCGTTTAAAGCAAGCATCACCATATAACTGTATTGATTCGCATCGAAGAAAAACATCTAGGTAATATATGGAATTTAAAGATATATTCTTAATTGCCAATTTTACTGTGTCTGCCTTTTATTGCCTTGATTTTTTTTTTTTTTCTAATTTTAAAAAATTCTGTAGCAATATCAGGTAGCTATCAGATAAGGTGTCAAGCTATTTTAATGTTAACTCCCAGGGTCACAGAAAAGATACAAAAATAGCATTTACTTGGAAAAATTCTTAGTGATTTTTTAAATGCAGTTATGTCAGACTAAAGAATATGAGCTGAGTGGTTGTTATCCCGGTGCAACCTAACTAGCTGGGCTCCTGTAGGGACTGGAAGGATGATGGTTCCATCCTTAGCGGTTGGTGAATTCTGTGGAGGGCAGCGTGCCTAGCACTGCCCCACGCACATAATACATAACCTGGGAACACACCAGTACTTGTCTGTGTCCTTTCCCCCTTATCATCTCGCTTGTGCTGCTGACCCCAAAGTCCAATTGTAAATACTATCCCTGCCTCCTCTAGTATGCTAATAAGCACTGATTTACTCCCCTGGAGGTTTAGGGAAAGAGAGCAATCAAACACTTGGTTTCTGGGGAACTATTAAAGATCTCTTGAAGCTCTCAAAATGATGGGAAATCTTCACTCACCATTTCCCTTTTCTCTGTTTGAATGCCTCTCCATCATCAGGACTACTTTTCACATTTGTTTCTGTAAATCAAAGGTTTGAGAGCTTTCCCTGAGCTCCATCTGGGATTCTGGTGGTCAGAAATGGGGTTTCTGACTATTTCTCCTTGTCTTCCTGCTATTAAAAAGAATTTCCCCAATTACCTTACTATAGGCCAGATACGATTCTAAGTACGTGTGCATGTGTTCGCTCATTCAGTTCTCAAAACAACTCCATACAATCGATAGTATTATTATCATCCTTTGAGGCTGTCTCTGGGATTGAACTACAAAACCTAACTGAGGCTGCTCTGTGACCCAGGTCTGGGCGTAACCGGCATGCTGCTGAATTTCAGGTTGGCTGCGAGTGAGGTGGGATTATACAGAAGAGGGGTGTGATGGGTAGAGAGGAGGGGGAAGTAACGTCTGGTGAGAAAGCGGGAAGGGAGAGCTCTTGATGTTGCCCATTTTTAAAATTCAGCATCCTCTTAACTATCTACCACAAAACCCACAATGTTCAGATGAGTAAACAACGTATTGATTTTCAGCCAAAGATTATGTTTCTCACTGTTCTTTGGAGTGTTACAGTAATTACTGATTTTGAATATACCAAGCCAGTCCCGAATTCCTACCTAAACCCAATCTGGCCTACCTCTATCCATTATTGCCAGTGTAACCAGTCAGGACCCGAGGAGAAGCTAAAGGCTGGGTGCAAGTGCCTGAAAATCCTTTGGCTGGTACACAAAGATGAGTCGTGACCACCTAATGATTTGAATCCCTGCTTGGGTTTCAGTAGAGATTATCAGACCCATTTTAATTTAGTTTTTATGACTAGAGTATCTTTCTTTTTGTGATACTGTAATAAATAGTATAACTAACCATAGTACACTTAGGGCACTGAAATGTCCTACTAGGAAGGTTTTCAGGAGCATTATGTTATTTGCAAAGGAACATCTACTCAGTGTTGCTGGCTTTACTATAAAAAAACAAACCTTGTATGTTTTGGGATTAATGTTCAGATATAAACTGTAGCATGTAAGTTTCCTAGACTGCTGTGACAAAGTACTGTGAACCGAGTGGCTTGCAGCAACAGAAATGGATTCTCTCACAGTTCTGGGGCTAGAACTCTGAAATCAAGGTGTCAGCAGGGCCGTGCCCTCTCTGAAGGCCTCAGGGAAGAATCCGGTCCATGCTTATTAGCTCCTGGTGTTGCCAGCAATCCTTGGTGTTCCTCGACTGGTAGCTGTATCACTTCAGTCCCTGCCTCCACTGTCACATGACTTTCCCGTGGTTTTCTGTGTGTCTCTTCTCTTCTAAGGATGCCAGTCATACTGGCTTAGGGCTCACCCTAATTCGATTGCATCTCCACAGATCTTATTTCCGAATACAGTCACATTCACAGGTACCGGGGCTGAGCCTTCCACATGTCTTTTTGTGGGGCACAATTCAACACGTAACAGCACACCATGCTTTGGTCTTTGAATGTGTTCCTGAAATTCATAGAAATTCCTCATGTCTTTAATTTTGATTGGTTTGGTTTTTTTTCTCTTTTATTTTACAGCGAAAATGGGCTGGACTTTCTATTGGGCAAGATATAGAAGGTAGGTATATTTTTAGTTACCTGAGATAGATTTTCTCATACTTACGGAAATTTTCTGTTACTGGTTGTTAGGCTATTAAACATTCATCATATTCATATTACTGATGAGCTATCTGAGAATGGAAAGTAAATAGTTATGGTACCTATATCCTTACCTCTTCACCTGCCTGCTAGTCTGCCAGGAAATTGCAGTCTAATGGGAGAAACAATATCTGCACATTCATAGCTCACAATATGTACAAGGTAATTTCTTTGTGTAAATTCTTTGTACCATTAAGAGCTCTGTGTAAAAGTGCTAAGATACGTAGAACAGGAGTGAATGGATTGATTAGTGACTGGAAAATTAGCCAGAGAAATTTTTCTAGGCACTGGAGTTTTTATAAATTTTGGCTATTAACCCCCTATCAGATGTATCACTGGCAAATATCTTCTCCCGTTTAATAGGATGTCTTTTCGTTTGTTGATGGTTTCCTTTGCTGTGCAAAAACTTTTTAGATGATGTAGTCCCGTTTGTGTATTGTTTCTTTTGTTTCCTTTGCTTGAGGAGATAAATCAGTAAAAATTTACTAAGGATAATGTCCGAGAGTTTACTGCCTATGTGTTCTTCTAGGAGTTTTATGGTTTTGGGTCTTACATTTAAGTCTTTAATCCATTTTGAGTTTATTCTTGTATATGGAGTAAAAAGGTGGTCCAGTTTCATTTTTTTGCATGTATCTGTCCAGTTTTCCCCGCACCATTTATTGAATAGGCTGTCTTTACCCCAATGCATATTTTTGCTTCCTTTGTCATCGATTAAATGACCATATAGGCATGGGTTTATCTCTGGGGTCTCTGTTCTGTTCCATTGATCTATGTGTCTCTTTTTATACCAGTACCATGCTGTTATGATTTCTGTGACCTTGTAGTAGTTCAATGTCAGGTAGCATGATACCGCTAGCTTTGTTCTTCTTTCTCAAGATTGCTATGGCTATTCGGGGTCTTTTATGGTTCCCTATAAATTTTAGGAGTATTTGTTCTAGTTCTGTGAAAAATGCCATTGACATTTTGATAAGGATTGCATTGAATCTATAGATTGCTTTGGGTAGTATAGACATTTTAACTGTTAATTCTTCCTATCCGTGAGTGCGGTACATGCTTCCATTTATTTGTATCTTCTTTCATTTCTCTCCTCAATGTCTTATAATTTTCTGAGTACAGGTCTTTTACTTCCTTGGTTACATTTATTCCTAGGTGGTTTTTTTATTTTTGTTTTTTGATGCAATTGTAAATTAGGCACTGGAGTTTTGAGCATGATTATGAAGTAGGGGGGAAACATTACATGGTAGAGACAAGGAAGAAAGGCTTTTAAGGTGAGAAACAATATAAATAAAAGGTATTGAGATGGGAGCAAGCAAATTACAGGAAGTATGTTCGCCTGAATGGATTGTATCGGTGGCAGTAGAGTATGTAGTTAGGGGAGGGCCTAGCAGTACATACTGCAAATTTTGGATTTTATACAAAGACAATTGAGAGCTACTGAGAATTTCTGAAGGAGCCTATCAAAATTATACCTTTAGAAAAGGATTATATTGTCCATGTGGAATATAGTGAGGCGTGGGGAGAATGCAGGAATCAAGGGGAATGAATTCCTTGGAGGTTATTTGACTTGCCTAGAATTAAGTTGAATAGGATTTTGTGAAATTATGGCTATGGAAAAAATGTTTTAAACATTTAAGTTATGTTGAAGAAGAATAATTGCTATTATTTGGTGATTACATTTTACTGTATACTAAGATATGTTTCCTCTGTGTTTAGACAGATAAGTCAGATTTAGGTTAAAGAGAAGAAAGTGTGGCAATACAATGTACTTTTTAAAGTGAAACGTATTATAAAGTCATCAGTAGTTCACCGGGGAAGGGCACAGAAAGCAATTTATGACTTCAGGGGAAAATAGGACTAAGCCACTTGTGGATTATAAGCAAAAACTGAATTGTCTCTTTGGCAGTGTGGCAAAGTTGGGAAAATGGAGTATGAATCTTGTCAGATAATTTCATGTCACCTTCATGGGTACAGTAGGGGAAGGAAGGAAAATGCAAGTGCTTTCCAAACGTGCCTGAAAGAAACACCTGGAGAGTTTGTCTTTTAAAAAGAGATTCCCAGGCTTCTCCCCTGGGGAGTGGAGTCTGAGTCCTGAATCTGTGTTTTTAACAATCACCCTGAAGTGGTTCTTACCAGCCATATTTTGGGAAACACTGATAAAAGCAATTCCATTAACTATTACCTTCTCATCTGAAACATAGTGAAAAGCTGAGACAGTGCAGGAGTTCAGCCCCAAAGGGAAGTAGGTCAGTGCATGAAGCCAGGGTCCCCTATTTGCAGACATTGGCAAAAATAAAAACGAACACTGGTTAATCTAATAAGAAAATGTATTTGTATATAGCTTAGGTTTCTAATTTTGTCTTAAACTTGTTTTCCTAAATACAGGGTTAATTAAGAGTGTGTTTAAATTTAACTTTCAATATAGATAAATTCTGTTGTGAAAAGGTATAAACATTCAAGGTTATAAATCTTGATGAATTGAGAAGTGTGTTTTGTGGCTTAAATCATGTTTAAAGCATGCGCCTGCTACCAGAAATGCTTTATCTTGATTGTAAAGTCAGTTCTTTAAACAGTGAATCAAACAGACTTAATGGGCACAATTGTAAAACCAAGTGATCAGGTGGGACTCAGGTAAAGTAAGCTTGGCAGGAAGGGTGTGAGGGCCTGAGTGACGTGGATGATGCGGGCATAAAGGTAGAAAGCTGGTTCCACGTAAATAGCGATGTAGGCAGAGGTAGGATAGGAGCTGTGGTGTGAAGAGGAGTGCTAGTGCAGAGATTCTGAACAGGACTCTGTAAGGTGAGAATTTTTTAGTCAAGTCAGTGATTTTACTCTGAGCAATCTTCCAAAAGAATCATTTCGTCTTCTCTTCATCGGGAAATGCCATATTTTTAAGTATCGCAGACTGATGTTCAATTAACACATGTGTTTGACCATTGTAGTAAGCCTGTCATTGTGATGTCTAAGTTTATTCAAAGCATTGGCTATAAATTATATTTTTGTGTATAAAAATATTTTTATTAATCTTTGACATTAAATTGATATTAGCCAGAAAATAAGAAAACATTTTCAACTTTCTCACCCTGCTTTGCTTCTCCTGTATGAAATCTTCAGGGCACCCGTCTCTTTGCCCCCCCCCCCCCCCCCCCCGCGCTGATGGCAGCGCTGTCCGTGGTGCTGCCTGTGACTCTGTCCATGGTACTTACCTCCCATAGTATTTGAAATCGTTGTGGCAGCGTGTTCTTTTCTGTTTAAGAATATTGACCCTAAATTAAAATGTACTTGAAAACTATAGTCAATAATGATATTTTAATGTACTTATTCAGATTTCTTGGCACAAAGATGGTACACCCATACCTGTATATGCATTATGACATGGAATTGTTTTGGAGTCTTTCATGCACAAAATGGGATCATGCTATACAAATCTTTGTGCAATATACTTTTTTCACTCAATATTATGTTTTAATGGGCCATCCACCTTTATTAAATATACATCAAGTTTTTAAATTTCTATACGGTATTCCATATTATGAATATGCCTTACTGTGTTCATCATTCTCCTACTGATCAGCATTTTTTTCATTGTTTGACTATTACAAATAATATTGCAATAAACCCCCTATAGATCTCTTTTTAGGCAAATGTTCAAGAGTCTTTCTGGGACAGACACCTAGAAGTAGAATTTTTTAATCAACTTGTTCATATTTACATTAATATTTCATCCTATACATATCTTCACTCTGTGGGAAAACAGCTAAGCTCTCTTGCTTATGAAAGTTACTCAGCATATAACCTGTACTTTCTGGGAAATGTTAAGAAAGAGCAAAACATACAGAAGTGGAGGCAGGAGAGTATTCTGAAACTTTCAGCTGCGATTTGAACTTATTTTGTGATCTTCTGTACGTTTTCTAGCCCTCATTCTGGCTTTCTGTGTTATTTTGCTTTTGAAAATGTTTATCTTCAAAATATGTGTGTCTCGGTGTATGACAGCAAAGCAAAATATATTAATATTTTAATACAATTACACAAGCAATTTCATTCAAAGAATTTACAGAATATCCTTGTATATACCTCAAGTGGCTGGACTATAAGAAATAAATTTAGAACAGAATTTAAGAGTGTGAAGAATTTAGTATAAAGGCATATCTAATCCAGCCTTCTTGTTTTATAGATGTGACAAATCAAGGCACAGAGCACTAAATGTTTCCTCTAGTTACAAGCAATTTATTAAAACATACAGATTCTAAAGTATCTTTATCTTGCCACCTTTGTTATTATTAAGGAGACTGGGTTTTTTTGGGTTTTTTTTGCTGTTGTGTTTCATTTAAATAGTTCATGGATACATTAAGTATCTAACACACACCGATAGGTCCTGTTAATAACAAAGATGAGTTACAAACATGTAGAACTTACAGCATTTTCCTGGAAAAAGTAGGTGCTCAGTAAATATTTTTATAGTATTAAAAAAGAAATGTCAAACTCTTAAGTTGCTTGGAAGCAAACCCCCTCTAGTAAACACTATCTCTCAAGCCCTTTCTTTTTTCTTTTCTTTTTTTGGGTCCTGCATCCTACTTTGTTAGGGCAAAAGTGTCCTCACAGCTCTCACCTTAGCTCATTCTTGTGTCAAAGAAAGATCTGTTTGGAAACAGTGTGCTATGCCAACTCCTTATAAATGTAAATGTCCTCTGTTAAATGAGGAGGAGGAAGATGCAGAGGTCATTTTGGGGAGCAGGGGGCTGTGATTTCCCCCTAAGGGGGGTTAAAAGTAGAAGGAGAGTGTTGTTCAATATGTTCTAATTAACTCAAATGGGGAAAAAAATCTCTGGTGATTATTACTATGTTTTAAAATCTGTGCCTGTGTGTCCCTTCAGTGAAGGCCATATATAGTCGCCTTTTGGTCAAGTTCTTTTATGATTCACTTATGTGAAACTTTTAGTTACTTGAAACATAGCAAGTATTTGGTGTCCCTGTGATTTTTTTTAAAAAAATGCTTCTTTCCCACCCTTAGTGTCCTTATATACATTTGACAAGGCCAAACAGTGTATTGGCACAACAACCATCGAGATTGATTTCCTGCAGAAAAAAAACGTCGACTCCAATCCTTACGATACTGACAAGATGGCAGCAGAATTTATTCAGCAGTTCAACAACCAGGCATTCTCAGTGGGACAACAGGTAGTTTGAAATTGTCTTTCATTCCTTTCACTTTCTCGGCATTCTAATCCCTGTCGTTGTCCAAAATCAGTTCTGTTAGGTTGGTCTGAAAGTAATTGCGGTTTTTGCAATTATTTTTAACCTTTTAAACCGCAATTACTTTTGCACCAACCTAATACCTTTTTAAATGAGAAGAGCTTTGAATATGAGCAGGTATATCCAAGATGAGTGAAAAGGTGAGGGAGATGTAGCTACTGACCGTTTAGGAGTCTGTTTGGAAAAATTCTAAAGTAGCTTTTAGGTTACAATGTCATATAATTATAGCAGCTTTTCCCTCTATAAATTTGGGAATACTGAAGACATATGTCTCAAATTTCTTACTTATTGTGGGGTATTTATTTAAAGTCTTTGGCTGTCTTTTTCTATTACTGATGTACTTCGTAGAAAAGAAGTTCTTAACTTTTTTTGGTTATGAACTTCTTTGAGAATCTTAAGAAAATTATGTATATATATTTTCAGGTTTTTCATGGAACCTCTGAAGCCCAGATTTTCTCTTCTTTAAAATGATATTGCTGATGTTGCCCTTTTCTTTTGTACTTCACTTAATATATCATTAACCTCCTAGGGAGAAATTCTGTTCTTTTACAATGGTACTCTAAAAAATGTGTGCATTTATAAATTGCTATTTGTTTGTACACATTAATAATCATGGCTCTTTTCCCCTTATATTACATTTGTCTCCTTCTTTGTGACTGTTAATGATTGCTAACTCCTTCTGCCTACCCTAGCTTTATGTAGCAGTGATCCTCAAAGTGTGGTCCTACTTCCGTGAGGGTCCCTGAGGCCCTTCAGGGGGGCTGTGAAGTCAAACTAGTTTCATATTAATAACGAGACACTGTATCTTTTTCCTCTTATTCTCTCACTGGACTGTGTGCTGGTGCCGCATACCAACTGCTAAAGCAGACCTGAGGGTCCAGCTGTCTGCGTAAGCCAGACATTAAAATGTGACAGTGCCACTCTGCCAACTTACATTTTTTACTTTTGAAAACAGAGTTTTTAAAAATAAAACTTATTTTTGTTGACACATGATGGATTTATTCATTTTAAAATAAATATTACGTTTTTTGTTCTAATTTCTAATATAGTAAATATCAGTAGATATAATTTATATAAACAAAGGCTTTTGGGGATCCTCAAAAATTTTTAGGTTTTAGGGATCCTGAGACCAAAATATTGGAGAATCCTTGCTTGTAGCATTCTGATCTCTAATGACTTCCTATAGACTGTCCTTGCAGCCTCTCACATGGGGAGTGAGAGAAGTGGTAGAGGAAAGAGTTGTTGGACTGAAAGGAGTGTTATTTCTTTTCATTCTTTTGTTTGAAATGGAATAGATCTAGAACAAGACTCCAAAGGATTTGGTAATCCACACATAATTCAAACTTTTGCAAGTAGAAGCTGAGTTACTGTGAGACAGGAAAAGGATACAGTGCATTTATTATTATTTTTCAGATTCCTAGAATTGGAGTGAACCTCAGAGAGTTTCTTGTCTAACCTCCTCATTTTGCAAATGAAAAAACTTCAGGTGTGATTGATAGGCTCCTCCCATTTGGAAAGTAAAAGTGTGTAGTGATTTAGAGACAATAAATGACGTGCCCCTGGCTACATATCCAGGGGTGTAGATGAGATAAGGGCCCACTAGTTAATTGACCAATGAATTAAACAGATATTTATTGAACACCAATATGTCCCAGCCACTATTTTAGGCACTGCAGATCAGCAGTGTGACCTGCACATTTATTCCAATGTGAATAAAATACACATAATCCCTACTCTTCATAGAGCTTACTTTCTAGTTTGGGAAGACAGAAAATAGAAATGCCATGTACTGTTAAATACTTTGATGTAAGCAAAACCAGATGACGCAGTAGGGAGCCACTGTTTGGATTAAATAGCCCGAGAAGGTTCCCCCAGAAAGCATTTAGCTGATAATCTCTTGGCTACCTGTCCGTTGCTTTTTGGGCTGTACTACATTCCTCCAGATTCCTTTTGACTGATAGTTATGCTCAAATCACCTCATTAAACTTCATTGTTTTTACCTTCTCCTTCAGCTTTAGTAGTTTAATAGAATATGTTTAGAAGAACGTTTAATAGAAAATGCTTTGGTGTTTGCAGACGTCTATAATCCCATGAAAGAAAATCTTCCATAATACAGAGAAGAAATCAATCTTACCCCAAATCACTGTTCTTAGTATGTATTCCCCTTTGGAGTGGTCAGTAGTGCAGGATTGGCAAGTCAGCGTTACCCATTACACCCCAGCATGGAGAAGAGGGCGTGGCTTGTGGAAGCTACTCAGTAAATACTTGGCTAATGACTGTTTAGATGCTGTTTCTGCACTTGTGTGGCAGGCATTTTGTGTTTGTTGTAATGAAGCATGGATGTCCTAGTCGCAGACCCAGGCTTGAATCCTGGCATGATTGTTTACTGTGACTCTGGGTCCCATCTATTAGTCCCTTTCTGCATCTCAGCTTCTTCATTAGTAAAACTGAGGAATAATTTCTGTTTCCAAGAGAGTTTGTGAACATGAATTATTTAACCTCCTTTGGTGTTTGTTTGGAATGTAGCAGATACTCAATAAATATTAGTTCCCTTTTCCTTTTATTGGCGAGGTGGGTAGTTTGTTGTGGAGCATATTTGAGAGGGATATACAGGACAAAGCTGGTTTCCTGCATTTGGAAAACATTGGTGACGATGTGAGAGTCTAGCCATTGTATCATAAAGTGATTTTCTTCTCCTTGCCTCTTTTTACATAGCTTGTGTTTAGCTTCAATGAAAAGCTTTTTGGCTTGCTGGTAAAGGATATTGAAGCTATGGATCCTAGCATCCTGAAGGGAGAGGCTGCAACAGGTAAAAGACAGAAGGTATGTTTTATTTCTAATAATCTTCATTAGATAACCTTTATGATGTGAATTGTGCAGATTAATAGAAATTTCCTACCCATTCTCTTGCTCAGTGATTCCTTCATGTTATGTACTGTTTCTTTTAAGATAGTAGGGAGAGAAAATTGCTCTTATAACCAGCATTGTTATTAAAATATAACATACCACTTATTTGCAGACCTAATAGTAATTTGAAATTTGTATATGTACCTATAATCCTGGTTGAATGCAGATGATATTAATGGTAAATAAATAGTAACAATAAGACAGGCATTAGGAAAAGATACGTACATTGAAATAAAGAAAATAGGAATAATAGGAAGGTAGTTATGACAAAAGTTAATGTAACTTAGATGATAGGTTGGCAGATTTTCTTTGCTCAGAAACCTCATTTCCCCTTCGTTTTTGGCTTTGCTTTGAGAAGTTCAGAGTGTGCCATTAGACTAACTACAAATTATTGTCTTTCTGTACAGATTGAAGTTGGACTGGTTGTTGGAAACAGTCAAGTTGCATTTGAAAAAGCAGAAAATTCATCACTCAATCTTATTGGTAAGATTCAGTTTTTAGAGGATTCTGAATGTAGGGGGTCTACTGCTGTTGTTCTAAGTGACTCAACTTCAGTGATTTTCAAGTGGGGACGGAGAATGGGGCACCTTCCTTGGGAAAGCTTTTCACAGAACCACCAAGTGTTTCCTGTCTATCAGATGTGCTGATGTGGAAGAAAGTTTAAAACCTTCACAAGATCAGCATTTTCCAATAAAAATATAATGTGAGCCACATATGTAATTTTTAATTTCCTAGTAACCACATATAAATAAGGAAACAGATTCAGATAAAATTAATTTTTAAATTTTGTATTGAAGTAAGTTCCAACTTACAGAAGATTTGCAAAAGTCGTTCAGAGTTTCTGTATTCTCTTCCGCAGCTTCCTCCGATGTTACGTCTTAAATAACCATAGTACCGTTACCAAAATGAAATTAGCATGGTTATGTTGTTACTAACTAAACTGCAGACTTTATTTGGATTTCACCAGTTTTTTCATTAGGTCCTTTTTCTGTTTCAGGATCTAATTCAGGGTTCCACACTACAGTTAGTTGTTTAGTCTCCGTAGTCTTCTCTAATCTCTGACCGTTCCTCAAGCTTTCATGGTCTTTCATGACCTTGAGAACTGGTCAGTTTTGTAGCATGTCCCTTACCTAGTCGTGTGTTAAATGCCATACTAGCACCACTTCTGTTAGTGATTGAGTTGAATGATGAATGTATCGGCGTAGAATTAACCCCTGGTCGTTCACAGAAGGTGAAGGAATTCACAAGACTCAGAAAAGTAGTAAAGCAAAGAAAGTGTTATTGAAGGTTGGGCAGAGAGAATGTCCATGGCAGAGTCTAAAGAGGACAGCTGCTGCAGGTAGTAAGGAGAGAAGCACTGGCGGGGGAGAGGAAGTTGCTGTGGGGAGAGTCTTAGAGTGGACAGCTGCAGCGGGTTGCTGCTTAGCTGGGGTTCTGTGTTTTCCTATGCGTGATGCAGGGGGCTAGTCATCTTGCAGTTGTTTACTGTTGCTGCTGGCCTCTTCTGAGAACGGTTGTCGCAGTTGGCTTCCTCTGAAAATTGTCCTGGTGTTTGTCAGCCTGCATGTGTAGTACTAGCCAGGAGACTAATCTTTAAACCTATTCTTGTTAGCGCTCAGACTCATTAACTCTTTCTGACTTCATCAGTTAATCTTTAGGCTTATTCCTGTTAGCTTCCAAACTCGGTCTCATTGACTCTTTTTCTGACTCATTAATGAACGTGCAGATAACGAAAGTCTTTCCAACAGATTCATAGTTCAGTGCTGCTCTTTTACGTTAGCCCTACTTTTATTATATTAAAATAATGCAGATTGGTCTTTAAAAATCTTAACTCACCAAAATAATGATACCATGAACTGTGTAGTAATTCTTATTTTCGATTGATTTAACTAAGTTGATTGTCTACTCCAATAGAAAATAGAGGATTTCCATTGGTTACATACCATCACATTCAAGGTAATTTAATTTTCTTTGAATGTATGTCCTTTTTTCTTGATCCATAGATTATTATTCCCCTTTATTTTTTCTTAATTATAAAATGTTTTATAGAATATGGATAGATACTCAAAAAAAGCTCATACAACTCTAAAATTTTAAAATTTGATTCTATTTTCATACTATCTTGTAATTTGTTCTTAACATATTTCAAGTATCTTAATAAATACACCTTTACAACATAATTTTTAATGACTATATTATTTTGTGGATCTAGGATATATCAAAATCTCCTATTATTGATCCATTTCTGCAGTGATATTTTTGTATTTATGTTTTTGAAACTTTGAAACAGGGAGTGTGTGACTTTCATACAATGTGGGTATTTGTAAGTAATTCATGCAAAGGTGTGATTGATAGGTTCCTGCCATTTGGAAAATAAGTGTGTAGTGATTTAGCATGTAGTAAATTTGGCCACAAGAGGGCAGTAGAGTATAAGAAAAATATTTTACATAGTTTTATAAAGGAACTGATTAAGTCCATAAAACTCTCACCATAAAACTACCATCTAGGATAAACTTTTTCTAATGTGACCTTTTCTTCCCTAATTAAAAAAAAAAATACAATAGGACTTTCGTTTGTTTTTTTTCCTTCCTTTTTCCATCTCCCCTCACCACCACCACTCCGGTTCAAGCTGTTGTTTCTCAGTCTAGTTGTGTAGGGCACAGCTCCCTGGCCCATGCTGGTGTTATGAGCCTTGTGCGCCCCCAGGCTGAGGCAATCCATCAGCTGCTCACAGCAGCTCACAGCAGTTCTCGCTGGCTGCCAGCCACTCACGGCAGCCCACGCTGGTCACCAGCTGCTCCTGGCAACACACAGCAGCCCTTGGCAGCCCACACCACCTCCGGCTTCTCCTGGCAGCCCAGCTCCAGGGAGAGCTGTTGTTCACAATCTTAGCTGTAGAGGGCGCAGCTCACTGGCCCATGTGGGAATCGAACCGGCGACCTCGGTGTTAGGAGCACAGTGCTCCAACCACCTGAGCCATTGGGCCGGCCCTCTTTTTTTGTTCATGGTAGAATGTAGTAAAGTACTTTTTATTCTTTGTATTTGAGATAATGTGATTCTCTTAAGTTACTTTAGGTGGCAGTATGACATTTAAGTTAAATAATTTTTGTCATGAAAGAATTTGAAAATACAAATTTTGAAATCATTGAAGACTTTAGGATGATTTTAGACTTCTCTATGCAAGTGAAGAAAAAGCAAATAAAACGTCAGATTTATTCAGTGCGCCTTCTCGGGCCCAGGGGTTATATACCCAGTTATAAACTTAATCTAGATAAATATATATATATTTTAAATACACTTGTTTCAGGACCCTTGAGGGACTGCTGGATTTCAGTTGCATTTCTGGCAGCTAGTGTTGTCTTCATCAGTGATGCACATGGTGTTTCTTCTCATCAACCAAATTAGTTAACTTGGTTAGGATTAACGGTTAATAAGACCAAGCTCCATGGATTGATTACAAAGGGACGACAGCATGAGTTTCACTAGTCATTTTGAAAGTGTCTTACCGACCCTAAATGGGACAAGACAAAGTAGTTAACATAGCAAAACTCATCCTTCTTGTTAGAGCATCAGCTAAGGGCGTGCTATTCATCTTCATATAAGGGTAGCTTCTCTTTATTCATGGAGGATGCCCAGGGTGCTCTGTCTTTTCACACTTACTGACGAAGTTCTTGTTTCACGTGCGTTTATCTTTGTTTGACACAGGCAAAGCTAAAACCAAGGAAAATCGCCAGTCTATCATCAATCCTGACTGGAACTTTGAAAAAATGGGAATAGGAGGTCTGGACAAGGAATTTTCAGATATTTTTCGACGAGCATTTGCTTCCCGAGTGTTTCCTCCAGAGATTGTGGAGCAGATGGGTAAGTTTAAAAAGGAAAATTTGATAAAATCTTGTATTCTTTTTTTTTTTTAAATGAGTGGGATAAAGTCTTTTTTCAGTAATGTTTTGAAATTATTCTTCAGACCTGCCAAAGTAGTTTTCTCTTTTAACTTCTTTAAAAAAAAAAAAATGTTTTCTAATAAAAAAATCTTTGAAGTGTTAGAACTTTCAAAATTACATTTTAATTTTATGGGGAAATCATAGAAATATTTATGGGTTTGCTCCATTTTATATGTTTATTCAGATATTTTTTTTCTATAGGACATTTAGAAATCCCATGTTATTTAGTTATTTATGAATATTTTTATATAGGGTATATTTAGAAATTTCATCTGACTCTAAAGATCCACTATGGGTAAGATTTACCCCGCTAGGTAATCATTACCTATTAGACTATGGGCATTGTTCTAATAGCCACTGCTGCTTTTTAGCGTGCTGTTGGTTTACCCAATTGGTACATCTTCATACCTAGTAAATGGAGACTGGGCGCATTTTTAAATTAGATAAGTTTGATCCAGTAAGACAAATGCAGGGTATACATAGGAGTTTCCATATTGCATACAAAGAAATACACTATTCATTTATCACTTTCTTCTTGAAGATTTATTTAATCTATCTGTGTGAAGTGGCGTTATTTGCCCTAGTGGAAATGCTGTCATGACTGCTTTCATATCCATATCATAGGGTGGATTGGAATGTGAGTAACAGAATATCTGAGAAGGAATTTACAACATAACAGCTTCTGGCAGACTATTAGTATAAAAACAGTATCCAAAAAAAACCGAAGGAATATGAATATATTACTCCCCTCACCCTCATCATTCTTTATCTTTAAATTGCTACTGGAAGAAAAAAGCATATTCATAATGGTGAGGGTAAGAACTGCTTTCTAGGCACTAAGTGCTTGGTTCTATTAGCCTCTATTGTCGGTAGCTTTTCTGCCTGGTCGCTCACTCTGATAAATTACTGGCAGAGCACACACCTGTTCACTGGGTAAAGGTCGAGTTTGGAATTGGATTAAGAGAAAATGACAGAGACCCTCATCACCTGAGTTTTGTACACCTTGAAATGGCAATAACATACTTTTTTATCTGAAAGATACAAAGGCCAAGTCCATAAAAAAACAATTTTAATTTGGAAAATAGTAAAAAATGTGCTAGTTCACTATCTTGGTAATGTGTATTTTGAGGCACAATAAATTCATAAAGCTTTTTGATCAAGACATGAAAATATTGTATAAGTATATTTCAGGTATACTCAGAGATAAAAGGATAATTCCAAATGTTGTAAGTTATTCTAGTTCTAGTAGAATATTTTTTCTGGTTTTCAAGAGTGAGCCCTGGTGCAGAAAGGGTCTAATGATTCTGTTTCTTTGAACATTATACTATCCAGCCAACAAGTACAGAAATAACTGCTTCTGTAAAGCTGTATCTTTACATTATAGCTATTTTCTCACAGTTTGGAAGCTACCCTGTTTCCCCGAAAATACAACCTAGCCGGAATCAGCTCTAATGCGTCTTCTGGAGCAAAAATTAATATAAGACCCTGTCTTATATAATTATGTAATATAAGACCGCCTATTATATTATATTATATTATATTATATTATATTATATTATATTATATTATAAAGACCTGGTATTATGTTATGTCATATCATATCATATCATTATATAAGACCCTGTCTTATAGTAAAATAAGACCAGGTCTTATATTAATTTTTGCTCCAAAATATGCATTAGAGCTGATTGTCTGGCTAGGTCTTATTTTCAGGGAAACACCGTATTGAAGAATCAGTTATTCAGATACTAGTTTTGTGTTTGTATATTATCTAAACCCTGCTCGTTAGATTGAGTAAATAATGCATAAAGGAGTAAAACTCACGTTGGTCGATTTGTGATTGTTGCCAGCTGTTGAAAAGTTTGAAATTAAACCACAACAGATTTGGAATTTCTAGTGAATTAAATCTGTGTTTCTGTGATCCACATTGAAATTAGTTGAATTATAATAATATGCTTTTGTTGTCATTAACATGCTTTTTGACTAAGGACGATGGGCTTGAATTTTGTTTGTGCTACTTTCTAGAACCTTTTTTAATATTTATTTTTCTAATATTTTACACTAATTTAATTAGAGAAAAAAGTTCTGTCCTTTTTTAAAAAGTAATATATTTTTCTCTGTTTATGGCTTTTTGCCATCAAGAAGCATGTGTTATCAATTTGACTTAAAAAGGAATAAATATAAAGCTACCTTGACTTTTGAGCTGAACTGTAAGACATTTTGTTTATTCTAAGTGACGATTTTCAGTGTCCTAAAGCTACCTTTTCATGGTAAAATGGCTGAGAAAGAATTATCTTGCTATGCATGTATCATTTCCTATTTTTCAATAGAGGCTTCTTTTTCCCTTTGAATTTTAAGGGAATTAGGTAGTAGAGTAGTTACTGTACTCCAAGTACAGTGTGGTTCTAAAGTTCTCATTAGGCTTTGGTAAAAGTATATAAAAGTGCAAATTGCTGCATTTGGATAGAATATAAAATAACACTGCACAAGTCTTTTTATATTCTTTTACCCTGCCAGGTGGAAACAAAATTGCCTGATTATTTTCTTCTTTGTTAACTAAATCGATAATAAACCTGTGTGGTTTGGGGATCCAGTTGGACATTACGTATGATTGGTTAAATCAATTCAAATGAAAAAAAAATGACTAGAAAAGAATAATTAAGGGTCTCTTTTGTTTTGTTTTTTTTAAGCAGAGAACTTTTTGGCTTGAGACCAAATCATTATCTTTACCATGAAGTCTAGAGTTATGTCTACTTTGTAAACAGGAATCTTAACTAAATGGATCTTTTTGCCTATACATCAAAGTTTCAAGTTCACACAGTGATAAATTTAGAATTCTCTTTTGTCGTGTTTATGAGACTGATAATTATGCTTCTAGGTAATATAGTCCTTTCTTTTTGCTTGTAAAACTTCATGTTGCTTTTCAAAATTGAAAATATAGATTATATGCATACAGAATGTTGCTGATGAGATATAGGAAGACTAAAGGACTAACCAGAGGCACACAATTATGTAATAAAATTAAGGATCAGATGGGGTAATATACATGAAATAAGTGTCCTACCTGTTAGTTTCCAATTTCTTAGTTTCTCTCTTGAAGTACTTTCAACTATGTAGTACATACCTTCTTGTTACAATATTTCCATAGAATTAAAATCTTGGAAAGACTTCAAGAGAAGAAATCACGTATAGCCCTGCAAGAAGAGGAAGAAAGGCCACGTGTAGAAATACGAAAAGGATTACTTAGGGGGAATATCAGCTTAAGACTTTTGTTTGTGTTGTTGTTGTTTGAATCAGTATAACTACTGTCTCCCTGTGTGTAGTGGTTGGACTCACCCAAACCCACATCTGGCAGCTCTTCCTTTTAAGTATATTAAAGCATTAGCAAAGAAAACTAGACCTATACCTTGCACTTAGTGGATACCAAGTAGCTGCTTAGTTACAGTGTCGTCCAACCCCCATAATGATAGACGTTTAGTTAGAAATGACCTTAAATCCTTACTTTGGGGGTTATACTCAGAGAAGCACCTTTTGAGTCCCAGGTAGAAGTTTGGGCACCAAAAACCGGTATCTGAAAGTACAGGTGAGTAAATTTAAGAGCTGATTGCTGTCCTTGAGCATACTCAGGTGTCAACTGAATATTTTCTTCTGTTTAGACATACTTATTCCTTTGCGTGCAGTTTTGTGGAGTGTGCTCAGGATAAACAATTGATGACCTCACTTCTCATTGTAGCTCTTTTGTTGGCAAAGACAGAGTTTTCAGCATCCCTGGCAATTACCTCTAAACTGTAAATGTCAGAGCAAAAAAAACACACATACAAATCCTTTTCAAAGAACAGTGGAATAATTGTTAAAGAATTAGCATCCCTTTATGTAATTTTAGGACTAGGCTCACATCTATCCAAGGAAAGGGGCTTTGGCAGAAGTTATCCATTTTAGAGCTCAGAAGGAAAAGGCCATACAAACGTAACTCCCCAAGCCTGACACTCCTTCAGTGAATCTATACCTTGCAGCTATCCAAGTGGGAAGGAAAGCCACTTGTTATGGTCTTGTGCCCCCATTCTTTGAAACTGACAGTGTGTTCTTTTTGGTCCCCTTTACTCTGCGCCTCCCTCTCTAAGCCCATTTTCAATCTGTACTTTTAAAGTTTCTTTTGAAATTCTAGAGGAAAGCAACTCTTTTCTGCTATCATAAGTGGAACTGCGGTTACTCTATGAAGTAGAGCTGTGGAGAGATAAGGAGCCTTTCAGTCACATACAGACATCTTTCAGATGCTAAGAACAGTGCAAATAAAATACAGTGGAAGAAAGGGCGCTAAGGTTTTGTACATGCCATGTTTGGGAGAGAGGGAGTTCTTGCTAAGATTAACATAAACACTGACACTCTCAGAATGCATTTTCACACCCCCACTCATGAGGAGAGATTGCAATTTAAATGGGGGTTAAGACATCTAGCCGAACTCCAGGGCTCTGTAAAAGGAACCCTAAGGCTAAAGAGCTTATCTGAAATTTAAAAAAAAGAAGAAGAAAATGAAGCTTTCTGACATTCATCTTCTTCCCTTGTATTAGTCATAACTTGCTTTTCAGCTATATTTTAGGTTTTGAATGCCAACCTGACATCTGTTCAAGTCTGCCTGTAATTTATTAGGAAAGGAAAAGAAAGCAATTGCTCACTAGTTAGCGATGCAAAACTTCCCCCTTCTGGTTTTCCACAAAGTACTTATAGATGATACTTAGACATGAGGAATGTGATAATTTAATAATTTACTAATTCTAACTTCAGGTTGGGAAATTTAGAAAGTGTCTTTTTAATTAGAAGATGACACTGGCTTTTGACCATGTGATTTCCAAAATCTCTAGAGCAGAAATTAGAGATCACACACACACCATAAAAAAGTACTATTGGTGCCTTCCTCTAAATTGAAATTTTTAACCTCAAATTAATTTTCCCATTGGTTTTAATATTTTAAGTCAAGTTTACTTACATTTGAATAGAAATAATGTGGCTGTGCTTATATCTCAGAGTCAAACTATATGCAAGTTCAGTTGGCATTTTTTATTTATAAACAGACTTTTAGAAAGAAATCTTGTAGGGGTACAGAGCTACCTATGAGTCACCAATGGATTAGATTTGCAGGCAGCTACAGTTGAGTTACAGATCAGTAATTGGGTCACTATAAAATTGAAGTTTAAGTTTGAACCTTAATTTCTACAGTCAGGAAATGATTAAATAAATTATGCTGCATCCTTCCATCCTCATTATTGAATACAGTGGAGCAAATCTTCAAGGATATAGCTCTAAATGTACAGACACATTTGTTCTAATAAAAAATATATATAAAACTGAAAGTAAATGCATTACAAAAGTCTCTACAGACACACATTAAATTGAAAAAAAATTGTTCACTTCTGTGAAAGGGAAGTTAGGATGGGAAACATAGGGAGATTTTTGTTCTTTTAGTCTGCATACCTCTATGTCTGAATGTGTTACTCTGATACTAGAGTTCTACTGTGTAATTTTAAAAACGAAGAAAACAGACAAAAAGATAATACCACATGCTATCTCTCCCATGGGGTAGCTCCACTGTTAGCGCAGCAAGGGAGCAGGGGAGAGGTGTGCTCCACTGCCTTCATGAAGTTTCCTTGGAGGAGAAGAGCTCAGGGATGAAGGCCTGGATTCCCGGGGCATCGATGGCAGCCCCTTTCAGAGGGTAGGCAGAAGTGCCTGTCCTTTTCTACTGGAAAGATAAAAACAACATTTTGGTATGTGACAAACTGTTTTCATTACCTTCTGCTTTATATTAATGAGTATAGGTGGTTTATAGTCTTTCCAAATTGTGAGAACATTTGCATCCAGGCCTTGAAGCAGCTGTGGAAGCATTAGAGAGGGAAGGGTGAGCAAGGTGACATGAGAGGAGCTGTGCTTGGATTGGTTTTCAGTCTTCAGAACCTTCCTGCTGAGGAGTCTAACTCATGTGACTGCTAAAGTGCAACGGTGAATGTTTTTTCCTGCCCATTCCATATTTCGGTTGGGATGATGGTGGTGGTAGCTAATGCTTTTATAATGCCAGGCACTATTCTAAGTGCTTTCCGTACATTAACTTATTTAATCCTCACAACAACCTTATGAGGTAGATACTGTACTGTCCCCATTTTATGGAGAAGGAAACTGAGTCTGAGAAAGGTTAAGTAACAAAACATATAGCTAGTAAGTGGTAGAGTTAGAGGTGAACCCAGGCAGTCTGGGCTCAGAGTTCATACCCTTAACCCTCATATTGTTCTCTCATGAAAGCGCATTATATAAATCCATTAAAATGGGCCTTCTCAGCCCCACTTCTTGGGGACCTCTGAGGCGGTCTTTGAGGAGCTAGAGCCAAGGGTTTTCCAACTGTGGCACCATGGACATTTGGGGCCAGATAATTATTTGACACAGGGTGCTGTGCATGGTAGGATGTTTAGCAGCATCACTGGCCCCTACACACTAGATGCCAGTAGCATTCCCCACCCTACTCTTTGTAGGGAAAACCAAAAATATCTCCAGACATTGCCAGATGCCTCTGGGGGCAAAATCACCCTTGGTTAAGTACCATTGATCTAGTACAACCCCCTGGCTCCTTCTCTTTACGGATGTAGAAACTAAGGTCACTAAGCAGGTGACAGGCAGAACTGGGACCAGGACTCGGTGCCCTGGCTCAGGAACCATAGAGGAGGAAAAGGAAAGGACTTCGGAAGTTTGTACGACTCGTAAGTGGCAGAGCTGGGGTCGGAAATGAGGATGTCCGGTTCCCGAGTCTGTGTTCTGAACGGCCTTCCAGATACTGAGAGATGAAGCTGAGAATCACGTAGTCAGTAAAGCCTTGAACTTGATGTCAGAGAATATCCTGTGATGTGTAAACAAGTTCCCCTCTGCCTTTCTTCCCTAATTAATTCTCAGACATTTACAAAGCTTTTCATAAATAAAGGTTCTGAGAACTTAGACATAATAGGTTTGGGGAACAAAAGGAAGAGAGGAATTGTTAAAACTCTGAAGGTGTGTAGGTGCGGCCTCACCTCTACCATATCCTGTGTGCGCTTATAAATGACGACCTTCGCATTCAGAGCTGTCCAGTACTTTAGTAATTTGCTAGAATTCTACATGTTGAATATATATAGTTATAAACTATGGAAATCAGATCTTTGTATTTAGAAATCAGACAAGACAACTGTTTAAACTTCCCCCTGCTAAATGGTTCAGCCACCTCCTCCTCCTTCTTCCTCTTTATCATCATCCTCTTCCTCCTCCTCCTCTCCCCCTCTTTTTCTTCTTGTTCCCCTTCTTCTGCAGATTAGAGGCATTTTCCAAAATCTCAGATATTTTTGTCAAGGCAGTGAGTATATGGCCTGAAAGCATAAAGATCTCTTTATCTGTTCAGATTTTAAAATTTGAGTAGAGAAACTGTCTCAATTGAGATTTCTTAATTTTCTTATTTCTGGCAGATTTTCTGGAACTTGAATGTGGCAAAAATCAGTGGACTTACTTTGGCCTGGAATAAGAAGTTTAGGTGCTCAATCTATGAGAGTGAGTGAACTCTCTCAGACTCTATGGTTTTATGAATAAGCTACTTTCCTAGCAACCTGATGGATTCAAATTGTCACAAGCTCAGGAGACGTGAAGAGTTGGTAGTAGAACCGTAGGTCTAAGAACGCTAGTCCACTTTCTTTGTGTGTTTTGGGGCACTTATTGTAGCATAATCCAGGAAGGAGGTGGTCACTATGGGTGTGTCAGCAGCTCTGTTTTAAGTGATTTGTCAACACAGATATGGAACATAAGTATTAAAATTAAATAATCACATAGAAGTTAAACAACATAATTTAAGTGATATCAAAAGCCAGTACATAATAAAATGCCCAATGAGTGGTATAGATGATAAGTCCTATAGGATTTTAAGAGAGACTCACTGAAGACTTCATAGAGGAGGCAGAGCTTGGGTAAGGCCTTAGATGCTGAATGATTTTGGATAGGGGGCAGAGGGATGGTTGTCCATATCCGGGGCAGAGTGACAGACAATGCAAAGTACAGAATTCACAACTTAGACCAGTCTGGCAAAGCTGTTGTTGGGAAGAAGCAGGAAATTAGATTTCAAAATTAGGTTGGGGTTGGGTTGTAGAAAGCTATGAAGCAGGAGATGAGGACCTTTTTTTTTTTGAAAGGATTGTCTCTGTTTAGCCTTTCAGGCCCAGGGGCTTCTCCTATGCTTCCCCTGAGCCTTGTATGTACTTAGAATCTAGCTCTGTTCTTAATGCAGTATAATTATTCCTTTGCATTACCTTCACAAGGCAGGTTCCCAGCCTCAGCATTTTTGACATTTTAGGCTGGATAATTCTTTGTTGGGGGTGAGAGAGAGCTGCCTGTGCATTGTAGGATGATTAGCAGAGTGGTCTCTGTCCACTCTGTGCCAGTAGTTCCCACCCCCTACACACACACACACACACACACACACAGACACACACACACACCAATAAAAAAAATTATCTCCCCTGGTTGGCAAAATCACCCTGCATTGAGAACCACTGTTCTACGGCCTTTGAAGGTACAACTGTAATGTTTTTATCCATGTCTTACCAACGTCAGGGCTGTTTGGCATGTAGTTTATAGACCATTGGTGGACCGTGAACCGTTGTTACCAATGGTAAGATAAATATTGAGGTTGAGAGTAAAAATGTAGAAACTTTTTTTTAAGCAATTTACCATTACCACAATTTTATTAATTGTATTTTACAAAAACATGGAACTGCAATGGATTAGAAACTTAGGGGGGAAAAAATCAAACAAACTGGACTTTGGCATAGATCGCTTGAGAAGCACTGCCCTACATAAATATTTGCTAAATGAATGAAATTTTTGAACAAATGATTATAATAGGAAGTCATTGAGAATTTTAAGCAGTAGAATAAAGCAATTAAAGTTAATATTTTAGGGTAATTAATAGGATTATACTGTGTGAAAAGGATTGCTGTAGAGAGGAGGTGAAAGACTGAACAGTCTGGGCGATGAGTAGACTCTTAATCGTCCAGTGTGTGGTGCTTAAAACCTGGATTAAGATGGTGGCAATGGGAATGGGAAGGGAAGAAAAGCTATGAGAAAGATTATAAAGACAAAATTAGCAGAATTTGGTGATTCAGTTTTTGTGGATGACAGAATTAGACGTCTCAGTGAGAAAGTGTTAGAAATAAGAAAATCAGAAGACCCAGTTTGGGGCGAGGAGAGAATATCATTTCACGTATTTTCATTGCCGTGGAAAGAAACTGGAACCTGCATTGAAGCTAGAGAGTAAGAATTACTGATATTTTTATTTACTGAAGGGCAGCTTCAATCAAGCCACACGTGTTTAATAAGTCCACTGTTGACCACTCTTTCTTGAAGTAGCCTCTTTACTTGGTCTCTCTCTAAGGGTTTCAGGTTTTCCTTTTACCTCTGGCTGGCCTTTTTCAGTCTCTTTTGTGTCCTTTAACATGTTGGAGTTCCTCAGGAGTCTCTCTAAGACCTACTCTTTTCCTCACTCTGTAATTATTTTCCCCCAAAGTGATCACATCTCTCTGTAGCTTCAATTAGTATCTTCAGGCCATTCACTCTCAAACATGCATATTCTGTCTCAGTCTTAGTTTAGAGCCCTGGATTTTTACCAGCATCACCTGTTGGCTATCTCATGATCACAAAGTGAGCTCAAAATTAAACTCATTCAACTGCCCCCTCCATGCCCCTCCTTCTGTGTTTTCTCTCAGGCAGTGCTCTAGCCGAAAACCTAGACGCCTTCCTTAACTCCTTTCTTTCCCTCGCCTCCCATTCCAGTCAGTCACAGAACGGACTGTCAGGGCTGCCATCTCCTCAGCATCTCAGGTCTGCTCAGTCTGTCCGTCTCCCCCACCAGCTCCTTCCTTCAGGACACCATTCTCTCTCGCCTGAATTGCTCCCTTCTCTAATCCATTCTCCACACTGGAACTGGAGTGATTTTTATAAAAAGGCAAGTCTGATCCTGTCGCTCCGCTGGTTAAAACTCTTCGGTAGCTCTCCTTAACTCCTGCCGTGGCTTACAAGCCCTCTGTGGTCTGGCCCCTGCCAAGCTCTCCCGCCTGCCTGCCTGTGCCCCTCCCCGTGCTCTGGGTTCCAGCCAGCCTGTGCTATTTTCAGGTCCTCTAATTTGCCATGCTACTGTCTCTCACCTGCCTCCACAGCCAAGGTTATTTGTTCACCATCTTTTTATCCAACTCTTCCCTTTAGGCCCTAGCTTTGATCTCACTTTTCCAGAGTGTTTTTGGCTTTAGTGCTCCTCCTATGTGTTCCAATAATTCCATATATTCTTTTGTGCATTATTATATTGTAATATAATTGCTTATTACATGTCTATATTCCAGCCCCTTTCCTCATGTCTGTACCTCCAGAGCATAATATGAATTCAGTAAGGAAGCAGTCTTGTTCATTTTTGTCACTGGTGTATTTTCTGCTCCTGGCATGGTGGCTAACTCATAATATGAGTTTTCAGGAAAGGAATAAATGCCCAGAACTTGATTTATCTCAATTGTAGGACACTCAGACAGTTAGACCTTAGTCCTGCCCTCAGAATGCTTCCCGTGTATTTGGGAACAACACTGTATTGGCACATCCCAGAGCAGTGTTGTGTAAAGCATAAGGCCCATTGTGAACCAAATTAGCAAAGCCAGCAGTATGGGGACGCAGCTGATGCACTGGCGAGGTAAAGACTTGAGCCATGTCCTTTATAATTCTTTACTAGATCTATTGGTAGATCCTTCTAGATTCCTTGTTAATCTAGGAAAGACCTCTACTGTTGGTCCCAAATGGAGCTAAGACTCCAGAAATAAGAAGGGAAAAAATATTTTGCTTAGGTTCTTGTCACCGACCATCTGCTTCAACGGGAATTGCCGTTCTCACATTAGGGTGCTGTGAAAAGTGCCCAGATTTAAAGGCATCAGGTCAGTAGTATGTGCGTGCGCACCACACGAATGCATTTTCTATGTTATAGATTATAAGCATAATGCATCCTCATAAAACAACACAGATGTGCAGAGTAAAAAGTGATATTTCCCTTCATTTTACCCACCCCCATTTTACTCCTTCTCTTAAAGGTAGTCACTGAAAAGAGATTGGTGTGAATTGTTTCAGACCTCTTCCTAAGCATTTATACACCTACGTTTTTTTGACGATGGGAATTCGTGTAGATTTATTTTTCTGTTTAAATAGGGACACACTAGTCACTGTTCTGTGACTTTTTTTATTTACTTAATAGTGTATCTTGGGCTTGTTTCCATGTAAGAACACAATGATGCCATTTTGTTTTTCAAAAAGATAAATACCAATAGCAACAGTCTGTCCAAATAGCCCTGTAATAGTAAATGAGCATCTTTCCCTCAGCAGTAGGGCGGCCCTTGGGCACACCAAAGCAAAGCTGGCTTTGAGTTGGCCATTACCACTGACCACCTGTACGGCCCTGGTCCTCTTCATGCTTCAGGGCCCTACACTCTGTGAGCCTTGGTACCCTCACCTGCAAAGTTACTTACTCTGTAGGTTTATTGTCAGGGTAGCATTAATGTGTATGCATTTTCTCACACTACCTGGCTCACTATGAAACACTCTGTAGATGGTACATGGTTGGATATTGCCAAAAGGTACTTTTATAACTGTGAAAGGCAAAAGTCTTTAATCCCTTCCCTTTAATCAAACGTTTAGATGTATTTTCTTATCTTAAACTTTTGTTGCTGTTGAAAATAGTTAACACGCCTTAGATTATCCTCTTATGCTGTTTTGTAATTACCCATTTTGAACAGTGTTTGTTGATAAGGTAGTCAAGGGGACACTTAGAAATATTTTTTTCTTTATTTGTGAACTCATACTTTAGCTGATTTATATTTACTTTTTATCACGTTCCATCAAAGAGGAGCTGATAAACGCTCTACCACTTCTATAAATCTTGTCAGTTTCTTATGTGTAATATACTGACTTGGAAAAACAACAACCATCTTGATAGACATAACAGAGAATAGGATGTTAGAGGAAGGGAAGTGGAAGAAAGAATTAGTAATACTGTTAGCAAAACGCTGCCCAGAACTTAACACCATATTATTTAGGAGCATGCTTCTACCATGATTCAAAAAAGACTTTTCTCAGATTTCTATATGATTTGTTATTTGGAACAATGTACCTTTGATAATATGTGCATAATTTAAAAAACAAAAATACCCTGCAAGAAACTTGGGTTTTGCTTTTTAATAATTAACATGGTATTCTTTGAGGTTTTTCAAAGAAGTTAGACAGCAGTAAATCCCTTCCGTACCATTTTACTAATAGTGTGAAGTTTGTGATGGAACATTATTGTAGATAATATATCCAATACTCAAAGAATTACGTGTGACCGTGAGCTCTTCACTAACACCTCTGGCTTTAACCCACGACCTTGTCTTTGGTAAGTAATAGTTTGAGTCGTATTCTTATTTCAGAGTCACTGAAAAGTGATATATAAAGATACACACATCTGTAGCTTGAACTTCTGTATGCTTATACATGCATTTACCACAATGATATCATTTTTTTTAGAAGTGCTTTGATTTTTAAAAATCTATCTAGAATCCTGTCATGAGGGAGAAAACTTAGCAAGACTTAAGAGCCTTTTGATAATGAATGGTTACTGTAGGATAAACCTATAATTAGTATGCTGCTAATCCACACATCAGATAGATTCAGTCAAATCTCACATATACGCACATAGGAGAATTATCCAAATTGCAGATTATTAGTGCATTCCTGGGACATTTCCATGGTGATCCACACTGACTTTTCTGCCTGACACGTTTCTTGTGTTCCTGGACTTCTCATTCCACAAAACTTCTCTTTATTGGTTCTTCTTACTTTTCTGTCTGCTACCTGATTACTTTGGCTTCCTCTGTAACTGTTCATCTAGGCAACCAATTGTGGCTTTGATGAGCTTAGGAAAAGAGATAGGAAAGACTCACTTGACTGAGTTACACATTCTCTGTAGTCTGACTTTTCTTTGACTATAGAAGGCTCACCCTATGTGATACTAAATGACATAGAACTCAGCTGTTCAAAATTCAGATTTTTCTTAGTCGTAGTAATGGCTCCAGGTGGGATATTGTGTCAACATAAGGAGAGATGCTAGTTTATTGCCACAGTCCAAAGATTTAATCCTTTTCTCCATTTTACCTAAAAGTGAATGGATTGAACTTGCAATTCAGTAGTTCTGGTTTTAGCAACTCATATAAGAATTCGAAGGAAAATATAATTTAGAAGGATAGATGGGAACAGAAGACATTGTTTACATTTATTACTTTAATTATCCAGTCCTTTCTCAAACATTATTTTTGCCCCTTTTGCTAGTGGATCCTTTGCTTTCTGCTCTCAATTGCTGTTGTCAAGATATGGAATTTTCTTGAAAGGGTTGACACCCATTTTGCATTATCTAATACTCCTCTCTGTGAGCTAATCAAAAGTAGATAGTGTAGATATTGTAGACTTAAATACATTAAGGTAGTTATATATTTGAATCAGAATTAGACTGTTAGAGCAGGAGACCTTAGAAATGATCTCATCTAACATTTTCCCAATTTAAACTTAGCAAACATACTTACATAGAGATGCACCTGTTAATGTTCCAAGGAACACCAGTTGGAGAAACACTGATCTTGTCCATGTCATTCTTATTTTATAGACATGGGGACATTGGGACCCCAGCAAGGTAAACAACGTATTTAAGCTAAAATCACAGTAGTGGCTAGAATCCAGGTTTCCTTACTCCCAGTCTAGTGCCCTTTAGACTTCTTGATTCAGCCACTTAAAATGATTTATTACCGGGGTTTTTTATTCCAGATTTCACAATTTGAATGTGAAGCCATACTTCCCATTCTGTAGAATAAGCTTCACTATTTTCTGGAGACTGCGTCCCTCTATTCAAGCATTTAGTGGTGATTTTTAGGTCTTTACTGTGTGTAATATGTGGCTGGATCTCCAGATGTTTTCACCATCTCCCATTGGAATGCTTACTGAAGTGAATTCTTAAAATGTTCAAAACTTTGTTACATTGACGTCTGAACTGAGTTGCCAAGGGGGGAGTTTTTGGGACTTCCGATCTATAGCCAGTTGGTCAAAAGCACAGGTAATAAACAGCCTGATGTCTGAAATTGGAGTGGGGTGGGGTAGTTTGTCTTACAGGACTGTGCCCTTTACTGTGGCATCTGTTGCTATCTGTGATATCTGTTGATATCATGTCAGAATTGAGTTGCATTATCAGACACCCAGCGGGTGTTCCAAGAATTGCCTGTTGGAGCAATTGGAGAATTCTCAATTCTTAGCAGTTGCTTGTTGGAGAATTGCTAATTGGAACACTAATTTAGTGGTGTAAAGTCTGTGTCTAGATTCATTTTTTATTTTTTTTTTTTGCATGTGGCTGTCCAGTTGTTTCGGTAACCATTTGTTGAAAAGACTGTCCATTGTATTGTCTTTGCTCGTTTGTCAAAGATCAGTTGGCTGTATTTATGTGTGCATTATTGAATACGCCTAATTTTATTTCTGGATCCTCCATTTTTTGTTTTTCATAGCTTCGGCAAATTACATTTGAGCTATAGCAATAGCCTCCTTACTATCTTCCTAGCCTTCAGTCTTCTTCCTTCCCATCCTGGAATATTTATTTTAAAGCTCATTCTATTTGCAAAACTACATGATTCGATCAGAGAATATCAAAGGAATTGTAGACTCAGAGTATTGGAAGGGATCATAAAAGTCATTTAGTTCACACACTTATCTTTTGTTTGAGTTTTCGCTCCATTTCTGCTGAATAACTTCTGCCAAGTTGCTTAGGCTAAGTTTGAATTCGTCCCGTGACAGGAAACTCATTCTCTCTGAATACTGCATTCCATTTTTTGGACAACGTTAAGTTGACTCTTCCTTATGTTAAGGTGAGATGTATATCCTTGTAGCTTCTGCGTGCTCTAGTTCTCCCTCTAAGACTATACAGAACAAGGGCAGTCCTACTTCCCTGTGAAATTCCTTAGGAATGTGAAGAACACTATTTTGTCCAGAATCAATTCCCCCTTGATTCATCTTTTTTCTAAGCTGAATCTCCCAGCTTGGTTGGTTCCTCCAGCTAGCTAGTCCTTTTATAACTTGATTTTTAGCCCTTTACTATCCTGTTCACATTTCTCTGAACTTTAACATTTGTTTGTATTCACTGTAAGTTGTGAAACCTGGAAATCAGTGGAGTACTGCAAGTGTGGTCCCTGTTATACATTAGACCCAAGCTATCCATCCTTTGTTCAAAACATTAGTCTTCTTTTAATGCAGGCTGAAATTGCATTCACATTTTTTACATCCACATTCTGTCTTGACTCATATTGAATTTATTGTTGAGTAAAACAAACCATCTTGAGTGAAAGAGTCATCTTTCACAAAGTCCTGTCTCCCCCAGTTGTACTCAAGTACAGACATCTTACATTTATTGTCGATAACTTTTATCTTGTTAGAATAGCTCTTTGCTGTTCTACAGCTACAACTTATCAAGGAATAAAAAATGTATTTTTTTCAGCTTGTGATTTAATTGAGACTATAAAACATATGTATAAAATAAAAGCCTAAGAACTCTTGGAAGGAAATTTAATACAGTGTCACTTGTAAGTATTAATGATATTTTTCAAAGTGCCCTCTGGCCGGCATTAGAATCGTGGTTGGGAAGGGAGGACAGTGTTAAATATTCAGCTTCCTCAGCTCCACTCTCTACGTAATGAATTCGAATTTCTAGGAGTGATACTTGGAAATCTGAACTTTAACAAACTCCGCTGTTAAGTTGGTGCCCAATTAAAGTTTGACTTCTGTTTGCTACTGTTAAGTATTCAGGAATAGAACCCAAACATGTGATCAGAGCTAGGTGGTATTAACAGAGTGAGTTAGAGGTGACCAGAATGAATTCGGTGGCATTCATTAAGGAGATGATTTCCGAGGAACAGAAGCACATGAACTGGTAGAGTAGCACTTCCAGGTGGGGGAAAAGAATGAGTAAGTTGTCTGCTAGAGAAGACAAGATATTGGTTGGTCTGAAGCAGAGGCCTTAGAGAACAGCAAGTAAAACGAGTTTAAAGCTAAGGAACAGAAGAAAAAAGAAGAAAGGAAAAGCTGTAAAATTCTGAAACCAATAAGGATGCGTGCTGCCAGATGCCAGCAAGGCCGGACCTGCTGTAGTAGAAGCCTGATCTCTGTCATCAAGAATTCACGGAATACCAGGCCACACCCTGTGAGGGAGTGTAAGAGGGTGGGGGTGTCAGCACAGATTAGTGGGGAGAGTTGCTACACAGACGCATCTTTAGTTCTAGGCTATCTAATGAGATCTATATTCAGTCTCAGTTGACTAACGTGGGGAGAGACCAGTCAGGTGGCAGACAGCGCACAGCTGCTTGGTGCTCAGGGCACAGGCTTTTTTCACTTCATCGTAGCGGAACTCAAAGTGCTCTTGGTATTTTCAAGTTGGTGGGGCAACAGCAAGTCTCTACTAGCCAAAGTGATACCCAGAGAGTGGATTCCCAAAGACCTAACTGCTCAAATGGGGTCAGAATTTGTGTTTTCAGTCTTAAATACTTCCTTTTCTTAAAGATTTGATAAGTGCACAGCTAGGGAAATGTAGATAATATCCTGTTTTAGGTGGTAATTGGCAATCTTTGAAACAAACAAAAGGCCCTCCTGTATTATGAGTTGGTGGAAGCTACGCTCCAGGTCCTTACTGCATGACTGGAAAATTCAGAACTGTTTATTAAATAATCAGATCTTACCACTAAAACGATAAGTTGAATCGAACTGAAAAAAAACTAAAATGCTCATGATTCTAGGAAAAGTTGGAATTATGCAAACTTTAAAGCAAAAGATCAGATATTAATATTAATTGGTGATTGTACGTTCTGCAAGTGCATGCACTACTTCAAAATAAGCATTCAAATCTGGTTTGCACAACTGCAGAGAGAAGTTTGTAAGACTCGTGAATATGTCCTGACTTGCCGCTAGTCTGCTGATAGCCTCACTCTTTGGCAAACATGGTGAATCTGTCTGCATTTGAACTGGAAGCTGTTTGGGATTCCCCTCTAAACATCAGTTATGGCTCAAAACCCACCTTCTCTCTCCCTTCATAGATCATGTTGCCCACAAAATGAATTAAACACTCCTTAACCTGATGCTAATTTGACAGAGATTACTTCTGATTTATTATCATTCTGCTCACCTTTGTGTAATTAGTGTTTGCTATAATTTTTTCCCACTTTTGGAACCTAAAAGTTGACTGACAATTTTTCCTCAGTGCAGCTTGCTTCTTATATTATCTCAGGGAAACAAAGAAAATTTTACTGCTTTTTAAAATAGAAGACTTTAGCAAATACAATCTTGTCACTTTTTTGGATAATGTTTGAAAGATGGTAAGTAGTAAAGATTAATGTTCATTTTATTACAGAATAAGGCTATGTATTTTTCACTGAGCTATTTTAAGAAAAGAGGTTATAGTTAGTATATTAGATTGCTTATAAATATTTTCATGTATCATTTTCGTCAGAGGGGCTAGATAAGCCTTATATTGGATAAGGTCTTATTCTACTTAGATTTATAGGTCAGAAATTTGAAGCTATTTGTAGCACACACCTTAAAGCCTCTAAAAGTTCTTCCCACCAAAATATGTATGATTATACTCACTGGATAGCAATACCTGGGGCTCAAAACAGTATTCCATATCTTACACGTTGTTGGGAGAAATGCTAATTCAACTGAGAGTGGTAGTTACATAGAAGTAAGGTGGAAGGCATAGCATACTAATCTATCTCAAACTAAGAGGCAAAGGATGGGCTGTGGTAATCTCTTATTGCAAACACCCTTTTGGATGACGTACCCAGAAATAGCCCCAGTTCATTCCAGTGGAACCAAGTCATCCCAAGTGAGTGCCGGCAGAACAGGGTGTGTGCTCCTTCAGAAAGGGGAGTGGCAGCTTTCTAATATTTGGCAGTTAGGGTCTATGAGAATGGTTGCAATCGGGAAGATCAGGAGAAGTTTGGAAAAGAAACGTGTTAATGATAGAACAGTCAGGGGAAAAGATTATAGAAGGGTGTGTCCATGTGGAACTGATAATCATGGTAGCTTGGTTTTTATGGATTAGCTACATATTGACCCTAAATGAGCTTGGGAAGCTTGAGAAATAGATAGGAATTGACTGCCTAAAGCAGAAGAGAAGCAGGCAGGATTGACTCTGAGAGTCGTCTCCCTGGAGGAGGAGAGGCTAAAGCTACGGAGAATCCTGACTTACCAAACACTAGTGAAATCTTTGTGAAAATTATGTGATCCATCTCATTTATTACTCATTTAATTTGGAGCCTGAGGTTCATCAATGGAATGGATACTATAATTTGCAATGTTTAAGTGACAATAGTATTAGATAATTTTTTTTTTTTTTTAAGAAAGGGGAAATTTTTAAAATTGTTTCTTTTTACTGTTCAGTTTGCTTTTTTTTCTTTTTTTTTTTTTTAAAGATTTTATTGGGGAAGGGGAACAGGACTTTATTGGGGAACAGTGTGTACTTCCAGGACTTTTTTCCAAGTCAAGTTGTTGTCCTTTCAATCTTAGTTTGGAGGGTGCTGTTCAGCTTCAAGTTGTCCTTTCAGTCTTAGTTGTGGGGGACGCAGCTCAGCTCCAGGTCCAGTTGCCGTTTTTCTAGTTGCAGGGGGCGCAGCCCACCATCCCCTGTGGGAGTCGAACCGGCAACCTTGTGGTTGAGAGGACGCACTCCAACCAACTGAGCCATCCAGGAGCTCAGCAGCAGCTCAGCTCAAGGTGCCGTGTTCAATCTTAGTTGCAGGGGGCGGAGCCCACCATCCCTTGCGGGACTTGAGGAATTGAACTGGCAACCTTGTAGTTGAGAGCCCACTGGCCCATTTGGCAATTGAACCGGTAGCCTTTGGAGTTACAAGCATGGAGCTCTAACCACCTGAGCCACCGGGCCGGCCCTAGATAAAGTTTTAAAGGGCCAGAGGGCCCAATAGTTACTCACGGAAAAATTTTTTTAAGCGAAATCATCATTTAATAGTGCTCTAATTCTCACATGCCATTTGGGAATCTGGCTCCATTTCATCACTCACCTACAGCAAGATGATAAAAAAATAAGCTAATATTATTTCGTAGCCAATGTTTATGAGCTCTTACAAGGTGCTAGGACATATGCTAACTGCTTTATGTGCATCACACTTAATCCTCATAATAGCCTTCAAGGGTAGTTGCTGTTATTACTTCTAGTTAGTAAGTAGAAGAACCAAGACTTGAATCCAGGCAAGCTGACGCTAGAGCCCCCACTGTTAGCAACGTACATAAAACTGAGTTTATTTAATACAAAAGAATGTCCTTTATTCTGAGATTATGTCCATTCTAACTTTTAATACTAACATATTTTATATGAAATGGTGGTGATAGAAGATAAAAGGTTTGGGTTTGTTTGTTTAAGAAATCTTTATCTTGCAAAATAAAAACTAAGCAACTCAATGACAGCACTTCTCCCTAGGGTTGTTTTGTTTTTTGTTTTATTTAAAGTTCTTTTGCTGGTTTGTGATATCCAAGTCTGAGAACCACTGGTCAGAAAAGTGGAACGCTTATAATTTTGAATGTTCTTTAGAGGTTTTTCACTTGATTTATTTCCTAATGCATTTAATTCTGTCAATCCTCACCTGTCTGGCATCTGACCACAAATCATACTTTCATCCTTTGGACAGATATCTACTGTGAAACAATTAAAATGCAGCTTTGTGGTTCATATTGTAGGGAATCATTAAAAATACTTTATACGCGGGGTCTAGAATGAGCTACAGACAAGTCTTATACTACATGCTTTACTGAATGTAGTCCTGTACCGAGGTTCCAGTATCTCATGCACTTCAATCCTTAGTAAACATGGCATTGTCATGTGCTATGTTTATTTCTTTGGCATTTTATATCATTCGTACCTTTAGTAATAGCTATTACTTGATGATATATTAGTAAACATTAATACTTTTCATTATCAGTAACACTTGGAGAACAAGAGTAGCCCTGCTAGAGAGGAACGAACAGGGAAACCAAATAAAGACAGTGTCTGGCCTACTTGCTTTTCCTACCTGTAATCGTCACTGTGTGTTTTATTTATCTGTATGCTGTTGGTGACTTTCTTATCCTTGTTGGTAATTTGTTCAACATCCTAGTTTTACAGTTGTTTGATGTCCTCATTTCCATGAAACTTTCCTTCGCTCCTTGCTTCTCAGCCACCCACTCTTGGGTCAGACCCACAACGGTGGCATTACCGACAGTCACCACTTCTGGGATGTCGTGTTAAGCATCCTGCTCTCTAGCCACCTCCTGTTGTCCCTTGCTTACTTCTAGCATGCCCATCATTCCAACTTCAGCAAGTTGGATCCCTCGGGACCCTGCAGTTAATTTACTCTGTCACTTTCCAGCCTTTTTGTCCTCTCTTCCCTCTACCCAGCCAAGATTCCATGGTCTCCCACATTTATCTTCCTTACATACACCCTAATGGCCTTGCTCCTCACTTTCTACGCGTGTCAAAGGCCCCCAGTGTGTCTCAGCTACCTGCCCACTCTGTATCAACACCCAGACGATTAAATATGGCTTTAGAAAAGCACAAAACCATGACGTCTGATCTCACTTTAAACTTAAGAACCAAATCTCAAGTGGGCCCTCAGTATGTCTTGGAATCAGTAATTCCTGGTATTCCTTGTGTGTTTTCCTGGTCTAGTCACTTACTCTCCTACTCCCTGAGATGACTAGTTCTTCATTTTCTTGAAAGCGGCAACACTGCCTCTTCTCTTCTTTCATCTTCACTAGTAGCTGATTTCCTGGAATCTTCATTTCACTGAGCAAATGGAAGGAGTCACTCTCCCACTGCCAGATGTAGCGTTTGTTGAATGAGTGAAATGATATCCCAGCGCTTCATTTACAACTATGTGCAAATATAATTAGCAACTTAAATTCCAAAACCACACGTGTAAATCTATTTTTGACCGTTTCGGAATATGCTTTTCACTACCACCTTCCTTTATGTTACTATAACCAAGAGTTGTATGTTTGCCTCATTCAAATAAAATTAGGGAATTTTAAGAAGATGATTAACAGGAGGAGTTAGTAAAACAAGCAGTTAAGTAACTGAATATAGTAAAATGCACTGGAACTACATTTTATTTGATTATATTATTAGCCCATAATAATTCTTATATAAGTTACAAAGGAAGGAGAAAAGATGCAAATGACTTAGAAATGAAAATTAAAGCGTCAAACTTTGTGGAAAGTAGAAGAAAAATGTTAATAAATATTAGACCTCATATTTTGGATGAGAAAATTAGGCAATAGAATTGAGCTATAAATGTTGATTTCAAATTAAATTAATTTAATATTGTTATTTACCTCATGTTGCTAAACTTTAAGATTGTTTTGGGGGAAAAAAGGAGATGGTTAGAACCAAAAAAGCCAATATTCTATTGCCAGCTTTGATGAAATTTATAATTATAGAATTGAGTAAGAATCTACACCTTACCTAACACTGTAAGTTGCTCATCTAATTACCACAAAGAGGAGAGTCCCTCCGTGGCCTGAATTTCCTATGCTGAGTTCACTTACCTAACAGTATGTGTCTGCTCAGGCACATTTCCCCACACGTTTTCCCAAACCTTTACCAAGTTTCCCAATATCATCTCATCCCTCATTTTATAGATGACCTAAGCCCCTACTGCACGTAGTAAACAGAACCCCACAGGTAAAACCTCAGCTTACTTCCTCTTCTGCCCTTTGTTAACTGGTCTCATAATAAGATTCCGTCTCCCTGAATCCCCCCTGTGTTACCAGAGTTCCTGCAAGTGTGGTCTCCGGCTGTTCCTGCTTGTACTGCTTAGCTCCTTTCTCACCTCATTCGGAAATTATCCGACCCAGTCTAAGACCCTGTGACCCAGATCAGCATGAACTTCCTGCTTTTTCAACGTATTATTCTTTCCTCCAGGCCTCATCCTCTATCTCTGCGGCATGTGTCCCTGTTGTCACAAAAAGTGGCTTTTCATGTGCCTAGAGCAGGCATTCAAAAATATTGAACTAATAGTTCTGATATCTTTTCTGAGCTGTCAGCCCATATATATATATATATATATATATATATATATATATAGTCTGTGCATACATACATATGTATATAATATATGTATTTGTAACAGCAGTAGGGATTTTTTTATTAGTTTCAGGTGTATAAAAAAACATAGTGATTAGACATTTACACACCTCATAAAGTGATCACCCCAACAAGTCTACTACCCACCTGACACCGTACATACCTATTATAATACCATTGACTATATTCCCTATGCTGTACTTTACATTTCATGGACATATTATTTTTGAAATTATAGTTGACATACAGTATTATCAGCCTATATATTTAATGGACATTACTGCTTGAATCTCAAATGCCTTATAGCCAAGAACAAAGTTAGGGTTTCCTCTGCCTCCTCTTGCTGTCTTCTTGGTTACCCCCCAGGTTATCCTCATGTTACCCCTGTGCCCGGGCTACGTACCGTAAGGTCATCCTTGACTCCTCTTTCTCTTTTTTCCTTTGGCGTCTTAAGTTCTGATGAGTGTCTCCCACACCTTCCTTTCTTTTCTGCTACTATTGCCTCTTTGCATTCCTAGTCTCTTGTCTGGATTACTTCAGTTGTACATTCAGGAGGTTTTAATTTGGGTTCCATGAATGGACGTCAGAGGATCTAAGAATTCCCTCAATAATGTGCAAATTTTTTGTACATGTGCATTTTTCTGGGGAGTTACTTTAGACTATTCCATAGTAAAGAAAGTGAGAGAATGAGAGAATATGACCATTTCGACAAGTCACTTTCACTGATTTCTCCTTTTTCTATGCCTGCCCTTTGCTATTTAGTTTCCTAACCCAGGTCACTGATCTCCAAGTAGTGAGGGGGCATGTAAGACATAAGGAAAGAAAAAGGAACAGCAATCAGTACAGCTCAGCAGTGAGACAGCCCAGCAGCCAGAGATCAAGGCTCCCCAGCAGCAGAGACGTGCTTTCATGTCCTGCAGAAGCTCAGGAGAAAGCTGGGGCATCAGCAGGGGCATCAGTAGGGAGGTGTCCTCCTGAGCCCTCTGGACCCATTTGTTCATGTGCTTCCAAAGGACTTGGAGGGATGTTAAAGCTTAATTGGTGAAAACCCAGAGCCAGCCAGGGAGGCAGTGTCCTCAGAAAAAGGTTAAGAACATTCCTCCAACTAGACTTCCACCCTCTGCCTCTTTGTTCACTAGTCCTTCCTCCACTTTGCCGCCAGAGTTCGTTTTTAAACACATATCTTATTGTGCACCTTCCCTGATGAAAAACCTCCGGTTTTTACGAAACATATTACAAACTCCTGGGCATGCTATCAAGGCCTTCCGTAGTCAGGAACCCGTCAGCCTCATCTGCAGGCACTCCCCTCTCCTCACTTCCAAGGCTGAGCCACAACAGGTTACTACTGGCTGTTTCGAGAGGACAGCTTCTACGTCCATACCTCTGTGCCTTTGATCATCCCCGTGTCTCTCTTCAGGGAGCCATTTCCTCTCCGTTGCCCAACCAGGAACCTCCTACTATCCTTGGAAGCCTAGAGTGAATGTTACGTCTTCTCCTATGTCCAGCCCTGATTTTCTGCCCTCACCCTGACAGAGTCAGTCTCTCTTGGCCAGGTTCCAAAAACGTTTCATGCACATCTCTGATACTGTCATATTATATTGTAGATAACCTATTTTTGTTTCTGTCTTTCCTACTAAACCAGGAATGCCCCGCAGGTAGGGACGGCCTTTTTCATGTTTGTATCCCTAACACCTAGTTTCATGCCTAGTCCAAACAGGAGCTTAACACACTTTTGTTGAATGGAATTACTTATGAAGAGTTTTTATGACTCATTTAAAATTAGAGACCAATGCTTATTTAATAAGTCAGAATAGGCTATAATAATAATAGTAATAACAAAGTCCCATTTCCACTGCTTATTCAAGTAACTGCTTCCTTTGTGGAAGTGAATTTTAAAAATCTTCACATGTCAGTGTATATTTTTGATGTGCTTTCTTGAGGTCCTAAAAGAATTATAATTCTAATGCAGAGTAGAGCCTCCGTGACATTTCTGTTGATATTATATTGAATAGATTCTGTCATTTCAGAGATCTGTATTATGTATAAGTTCCAAGGATATACATTCTATTTCTCTCTCTCAAACTCCCTGATAATATTTTGTGAATTATTTATTTATTGTATAAGGTTGGAGTCAATTTAATTCAAAACACATTAAATTTAACATTTTACATATATAGCAAACAGTTACAGCATTAAGATTCTAGTATTTATATATTATGTAGTTTGTTTTGCTAAATTTTCCCAGTCATTGCAAATATGTTTTTTAGGTATTTAAGTTTGTTTAGCTATGAAAGTAAACGCTGTTCCATAAATTAAGAGCTTTAAATAAATTTTTAAAAATGGTTTTCTCTCCGTCATTTTCTTTGAATGTTTTAGGAAAAGAATCCACAATTTACTTATTCACACATTTATTGAGTACATGTTATGTGCTAGGCATTATGCTACATGTTTGCAATTCAAGATTGATGAGACAGTACTTGCCCTTGAATAGTTAGTTCACTGTCTAATGGAGTAGAAAGTATATCCACAAACAATTGTAATTTAAACCTTGGAGGAGAAGAAGGAAATTCATCCTCTGAGAACCAGTGTTGAGGTGAGAATAGATATGTGTGCAGATAAATTTGTAGATACAGAATCAGGGAGCTGAAGGGGGTCCATACCTAATAGTCTTTAACAAAAAAATGCACAGTAGGAATCTAGGTCATTTTTAAGAATTAATGGCATGGGGTAGCACTTGAGAATAGTGAAGATTGGGATAATTGCTAAGGGCAATGGGAGATGAACTAACTGAAACAAGTAAAGGGTGGCATGCAGTATTGAGAGAGCAGAGAGAGTAGAACTGAATTTGAGTTGCATGAAATTGTGAGGATGTCAGCACAGTGGTATAATTTTCTCTGGCTGTGCTCTGTGGCCAATGTGTGTGTGCAATAAAACCATATTGTTGTATTCATTGCTCATGGGATGGGTATACCGGAAGTATAAGAAGGCCAATGAGTTAAGAGTCCTTGAAAGAAAGTCTGGCTTAATATGGCAGGAAGTATGGTTAGGAGGAAGTTGATAAACTTGGCGAAAGTTAAGAAACTGGAGATGAGGATAAGGCCTGGTACTGTGTAGATACTCAGCAAATCTTCATTTTTTTCTTCCTGGCTCTCCTCTCTGTGTACCTGTTTCACCACCACCATGACCTACCTCTGCAGGTGGTTTATATATATGAGTATACCAAGCCAACTGTTACCAACCAACAAGTGTTACCAGTCGGCTTGGAGGGGAAATTAGGAGGCAGGTTCCGAAGTCTTCATCACATGTGTCCCAGTGACTTGGATGCTTGGTGGTATTAACCTCTCGGTGCAGCTCATGGCTTTTCTTCTTATCTCCTACCACTCGTGCTTGAAGGGAAAGACATTTTATTAGGCCATGGTTCTTAGGACAGGAATTTACTCTGTAATGAGAAGGGTTAAGACTAAGCCTTCAAGGGTTTCCACTGAATTTCCCTTGTCTCTACAAGCCTTTCCATAAGCACAGATCTCATTACTTTTCAGGAATTTAAAAAGGAGGCTTTTTTTGACATAATGATAGAAGCAATGACCATACTGGCAACACAAAGAGTCTTCCTCCTCAGAATCTAAAATTTCTGGTAGAATTAGTTGTATCTTGTAATGTCTTTTATGTGAGTTATTAAATGTATTGTCATAATTTTTTCTTAAAGATATAATTTTTAAGGCTTTCATTCCAAATGAGGACCAGCTATTTTCCATGAAAACACGTGATTTATATTCCATTGCCAGAAATTTTCTTTTTCGCCTGTAGTTTTGAGTGTAACACTGAAACCTAATAGTTCATTATTTTACAGAGTGCTTTTATGGTCTAGGATAAAGAAAAAACTCACTAAAAAGTCATGCATCTTAACCATGAAACTGCTGGAAAGGTGAGAATTCCTAGAGTGAATAAACAGAAACCATAGGTCATCTTAATCTTAAGAAATGGAGTAAATGCTCATGTAGAGCTGGCTAGAGAAATCCTGGGAAGTCTATGTCATTAGTCTTGCTGTTTTGCTAGTGTTAGTGATACTTTCAAGGCATTTAAGCAAAACTTATCTAGAAAAGAATTGAATCCTGTTCTGTTGAAACTTCATCTTCATCTGGGTGGTTCTGGGAAAACATCCGCCTCACTTGGCATCAGTCACCTGGAGTAGGACATTCACCTTTATACACAGTCTAACATCTATCTGGAGCCTATGGATTGCTCTGTACCATCTAACTTAGGCATGTTTGCCCTTTCTTCAAGTGCTTGTATTGACAGGTAAACCTGTCATTTCTATGACTAAGATAGAGGTTCCATAGCTTACTGTATCATAGATTTGTGTTAGATTAAATTTACCTAAAAAAAGATCTTCCCCCTCCACCCTGCCCCGACTTTAAGGAATAATGACAAATAAGTAATAGTTCATAATTAGATGTCTAGTTCAAAGAGACATTTTCAAAGTTAAAAGTATTTGTTCTAAATGATAGTTCAAAGATACTTTTCCAAAGACCTTCAATTGGCAGCTTTCCCCTTTAGGTATTGGTACTGGTATAGGAATTATTTCTGGATTTTCTATTAAAAAGAACTTTAGTTGTTCATGGTTGTTCTGTTCATGGCACGTGGATATTAATATATGTTAATGGCATCACTGTATTTTTCATAATGTGTATATGAAGAAGAAAAAAGAAAGAAAACTTTCCTTTAGCTGTTTGTCTTGGATTTTAGTTAGTTGACATAAGACTGTTTTCTTCTCTTTTTTAGGTTGCAAACATGTTAAAGGCATCCTGTTGTATGGGCCCCCAGGTTGTGGTAAGACTCTCTTGGCTCGGCAGATCGGCAAGATGTTGAATGCAAGAGAGCCCAAAGTGGTCAATGGGCCGGAAATACTTAACAAATATGTGGGAGAATCAGAGGCCAACATTCGCAAACTCTTTGCTGATGCCGAAGAGGAGCAAAGGAGGGTAATGTTAATATAATTCAATAAAAGTTTCTTATCACTTACATGATGAATGAAACCCAGAGTTATGGCGGAAAACTTGTTACTGTGATCTGTGTTTTGAAAAACTTACAGGTAAAATTTATTTAGTGCCAAGATACATCATTGAACCAGGGATAATGGGGGATTTACGTGATGTGAGCAGATGCCGTTATCCACATGTTCATAATACAAAGGTAGATGATTGTATAAGCCAAAGGTTTTACCAAAACAGATCATGAATATATTTTTAGGTGACACTTTTAGTCCGCATTACTTCCAGAGATTTGAACTCATCCTTTGGAAAAGGAGGAAATTAAATCCATAAAGGGAATTATGTAGAGTTGTGTACCATGTTTCCCTGAAAATAAGACCTAGCTGGACAATCAGCTCTAATATTATATTATATTATATTATATTATATTATATTATATTATATTATATTAATTATATTAATTATATTATATTATATTATATTATATTATATTATATTATATTATATTATATTATATAAGGCCCGGTCTTATATTATAGTAAAATAAGACCAGGTCTTATATTAATTTTTGCTCCAAAAGACACATTATAGCTGATTGTCCAGCTAGGTCTTATTTTCAGGGAAACATGGTATATGTAAGGTCCGTGTGCAGATAGCCAGCTTATCACTGAGTCAACTCAGTTGTAGAGTAACAGTATGAGTTGTTAGGTCTCAAAGGCAAGCTTGATTTGGGTCTTAGAAAAAAAATTAATTAAGAATCAAACCAGAATTTACTAATTATGATGGTTAATTATCTGTGTAAATTTGACTGGGTCCCAGGGTGCCCTGACATTTGGTTAAACATTATTGTGGGTGTGTCTGTGAGGGTATTTCTGGATGAGATTACCATGTAAATCAGTAGACTGAGTAAAGCAGTTGCCCTCCCTGATGTGGGTAGGCTCCATCCAATCACTTGGAGGCCTGAATAGAACAGAAAGATCTGCAGATTTTGGGACTTGACAGCCCCCATAATTGGGTTAGCCAATGCCTTATAATTAACCTCTCTATAGCTAGCTAGTTAGATAAATAGAAATCTAGATATAGATCTTTATATAGATATATATTTTTTCAGTTGACTAATTATATTAGTATATCTATATCAGTATATCTATATATTTTCAGGTAACTAATACAATGGATCTGTAGATGTCTATGGATCCAATAGGCTCTGTTTCACTGGAAAACCCAGACTAATACCCTCATATTAACATATTTGTTTCATTGACAGAAAATTTTAAAATAATGCCATGGTATTTCTGTTTCTGCCAATACAGTAGACTAAGCAACCTTCCTTCTACAAATGCCTTCATATACTGGTAAAATATAATTAAAATTTTAAATGCATAACTGAATTCTCAGGAAAGAAAAGGAAACCTCCAGAAATGAAAAGAAAACTCTGAAATTAGAGTGGCAAAGATATGAGTTGCAGCTTTTGGTATTGGTAATGAATTTGTTTGGGTTTTAGCACCCACTGCGGGAAGAAAATGAGTCCTTGAACCCACTTAAGGTATGGACTATGAACTGGAATCTTCAAAGGAGTTGTGTCATCAGTGAAAAGAATGAACTAGAAAATATCTGCCTACCAGCACAGAAAAATAACAAAAAAATTTAACTAACAAAATCAGCTAACAATCTGCCTGGGTTTTGGAGTGGGAGCTGAGGAACCACCCTAGCAATTCTAAACTGTGGACCCTTTACTGAAGCTTAGGATTAAAACACACACACACACACACACACACACACACACACACACACACACACATCATCTGTAGTCTGAGGCCCCCAAGCTGAGAAACTAATTTAAAAATGAATCCTGGGCTAATGATACCATGGGATTGTTAGATATAAGCAAGCCCCAAGGGATGTGCCAGCAACTCAGGCCACAAGAGAGTCTCAGAGGGGAAGCTAAAAATAGCTTCAATAAATGGCAAAGATCATCATCAAAATTTAAAGCTCAGCAACCATGGGCCAACTGCGGCCCATGATCCATTGTTAATTGGCCTGCAGCAAATTCCAAAAATATATTTAGTTTACTTAAATAAACCAGGTGAGGCAATGCGCACTTCACCTCGAGTGAGTGGCCCGGCTGTTTGTGTATTTTACCACATATGGCCCTTGGTAAAAAACGTTGAAAAAAGTTTGGACACCCCTGATCTAGGGGGAGAATGGAAGTCCAGGAGAAAAGGTCCTGATTGATGGAGGCCCAGAAAACAAATGGGTACTTTCTTTGGAGATATTAGCCATTGCTGAAGGGTGCTGATAAATAGCTATGCAGCCCTTTTGATAGGCTAATGGAAGTAATGGAGGCAGAGATTAGGGCCTATGGCCCACAAAGAGGGTACACTTGATGAACATGCCTCATTTTCAGTTGGGACCCTGGCAGGCTACACCATAGGAGCAAAGGTTAACTAGAAGTAGATATGCTGTCAAAAAGGCTGTAGATCAGCTTTGAATCATGTCATTCTCTAAAATTAGATTGAGGGTTCCTAAATCACTAGTGCCCCCAGGCATCAGGCAATCGTACATCTTTCCTGGAGGAAGGTAATATCATTCAAGACCACAAATTCTTTCTGTAGTTTGCAAATGCAGAAACAACCAGATACACAAACAACATGAGGAAAGAGAAACAAAAGAGGATAGAAATTGGGCCTCTGGATATTGGAATTTTCAGATGCAGACTTTTAAAATAACTATTATCACATTCAAAGAGAAACAAAATTGAGGATTTTGGCAGAGTATTGGAAACAAAAAAAAAGTCAAATGGAAATTCTAGGAATAAAAAATTTAGTAACAAATTAACTCAAGTGGATAGGTTTCAACAGCAGGTTAGACACATCTGAAGAGAGAATTAGTGAACTGAAAGATGTTAGACAAAAATAACCAGAGACAAAGGATGAAAGGAATGAGAAAGATAGAAAATACCATAAGGATGTGTTTAAAGGTCCAGATAGTCAAGAAGAAGGAGGATGGGGCAAAAGCAGTATTTGAAGAGTATTTACTCATCTAAAACTGATGAGTAAATTCAGTCCATAGATTCTAGAAGTGAAGTGAACCTCAAGCAAGAGAAATATCAAAATTTATAGCTAAAGATAATCATTGTTAAACTGCTGCAAACAGAAAAATCTTAAAAGCAGCTAAAGAATAAAGAAAGATTTCAAATAAGCAACAATTAGTTGGCATCTGTCTTCTTAACAGAAATGATGGAAACCAGAAATCAGTTGAATGCCATTTTTAAGGAGCTGAAAGAGAATAAACTGTCAACTTAGGATTTTATACCAAGTAAATGCATAAATTGTCATGTAAATATATCATGAAGTACTACACAGTAGTGTAAATAAACAGACTATGGCTATATACAGTTGTGAATTTCACAAATAAATGTTGAGCAAAAGAAACCAGACAAAAAAGAATGCTTACTGGATGATTCCATTTGTATAAAGCTCAAAGTATAGTGTTTACCAATGCATGCTCAGGTGGTAAAACTATAAAGGAAAATGAGAAACAATTACCATAAAAATTAGATTGTGTTTACCTATGGAGAATGGTGGGAGAGGGCTATTTCTTGTTACGGTTATGGGATGTTCATTTTGTGACAATTCATTGAGGCATACATTCATATTTTGTGAACTGTTCCTCTATAATGCCATACTTCAGAAAAAAGATTTAAAAAGGTATATTTAAGAAATATTCATTGTATAAAACAACAGTAATAATGATCAATATGATATTTTTTTAAGAATAGAACTAAAATAGAGAATAAAACATGGGAAGTGGAATAAATTCATGTAAGATCCTTCTATTTGGGAAGATAGTAATGTTAATTAATATAAAACTTTAGGTCAAATGTGTATGTGAAAATTGTGTATAACTCAAGTTTTTCCAAAGCATGAGGAGAATCTGGAGAAGGAATAAAGAAAACTCAGATAATTTAGAAGGCAAGAAAGGAATAACAAGACAAAGAAAATGTGAAGATACTGAAAATGTAACTTAAATTCTCTTACAACTGTCAGAAGAATAAGGTACCTAAGATTAAATCTGACAGGAAAATTAAAGGCGAAAATTATAAACATTTTTGAAAATCTTTTTTCAAGTGCTAATAAGTGGTAAGAGAACATGTTCACGTGTGGAAATACTGATATCATAAAAATGACAGTTCTGCCCATTCAATCTGTAAACTCAGTGCTTTTTCAAATCAAGACTAATAGGAATTTTTTGGAATTTGACGTAGTTCTTCTTTCTTCTTCCTACTTCTCTTTTATGCTTGAAGAACCGTGAAAATTTTAGAGAATAATGAAAACTTATTTCATCAGTTATCCAGACTTACTGGAAAGCTGTAGTAGTTGAGAGTGTTATATATTCATGCAAAAATACCAAGGAAACATAATAGAACATAGGAAGAGCTTGCTATATGAAAAGTGACTCTACAAATCAGTGGATAAAGAATAGACTGTTCATGAATGGGGCTGAGATCGTTAGCGCTCTGTTTGTAAATAGACAAAATGCAGTCCCTTTCTCACAACATAGATTTGCAAAAAGCAAAAACAAAACTTACAAGAGCAAACATTTTTAGAAGGAAAAAATAGGCAAAAAGCTTTAAGAATTGAAGCTAAGGAAGAATTTATTAAGATTTAGAAATCAAATCCATAAAAGAAAAAAATGTTAATTTGGCTACATTAATATAAAGATAATTCTGACAAATTACACTAAATACAAATGTCTCAAACAAGAAGATATTTGCAATGCATATAATCCACAAAGAATTAGCATCTTCTATAAAATTCCTGTATAGTACGTAAGAAATTCCTGTATAGTAAGTAAGAAAAAGACAAATACCATAATTTTAAAAACAAAACAAAGCTGGCAAGGGATATAAACAGGCAGTTCTCAGAAGGGGAACCCAACTGAAGATAAGCAAATGAAAAGATGCTCAGGAAAATGCACGGTAAAAGAGACATTTTTATAAACAACCTGGCAAAATTTACAAAGACTAATAACACCAAAAGTTTGTGAGGTTGTGGAGAAACAGAGTCTCATCTACATTACTAGTCATAGTATAAATTAGAAGAGTATATCAAGTGGGTGATATCTTGCAGATTCATTTGACAAGATCTTACAAAAAAGGAGATGCACAAACCCCATGACACCTGAGTTCTACTTCAAGACAGCTACCCTCCAGAAACACTCTTGAACTTGTGCACAAAATGACATGTACCAGAATGTTGATTACTGCACTATTTGTAATGGGAGAAAAAAATAGAAATATCTTGATTCTCCCCCTGTAGGAAATGGAATATACAAATATTAAAGTGAATAATAGATTTACCTGGATCAAATATGAATAACAGAAGCATAACATCTAATGTTTTTTAATCTAGTAAGCTTTACTGAATTTACCCTGTCCTTTCCTACTTTTTCTTAGTCTTGTTGAGGTTAAAAGGGATCAAATAGATGGTTCTTCCATGGTGATGGAAGAGCTGAGTCTGAGTGGTAAACACACCATGTGATATATAGATGATGTGTTACAGAATTGTACACCTGAAACCTACGTAACTTTACTAACAGTTGTCACCCCAATAAACTTTAATTCAAAAAAAATTTTTTTAAACACTGTCTTTTTAACTACCCTTTTAATACTTCAGGTCTGCTTGTTGGGTGCTTAATCATTTCCGTTTTACACAAGAGGGTTTTCTCCCCTGCTTCCCTGCATCCCATTAAGTTCTTGTTCGTGTTCAGGTCTCTGGCCGTTTCAGCCGCATTGGTTCTAGTGGGCAGGGGTCCTGATGGGTGATGCAAGTCCAGTTGCTGATCTCAACTCTTCCGACAGTCCCAGAACCAATTCAGTTTTACAATGCATCCCTAGTACTGCAATATTTTCTACTTCAGATATATCTTTAACACTCAGTATACCAAGAAAAATAGTCATTCACCACTTGCTATCTGAGTTGAAAACTCCTTAAAAATTATTTTTAAGTTATTTTACAAATAATTTACAAGCATACGATTAAAGGGAAGTGAGAGACTATTAAAATATTAAATAAAAGCTTAAATATAGCAAGTCAGATTTTTATTCCGTATTTTCCTGGTTTTGAAGACACACATATATACTCAAATGGGCAGGAGCCTCTCTGAATGTAACTAACTGTTCATCAATTGTCATACATGAACTTGTGTATACTGGTTTTAAATTTCAAATGCATCTCTAATAGATTCTAGCTTATTATTACTTCCGGTTCTTATACTTGCATCAAGACACGATACTTGAAGAATTTAAAAAAATCTTTGGCTCTTAATTTTGTTGAAAACAGAACAGTCCTCAGATGCTCCATACTTGCAAAACATTTTTGGTTTTAGTTGTATACCCCTTATAGAATGGTCCATCCAGTTTTTGATGTCTGTATCATCTGTTTTCTCTGGCTATCTCTCTCTAGTACCTGCCTTCAACATTTGTCTACTTAGAAACCATATCAAGGAAATTTTGATGCACAGATAAAATAAAAGATGAAAAAATACTGTCATGTGTCTTTTTAGAAAGATGAGATGGCCTAGTTTCTTGTCACAGAATATCACACAATGAAGACTTCTTGTTGAATAAGTAACTGAATGAAAATGTCATATTTTCTTCTTGTCCTTAGAAATACATTATTCACTCACTCTTGAGTTTGAGAAAGTTCGTGTAGGATATCATCCTTTAAAGGCACAGAGTCTGAGATTACTTATAATGATCAATTTCACCATCTTCGCTAGTCTCGTGCTACTTCTCACACTTTGCATTCAGATTCAGATTCACATAATTATGAAATATCTTCTCTGTCAATTTTCTTTTTTTGCCATTATGGCCAGGAAATTTTAAAAATCTGAATTCTCAACTGTGTTCAATTAAAACTAAAGTCAGGCAACAAAGATGGTGGATGGTGTCTCCAGACTTCTTTTACACCTTCTTGAAAGATGATGCAGTACTTTGGATGTCAGAGTGATATTTCTTTCACTATTGCATCTTTCTTCTAAGCAGTTCTGTCATTTTTCCATTTTCTTATTATTTTAATCTTTTTTAGCATAGTTGGGAATTGATGAGTAACAATGACATAATTTCTAGAATATTGAAATAGCCTAATGTATCTTAGATTTAAAGAAAGATGCAGTGGACCCATATGGTAATTGCCAAATAGAATGAGTTTTATTTTATTTCTAAAATAATATTTTCTTTTTTGGTGTGTTTGGAAGACATCTAAGAAAAAATTGTCATGAGATATCAATCTTTATAAATAAACTTGCAGACAGTTTAAATATGACACTATTAATGTGATAAAACTGCATTGGTAAATACTTTCTAGGTAGATATTAATCAGAGCCTTTTCAGTGATACCTTTCTCAATTCTTACATCCAGAAATGGCTTGGTAATGACCCCATGGAGGGTATATGTGTGTTACATAATAAAGAAAAGCATCACCTCTGTGATTCTGGACAGTCCAGGCTGACGGAGATGAACACTTGCATATAGGTCAAGCTAGTTAAATATAGAACAGTGGTTTTCGAAGTCTGTTGTCAGGGGCTCAACAGCATCAGCTCTGTTTCTATGGGAGAAGACTTTTCAGTTGCTAAGAACAGAGCCAGAAGCCAGCAAATTGAAGAGGACTGCATTGTAGGAATTTAAACTCTGGTAAAGGGTTTATTGATGATTCAGCTATATTAATCTGTGAACATTAATCTTGACATCTTCCTTACCTGATTTCTCATTTATTGCACTAAGAACTTGGCTTTATTTAAGTAACACACCTGTAAAAATTGATGTTATTGCACTGATGAGGTTGGGGGAAGGGACCTGATGACAGGTCACAAGATTAGTAAGGTTCTGAAAAGGTCAGAATTGTACTGAATTATGTTTAGGGCAGATTGCTCCTGTGATCATTTAATCAAACACAGTGTTCTTTTTGTCTCTGGCTTCCCTTCCACATAGACGATTTTTGAGGTTGGCCTGAGAAGGAAGTCATGATTCCAGTGGCAACATAAGGCACATTGACAGCAACATTCATACCTTATAGCAGCTTTTTGTTTCATGCTGTATTGGCAGACAACCTTGAATAAAAATGGCTTTTAAAAATAATGTAGAATCCCACAGTTTTTTCAGTCACAAACAGGAGTGTTCTTGTTTTGCACCGAAGACGGCAAGACTTAATACCCCACTATGTAGAAGTGTTTGGCACAGCTAAGATTGTAGTTCCAATTCCTCATTCTCAGTGTTTTCTACAGATGGAATGATGAATAGTTTTTGGTGTTGAATTTTTTTTAAACTGCAAGCTATCATTTATCATCAGACATCTGTCCGATAAATATGATATTGAGAAATTAATTTTTTTCAGATTTGAATTTAATTTTTAAAACATTTGTGGAAGGAGAACAATTTGTAAGTAATGTTCAGGAAAAAAAATAATGAAACCTAACCTAAATTTTGGAAACCTTGATGAACACATGGCTTATCATCTTGCGTAGAGTTGCATTAAAGAATGAACAATACTCCAAATATGAAAGGAGAATGTATTATAAGATATTTTATCTGTGGTTCTATTTATTATTATTAAGTAGAATTGACTTTCTTCTGATACAGTCTTTTTTAATTAAAATTTATTGGGGAGACCATGGTTCATAAAATTACATAGGTTTCAAGTGTACAATTCTGTAATACATCATCTATATATCACATTGTGTGTTCACCACCCAGGGTCAGTTCTCTTTCCATCACCATATATTTGACCCCCTTTACCCTCTACTACTATCCCCTCCTGGTACAGTTTTAATGAATTTAGCTCATGTAGTTTCCTGTAACCACTACTAAAATCTAGATACAGAACATTTACGTCACCCCCCAAAATTCCCTCATGCTGTCCCTTTCTGGTCAGTTTGCTAATAACTCCTGGTAACTACTGATCTGTTCTCCATCCTTATAGTTTTGTCTTTTCAAGAAAGTGATATAAATGGGATCATAATGTAACCTTTTGAGACTTGCTTCTTTCACTAAGCATATTTCCTTTGAGATCTGTCCAAGTTGTTGCATGTATCGCACATCTCTTTATGGTTGAGTAGTCTGTTGTATAGATGTACTATAGTTTATTTATCCATTTACCCACGAAAGGGCATTTGGGTTGTTTCCAGTCTGGGGCACTTGTGAGCAGAGCTGTTATAAACCAAGGAGTGAAATTGCTGAATCAACCAGTGTTTTATCTGGTTTTGATTTTTAAAAATACTTTATATACTTAAGTTTGTTTTAGAGCCAGTTTTGTTTTATTTTGTTAATCCTTAGTTGTTTTTTAAAGAAATTTTCTAGAGTGCACTTACCCTTTGATTCCTAATAAGAGACTTAATTACTTAAATATAAATTGTAAGAAGGTACATGTTAACCTAATGAATTATTAACATTTAAAAGTATGTTCATTTATGAAAGTTTCAAAATATATAAACTAATTTATTTTACTGATGACTCTACATCCAATAAACTAAAACAGATCACTATGCAGAAGAAACAGCACCCCTTTGACTGTGTTCTTTTTACAAACTGTGTCTCTCTTCTCACTTTACTGTTAGGAAAAACTAATGTTTGCATGTGATAGAACTGAATGTGAATCGTGCGTGTTTAATTCATTCCCCTATTTCCCCAATTCCCAGCAGACTTCTGGGTGGAGTTACCATTTAGCTATTTAATATGACAAACAAATGAACATTCAACCTGTTTCTGGAAAATCCTCTCACCAGAGCTCAGGGAAAATGGGAGGGAGTTGCCATTCATTGACTTAAGAAATGCATCTGATAAGTATAAGAATTCTTTCAAATAGTGAGATTAGAAATGTGTAAATGAACAGTTATTAATATTAATAGTTATTTGATAGACTGCTCACGTCATCAGTATATAATGTGTATTTTTGTTTTATGGCTATTCAATATGAGGGTCTGGAATGCCTTTGCAGTTTGCAGTATTCTGACAATGTGGTTTTATCACCTTTGAGAGGGCAGCAACCAGGATTATACTTGCTACATTTATTTATCAAAACGGAGCCAAGTTAATCTACGGAAAGCATCGTTTCACTTTTATGATTAATAATATATTCAAATAATGACCTGCAGTCTAATTTCTTCCTTACTAGCTTGGTGCTAACAGTGGTTTGCACATCATCATCTTTGATGAAATCGACGCCATCTGCAAGCAGAGAGGAAGCATGGCCGGCAGCACAGGAGTTCATGACACTGTTGTCAACCAGTTGCTGTCCAAAATCGACGGGGTAGAGCAGCTCAACAACATCTTAGTCATTGGTATGTTTGCTTTAAAAAAAAATACTGTGATTTCAAAACCATTAGACACTCAGGTTCTGAATTAAGATTGGTGTAGGTTGTAATTATATTATTTTGCCAACGTTTCCAAATTAGAATCAAGTGATACTGAAGAGTCTAACTATTTGAGTGTCTAGCCTGAATAGGACAAATAAAAGATGGGTTTTGGTGCTAATGGGCTTAAGCATATACTATAGTTCAACCACAAATTAAAAAGGCAGCACCAGGGGACCTCAGAGGTGCTGCAGGGTCTGTGACGGGCGGGGAGTGAGCCTCAGATCCTGCATCCCTGTTACCACTGTTTTTTTTTAACTGTTTTATGTGCTGAGGTTCTTCTTAAAATAACTTTTGGGGGGAAAACAGTCTGCTGTTTATGAAGGTTGAAAACCACTGGCCTACAGAAAAGGGAAGACTTTGGGGGCGACAGCTTGTGTTCACGTCGCCTCTCCCTCACTTTGACAAGTCACTTCCGTCTCTGCCCCTGAAGTCTTCTTTTTAGATATTGGAAGTTTTCATTGCATTTACTGGCTTGTACAGTAGTGAAATCTTAAAGCCAAGTCTTGGTATTTTCACTACAGTAGATCAGGAACAAATGATTGATTTAAACAATTTTTTTTATTGTTCAATTACAGTTGTCTTTCAATATTATATTAGTTTCAGGTGTATACCATAGTGGTTAGACATTTATCTAACTTATGAAGTGATCCCTGTGATAAGTCTAATACCCCCTGACACCATGCTTGGTTTTGACAACGTCCTTGACTATATTCCCTACACTGTACTTAACATCCCTGTGACTATTTTGTAACTACCAATAGGAACAAATGGTATTGTTATTTGAGAGTAATCTGGTTTTCTATTTGACTTTTATGAAATGTCCTTTTAGCTTGTAAGTAAATCACTGTTTTTACATATACTGGAGGAACATTTACCTTATTTTTGAACTCCAATCATTTGTATGTTGTTTTAACATCTGTGCTTAGGAATGACCAACAGACCAGATCTGATAGATGAGGCTCTCCTGCGACCTGGAAGACTGGAAGTTAAAATGGAAATAGGTAAGCAGACCCGTCACTGATCAGGGCTCAGCGGGAGCAAAGTCATCTAACTTCATGCTTTAATATTCGTTAGAAAACTTGTGTATTGTGAGAAGCAGATGTTTACTTGCTTGAGTACTATAAGAAAAGCATTCGGTTATAGTAACCTCTACTTTATTTTCGCTTTTATCAGGCTTACCAGATGAGAAAGGTCGACTACAGATCCTTCACATCCACACAGCAAGGATGAGAGGGCATCAGTTACTCTCTGCTGACGTTGACATTAAAGAACTGGCCATGGAGACCAAGAATTTCAGCGGTGCTGAATTGGAGGGTCTGGTGCGAGCAGCACAGTCCACTGCTATGAACAGACACATCAAGGTCAGTAGGTCGGCTAACAGATGAGGAGTCTGCAGCCCTACAAGGACTGTGCCAGTGTTCTCTTTCAGGGTAACGCTGCCTTTTCATAGAGAAGAGACATGGTAAAAGGAGTAGGAATTAACTGTCAACTGCTAAATCTTGAGAGTAGCAGGACAAAAGGTAATGGTGGCATCAGCCCTCTGGTAACCACTGACCCAGCTACCTTAGGTTGCCACCATCTGATACATATAGATAGACGTGTAAAGATGGAGATTTTGAAGAATTTTGTTGTAATCTTCATTCTGTGTTGAGTTGTAACAACCATGTCATAGGAAGTTGGATTTTCTACATGCTAGAATATATATGGGGGCTGCTTCATTCGGCAAATACACTGAACACCTGCTGTTTTGGAGGTATTAAATCAGAGACACAAAGGTAATAAAGCATAACCTCTTCCCTCGGGGAATTCAGAGTCAGGGAAATGGACATGTTTGCAAATTAGTACAATCATGCTATTGATACCATGGTAGAAATATACACCAGGATACTTTTATTTTGGTAAATAAAGTTTGATCAAGTACATTTGATCCTGTACCATCCCTTCTCCTCTTGAGGTTTTAGTTACCACCTGTAGATGGATGACTCCCAGAATTATATCTTGTCTCTTGAAAGTATGTCTCCCACTTTCAGCTTATACTGAATACCTCTATCTGGATGTCTTATCAGGTCTCATTTAATATTTCAAAACCAAATTTGTTATCTTTTGTTTATGACCTTCCTTCTTGCTTCTATTTTGCTGTTATCCCTGTTTCCCAGCCTTAAAACTTCAGGATTATCTTTGATTGCAGCCACTCTGCCGTGTTCTACATTGAGTCATTTGCCGGATTTTGTCAGTCCTGTCTTGGTGCAGTATCTTTCAGTTCTCATTGGCCACCACCCACCTTTTGTTTGATTAATCTTCCTGTTTCATATTATTCTACCCTTCAGAAACTTTCAGTGACTCACCATTGTCTACAGAGCAAAGTACAGGCTTCTTAGCCTTGTCTTTAAGGTCCTCTAGTCCTGACCCTAAACTAGCCTTTCCCGATGTGTTCCCAATTATTCTCCTTATGCGGTAGTCAAACTGAAGTACTCACTGGTCAGCAGACATTAATTTATTTTTCTACTTCGCAGCTTTTGTTCTTTTCTTCATTGAGAATCTTTCTCTGTTTACTTATCTTTTCAATTCCTAATTCATGTGTCACCACTTTCTTCAAACCTGTTCTGATTTTCTCTTTCAAGAATGATGGATGTATTATTTTCCTTCTTGAAACAGTGACGTATCATTTATGGTGCCTTTGGTTGACTTTGGTGCAACATAGATTTATTCAGCACCTACTATATGCCAGACACTGTGCTGGGGGTTAATACTACAACTGCAAAAAAGTAAATCACCCAGCCTTGGGTAGCTCACAGTCTAATGCTCACATGCAGTAATAGAAAGTACGTGGTTGGTAAGGAAGTGAAAGGTGTCAGATGTGGTCAGCGTGTGGGCTGAGAGGAGCCTTCACAGAGAAATTTCTGGGTAGATGTGTCTCTTGGTGGGGAGAGCATTGTAGGTAGAAGGAACACATATGCAAAGGAACAGAGACACAAAGTAGCGTGGTGTGTTAGGCTAATTCAGTATTGCTTCCGCATAAAAGGGAGGGGAGGGGAGGTAGAGAGAGATTGTGAGGGATAAGTCAGGAGACTGAAGCAGGGCTTGGAGCACAAAGAGCCTTTCATACTGTGCTAAGAAGTACGGACTTTTTTCTGTGAGTAGTGCTAAGCCATTGAAGAGTTTTAAGAATAGCGGTGGCATAGTGTTAAAACATAAGATCACTCTGGCAGCTGTGTCGAGTGGAATATTTAGGGGAGTGGAGTTGTCGAAATGGACAAGAGAGGGGAACATTTATAACTGGTCTTGCAGGAAATTTAAAAGCCTGAACAGTTAGGTTGAATATGTTCTAGTTATTTGGGTACATTCTATCAATGGTTCTAAACAGGAGTCAGCAAACTATGGCCAATGGGCAATATCTGGCCAACCACCAGTTTTTATAAATAAAGTTTTTTGGAACACAACCACACCCATACATTTATGTATTGTCTATGGCTGCTTCCATGCCACAGTGGCAGAGCTGAAGATTTGCAACAGAGACTGCATGGCCTACAAAGCCTAAAGTATTTACTATCTGAGTCTTTACAGAAAAGTTTGTCAACCCCTGTTCTAGATTTTAAGTTCATATCTTACCCATCTCTGAATTTCCCACAGTCAAATAGGTCTACCTACTGAAAACATTGTAGGTGTTTAGTAAGTATTTTTTTAATTAGTAAACTTATATACTATGTATTCTGAATCAAAGTGCATCCATAAGTCTTAATTTCCCTGCATACTAAAAGTGACTTTGTTCTAGCTCAGTGCCATACTGGAGGAAGCCCTTTAGACAGGTAAGAAAAATCTCTTTAAAATACTGGAGACCCAGTAGGAGGAGGATACCAGTACTACTGCATTAAAAAAGAAATGCCAACGGTCTAGCTAGTGTGGGAATATAATATTGGGTCCTTTACAAGATGGGTCCTTTCTTGTCTCTTCCTTCCTTCTTTCCTTCCTCCATCCCTCCCTCCCTTTATTTTCCTTTTTTCTACTTACCATAAGAAATATCTTAGCAAGAAGTGATAGTGACTTCAAGAAAAACTGTGTAAATGATGTGAAAATTGCCCCCCCACCTCAGACCGCGTCCGTGCTTCCTAATATAATCCACAATAATTACTAGATTTTTCATCGGCGTTAGCCACTGGATTTTTCTCTTATTTTAGTTATTTGCCATTTTTACCACAATAATCTTATCCCAACATATGTCTAAGCCATCGTCTCACTAAGGCACATGCTTTCTTTAAGCACTGAGGTGTGGTGGAAAGATCACATGTCATAGTCATAAAGTGTGGCTATGCTTTACACTTCTTTCACTTTTTTGTTTCTGATTTGTCAAGGGGTAACAACTACCTATTTCATTGGCATTTTGTGAAAATGAAATCAAATACTGTTTATGGAAGTGCCTTACAAACTATATGTAAATGTTACCTGTTATTTCCATTTTTGTTATTATTGGCTGATTTGAGAGGATGCCATGTATATATATTCTTTTCAATATCTTCAGTTTCTGATTTTTGTTGACTGTTTGCGGTTATCATTTTTCTAATTGTAAAACTAATATGTTAGTTACCTGTGTACAGAATATATTATCCCTCAAATTTTCCACTAAGAAGTAGGGCAAATAGTGGACATTATTTCCTCACTTTTTCCATGTGGCTGAATTATGTTCAATTTTAACTTCAGGTGATGCATGTTAACTTGTGATCAACACCTTTTGTACCAAAGAGCTTTTAATTTTTTTACAATATCTATGGAATATCTAATGCAAGGGACTTGTAGGCACTTCACGGAAGGGAAAGATACGTAAGACCCTAACCTTACCCCCCAAAAAAGAAATAGTACTAACATTTACTTCCTCTTCTGCATTTTTAAAAATCTCTGTTGTCAAAAAGTCTTTAAGCACTGTTTTCCCGACAAGACTCCTCAGCTGAACAAAAGGCACACAGTCTTAGTATTGCCGTTGCTGTGGATGTTCAGATCGCTTCTCTAGTAGTGATTGATGAACATGTAATTTGAAACTTGTGATTTAAAGTCAGTATAGAACTTATACACAACATCCAACTGTTTGTTATGATGTTCTTTCTTTGTATAACGAAAAGCCATCAGTAGTGTTATTTTGCTCCCTTTTCAAAAGATTTAGACTTAAAATCAAGTGGACCAAACTAAACAACAAGTCTTCCCTGTTAAACTTCTTTCAGGCTTTCTGAAACAAGTGGAAAATCCAATCATGAACAGCTGATGTTTGTGTCACTTGTACTTGAACCCATGTTTGTGGTCAACTAAAATTCATGTGACATTTGGTTGTTTTTATCTTGAAAAGAATTTATGCTTCAGGTAGAGAAGATTCATAACCCAAATTTCTTCTGTTCTAATCTGTTGTAAGGAAATAAATTGAGGACACACACACATGTACTTTACAACTGAATCAAAGCTCTGGTTTATGTTTGCAGAATTTCAATAAAATTATTTCTTATTTTCTGTAGAATTTTGATTGATTAAGGTCATTCTACCCTTAATTTAAGAGGAATGATAAGAACTCTGAAAGGTCAGATTTAAAAGGTTATGAAATTTAAGGGTGACCACTTGATATTTGCTAGTGTTGAAATACAAGTTTATTAGTTCCTGCAGGTATAAGCTGAAAGATGTTGCCTCTTCAATATTGATTAGCTGTTATAAATAAAATGCAGGGAAAAATCATTCTAATTCAGACAAATGAGAAAAGGTTTTCTGAATGAGTAAAAATTTAGAACTGTAGAATTTTTAAAAATAAGAGTTCACTGATTTTGATAAAATAGTGAAAGTTAGCTAAGAGAAATCCTTAGAAAATGTATTTTAATGAATAAGCAGGAGTCATTTATAATTGTAATATTGATTGTTTACAATTAGGTAACTTCTAAACTTCTTGGAGTGCCTAAAAACAACTTGTTCTAAAATTACCCAATTCATCTTAATTTACTTTTAATTCATTAGATGAGTCCTTTCTTGATAGTGAAAAGGTAAGTTTCACACCAGGTTCAGTCCTGAAATCTATCACATTTTTTGGCAAACGTTGAAAGACAAGATTTTCCCTTCATATTGTTATATGTTTCTTTTCATTTATCCTGAATATCATTTGAATTCAGTTTCAAATGACTATAAGAGGAACTCAAAATTCAAACCATCGTGGTAAAAACTTAGTATATAGAGAGAGTATAAAGTGAGTCTGGTAGCTTCATTGGGATTTTAATACGATTCTGTCGGAACTCGCTTTTCACTTTCACCTGAGAGTTTACACGTTGTAGAATCCTTTTAGATTTGTCAGAAAATCTTAATCAGAGATTAAAACCTTTAAGTAAGACTACCTAGGAAGGAGGGCTTATAGCTACCCTTAATTAATTTTCCCTTACCCCTAATTTAAGAAAACTTCCAGGCTTGTATAAGGATAAAGTGAAATAATGGATATGATGAAATGAGATAATGGATATGAACGTACTTTAGAAACTATAAAGCTAACAGAGATTTCTAAATTATGAACTGAACATCATAATTCTTTCATGGAGATGCTTGTTTCCTGTAACACCATTTCCCCCCCCTTTTTTTTTTTAGCTTAGAGATGTCAAATAAATGTGATTAATATTTATTGAATGCCTAATATATGCCAATGAAAACAATTAACAATTGTGCCAATTAACAATTTAAATGCTAATTGTTCTCTTTATTTAAGTAGAATATTGGTCTATCTATTTAAATATTAGTTGTTACTTAATCTCTTTTTAAAAATGTAGAAGTCCTACATGAATACATTCTCTTGTAGAAGACTCCAGAATGCCAAAGTATGTAAAGAAAAGTGAGAACGGCCATCTCTGACACCCCTTCTCTTTCCTTCTCCAGGGGAAGCCAACATTTGGGATACAACTTTATAGTCTATTTTCTTTACATTTATATTCATAAACATATATGCTTAAAAAAATTAATGGAATTGTACTGCAGCTTATACTTTTCACTTGACAATATGTCTTGGATAGCTTTCCAAGTCTTGATTGTTTTGGACAAATGCATAATATTCTAGACTATTATGACACAATTTAAAATGTAAGATCCACGGGGCAGGAAGTTTGTCTCCTACTGCTGTCTCTAGTGCCTAGAACAGTGCATAATGCTGTCATGGAAATGCTTGCCTGTGTCTCCCAGTGTACACATGGAAATCATTTTTTAGAATAGATAGCCAGATGTAGTTTGAAAAACAATGTGGTTAGATTGTCTTCTGGTTTCTAGTGTTGCCAGTGAAAGTGATCAGGCCAGTTTTATCCTGGTTCCTTTGCAGGGAACCTGTTTTTGGTTTCTAAAAGATTCTAGGACTTTCTCTTCACCTTTGGTGCTCTGATATTTAGCAGCAGTGTGTCTAGGGAGATGTGACCATCTTTTCATTTATCCTGATCAGTACTCATTGAACCCTTTAAAATGCAAACACACCTTCCTTCAGCTGTGGAAAAATTGTTTTTCTTCTGTCTTTTATTGTTTTTTTTCTCTCTATCATTCTCTTCTCTCCTTCTCAGACTCCTCTTAGATCAGTGTGAAAACGTCTTGCTGTATCTTCCATATTTTTTAATCTTTCTCACTCTCTGTTATTTCATGGGATTTGGGGCAGGAAGGGAGATAAATAAATGTGTTCTGTTTGTCATTTTGGTCCCGTTTCCTGACATAGCTCTTTTTAACCCATAAAGCTAACTTGAAAAAAGATGTCTGTCATTTTATGTGTCTCAGCAGTCTGTTTCTAAAGGAACATGACTCATATTTCATAGTAATCGATAGGAGGTTGATATTGCTTAACATACTTTTGTTTTATAATCAGATTTTTTTTCAGATAACTTTTTAAAAAAACCATAGTCCCATTTTAAGAATTAGACTCATTTGCTTTGTGCTATTGGGAGTGAGCTCAGTCACATTAAAAAGTGTATTGGTATCTCAATCACTCATCAGGTCCAGGCAGCTCCAAGGCTGACAAAGGCCTTGACGCTTCTCCAGATGTCTGTTCTGTGTCAGCTCCAGGTGCAGTCAGCAGAATATTGGAGCTGGCACATAGGTTCTTCAAGCACAAAGTATGAGTACAAAGCAAAGTTTTAGGTCCTTGGTCTCCGACATTAATGGTTTGCAAACCTGGTTGAGCATCAGAATTACCTGTGGCACTTCATAAAAATATTGATGCCTGGACCCTCTGCTGGACCTGTTAAGTCAAAATCCTGAAACGGGTAGGGCTGGGCATCTATAGCTTTAAACGCTCTAGAGGTTATTCTGACATACAGCCAAGGCTGAGAGCCACTGTTCTTAGAGACCCTCTATGTGTTTTCTCTGCCTCGTGCCTCATTTAGAAAGAAATGGCTGTCAGTGTTCTTTGGTGCAGACATGTCGTAATTTACTTAACTGGTACCCATGTGGTGGACATTTAATTTGCTTCTAGTCTTCTCCTATTACAGATTATTGTAGTAGATGTCCTGGTAATATAACTTTGCACACATTTGTGAATATATTTCTGGGATAAATTCCTAGAAGTAGAATTGTTCAAGCAAAGGTATACATGTTTGTGAATTTGACAGAGAGGTTTCTTTTTTTGTCTGTGAAAATAATGCTTTTTAAAATCTTTAGGTGTTACATTCTTAGGCTGAAAATATTCTTAAATCTTGGTCCTTACATTTTGTTTTCATTTCTAACTAGGCCAGTACTAAAGTCGAAGTGGACATGGAGAAAGCAGAGAGCCTGCAGGTGACAAGAGGGGACTTCCTTGCTTCTTTGGAAAATGATATCAAACCAGTGAGTATGAATATCGAGTGATGTATAAGCCAAAAAAATAATAATAATTCAGGAGAAAAATAAGTACCATTTTACCCAGTGTTATGGGATGTTATATCATATGTAGTTTTGAAAAATCAGAAAATATCAGTATTGGAAGTGTCCAATATAAGAAACATCTGTACAATAACCGATGGCTGGGTAAGTAACCGTAACTACTGAAATACTTCTCGTGATAGGGAGCTCACCATCTTATGAAGCAGATCATGCCATTTTGAGACTGATTATTAGTTCTTTATATTGAACTAGAATTCGTTTTCTCATTGGTTCTTATATAATCTGAAGTTACCGAAAACAAAATTCATCCTAATTCATCCATCCTCCATATGTTAGTTATTTATGATATTTAAAATGAACTCTCATGTCCTCCTCTCTCTCTGCCTTTCCCCAACCTCCTCCAAGGCATGCCTTTTTCTTGGAACTAGAGGAACCTCTAGTTCCTCTAACTGCTATGGTTTCGAAGAACTCTTAATCATCCTAAGGGCCCTTTTAAGAAAAGGTGTCAGTTATCTTAAAATGCACTCAAAGCTCAATAGTCATAGTTGGAGCTTTAAAATACTGTATAAGGTCATTAACCCATTTTCCTGTAAAATAACCACTAATATTTGAGTAACCATTGTTTGGAGTCCTATATCAGTACAAAAACATAGTGTAGAAAGGCCTTTTAAAGAGGTATGTATATGTTTGTTTTTATCTTTCAAATGGACCTCAGGTGCACAGAATTGGATTAATCTTAATTTTCAATTCATGGCACACTGTTGTCATTAGTCTTCAAGGTCTGTAAAATAAAATACGGGACATGTAATGTTCCGGGACTTGCTATTTTATTGCATATTTTATTAGCAAGAATTATCCATATGATTTACTGTAGCGATATATCATGCATTTTCATTGCTGAATAACATTCCATTTTGTGTGCCTACCACAATTTATCTATTTTCCAGTCTATGGGCATTTGGAACGTTACCAGTTTTTTATATTACAAACAAGGCTGCTATGAGCATTCTTGAACTAGTTTCTCTTAGATATATATTTAGAAATAAAATGGCTGGTTTGTTGTGTATATGAAGGTCCAACTCAAACTGAATCATTTCAAACTTTGCCTAATGGTGGAACCAATAAGCACTGCGCCCAGTCAGGTAAAAGGGATCCTGTTAACCTCCATTCTCGACAACACATGGTATAGTCAGACTTAATTTTTGCCATTCATTTGGATGTAAAATGGGATCTCATTTTGGTCTGATTTGCAATTCACTGATTACTTACAAAGTTAAGCATTTCTCCATATGTTTATTGGCCATATGAGTGCCTTTTGTGAAATGTGGTTCACGTCTTTGCCTATTTTTCTGTTGTATTATTTATTCTTTATTTGAGCTGTAGAAGTTCCTTTATATATTCTTGACAATAATTATTTATTGCAAGTATTTTTTCAAGACAAAAATCAATTAATTTTAGCCCTGTCTACTTTTTTATGACTATTGTGACTTTTAAATATAAAATAAGTACTTTTAAAAGATACTGAGCAATGGAAATGGTTTGTCTTTTGCTGTTGTCATTTGTAATAGTTACCAAAAATATTAGAGCCCAGCCTAACTGATCTACTCCAAGATTTCTTTAATGACAAATAATTTGGCTACGAGAAAGGGGGAACCAAGATAATTAAATAAAGTAATAACTTACTTTTATTTATTCCAAGGTTCTGGCAGATAAAACAAAAAATTAATGATGGGATAAGTAAGGAAGACTCGTACATACACGTACTGTGTAGCCTGGGAGGGTCACTGTTTCCTGGTTCAGGTATCTTAAAGCTGCTGCTGCGAGGCTTGGAGTGTATACATGGAATTATTTAAGATAAAAGCCAGCCAATCTACATATTTCCTACATTCAACCAATATTTATTATGGTCTTCCTTTATAACTTTTTACTGGACTACTGCATTCACCATATCCAGACCAGGGAATGAGGACTTCCCTCTATACTCAGGAATCAAAGGACTGGTGTATGCAGGGAGCAAAGAGAGGTCTGAGAAATGATTTGGTGGCAAAGTAATAGAGTCATGAGACCACTATATACTGTTTTACAGTATGACAGACAGCATTACAAAGGATGACTTTCTATGTGGTGCAATTCTAAAGAAGCGTTAAAATTATTCCATACTTCGGGTAATGAAAAATTTACTTTTTGAAGGATGTGATAATTTTTAAAAATTTGAAATTCTCGAGACATAGGACCTTTACATTACATTGGATTGTTTTCCTACTCATTTTTTTTGTTGTTAACCTTATGAAAATACAATTCAATTATTACATATAATAATTGCTTTTATTTTCTTTTCCTAACCCTTCGATCTTTCATTATGGCTGCTCATTTCTACCTCATTTTAACTCTTGTATTTACACGCATTTACTTACCTTGGTGCCATTCAACTATGTGCTCTACCACCAAGCTGATGTGAACGGGATCTCCTCATCACTGTTTTATACTCCCATTGTCATTCACGACACCTGCAGTCATCCTTAGGGTACTAGCTGTCTGCTGAACCAGTGGTTGCTAATTTCTAAGTCTATAATCGCATTTTGTTCTTAGCAGAGACCCTAACCTGTATACTCCTTACAGAAACAAGCATGTTGGAACGTACCCTTTCTCAGGGATTACGAGGGCTTGGGCTCTGGTAGAATCTGAGCCTAGAATCTATTGTTTTATTTCATTAAATCACCCAATGCAGGTTCCCCACCCCCACCCCCAATTGGGTGAAAAGTTAAATGGTTAAATGAGAAATTATTAACAGTGTTTTAGGGCTTTTTGCTTTTCAGGTTTTTTTACATAAATATTTTAAGTCTTAATACCAATGCTCAAAAGGCTTTAAATTGTCCTTTTCCTTCACAGGCATTTGGCACAAACCAAGAGGACTATGCAAGTTACATTATGAATGGTATCATCAAATGGGGTGATCCAGTTACACGAGTTCTAGAAGACGGGGAGCTGCTGGTTCAGCAGACTAAAAACAGTGACCGCACACCATTGGTTAGCGTCCTTTTGGAAGGTGAGAAAAAATGATGAGATGACATTAAAAAATTTAAAAAAAAACACCAAAAACAGCACTTTTACAAAGCCATTTAGCACATTCCAGGAAAATGAGTTATTTTCATTTCTAAACCTGTTCATCATCTGCAAATAGTAACCCAGCCTATGTACCGATACAAGTTAAAGTTCTCCTGGGGATAGAATGTTACTGATGCATGATAGCAACTAGTTTTGTATCTAAATTTCTGTGTTACTTAATAGACTGTGTAATACCACATAGTACTCTATTCAGTTAAATAAATATTCACTGAGTACTTACTATGATTTAGGCCTTGAACTAGTTCCTGGGGATGCAAAGACATTCACAGAGTTCAGTTTGGTCATGAATAAAGACATGTAGACAAATTCCTAACTACAGTGTATACGTGTCAAGGTGTGTGTGAATGCAAGTCATTTCGCCCAGCGGTGATGGAGAAAATTTAATTTAGTGTTTAATTTAGAGTGGTGTTTAGTGGTATTTAATTTAGACTTTGAAGAATCAGTTAGGATTTTACCAAGTAGACAAAAAGGGAAGGACATTCTATTCACCAATTGTTTGTTTATAGTTATGATTAGTTCAAGAGAAACATTCAGCGAGTCCACATGACAGAGGAATCTAACCCTTCCAAAGTTCTGGGGGTACAGGTTCACTGAGAGACACACATGAAGCCAAGACCTGAAGGATGAGGAGAAGCTGGCCAGATAGCCTAATCCGGGAAGATGTTCTAGGAAGAGGGAGCAGCATGTGGAAAAGCCCTGGGCAGGAAGGAGACTGAAATAGAAAGGGACATTGGCTAGACATGAGACTGAAGAAGTAGACAGGAGCCAGTTCGTGCAAAGATGTGTAGACCATGTTAAAGGTTTAGACTCCATCTGAGGGGCAAGGAAAGCCACTGTAGGGTTTTAAGCAGTGAAGGCAGCCAGCATAGATAATCACATAGGGTAGTTCCATTTTGAGAGGAGAAGAAAGAGTCGCGTTGAGGGCTGTGAAGTCCAGAAAGAGTTTTTTGGTTTATTAAATTGTTAGGTAGGTGAGAGCATGTTTAAATGCTATTGAAAAGGCTTCAGGGAGGAGGAAGAGATGGAACATACAGGGTACTATCAATAATGTCAGGTTTCTGAGAAGATGAGAAGGAAGAATTGGTTGGTTTATGGGTGGAAGAGGGATACATTTTCCATTACACAGAAGGGAAGAGGAAGAGCTGTCTGAATACAGGTAAGTTTGTAGATATGGGTTGCCTTTATGAGGAAGCCTGCGTCTTTAGAATTCTAGCTTTTTAAGTCACATTTGCTTCTAATAAGGCAGTTTTTCCCTGTCTCCAACATCATTTCCTAAGATTGTATTTTTTTGTTAGACAAATGACTTGATAGAGCTACTGTGTTTCCCCGAAAATAAGACCTAGCCGGACAATTGGCTCTAATGCATCTTTTGGAGCAAAAATTAATATAAGACCTGGTCTTATTTTACTATAATATAAGACCGGGTCTTAATAATATAATTATAATATGGTATAATATAATATAATAAATATAATACCAGGTATAATATAATATAATACCAGGTCTTATATTAATTTTTCCTCCAAAAGACGCATTAGAGCTGATTGTCTAGCTAAGTCTTATTTTCGGGGAAACATGGTCATAACATAAATACTGATATGTGTTTGAATGCACTTTTTTTAAAGAAGCCAAACCCTTGCATTTTATATATTTATCCAGAAGTTTGAAAGATTAAGGCTATGTGAGAAAGAAAGAAAGAATGTATTTCATCATACTTTTGAGAAATGCTAATCAGTTCATTAAGTTTCGTTGCTAATAAATAAAAGAAAACATGTCTGCCATGAAATTGTGTCAGGAAATGTTAATGAGCAACTAACTAGTTGAGACCTCAGTACATTGTGGATAAAAGTTTCAACTTGTTTGCTTCCCCTTTGCTTAGGTTGGCTTTTTTCCCCTGACGTGCTCATGTCTTTATGCAGGCCCTCCTCACAGTGGGAAGACTGCTTTAGCTGCAAAGATTTCAGAGGAATCCAACTTCCCCTTCATCAAGATCTGTTCTCCTGATAAGATGATTGGCTTTTCTGAAACAGCCAAGTGTCAGGCCATGAAGAAGGTATCAAAATTTTTACTTTCATTTTAATTTCCTATCTCTTTGGTGTGTATGTGCATACACACGTGCATATATATATCTATCTTTGTGTTTATGTGTGTGTATACATATATACACACATACATACATATATGTACACACACACACACACACACACACACAGAAAAACCATAGCAACTAATGTTCTTCTCAAGTGGAACTAAATTATCAGCAGAATTTTGGGGGAGAACAGCAACTATTTTAGATATGTTTAACTTTACAACGCATTTTTATTAGAGTACTTTTATCTGCCAAATTATGTTTTGTTTAGTACATAGTATGATTAATTTTCATTTTTTAAATCTGTACTGACTTGATTGAAAGAAATATCATAGTTAAGAGTGAAACAAATACATTTAAGATTTTTTTCAAGTTCTTCTCTCAGTGTACAAAGTCATACTGTTAGGAGTCAGTTAAGTTGACCGTATACAGAGGTATATCATTGGAAAGATATTTTCAAACCTCCCTACAAAAGGATGGTGCTATATTAGATAATAATCAGAGTCTGCTTGACAGCTTAATGTCGTCTTCCTCCTGCTTCCTTTATCCAGGTGCCATTTGTCATCTTCTCAATATGGCCGCTTTGAACTATCAGTGAAAGTTAGAACAGCATAGAAAAGAATCCCAGAGCTGAAAGGACTCTTAAGATCATCTGGTGCATCTCTCATACATTCAAGCAAGTGCTGTATAAGTCCTCTGAGATAGTAGGTGGCTACTCCTTAAAAAAAAAAAAAATAATAATAATCAATGATGAAGACTCTTAATGGCTGTTTCAGCTCACTTGGTAGCCAGTGTTTCCATTGGTATTCTGATCCTGTATACTCCCAGACAGTGAAGAAACATTATTTTGTATCTAGTCTGAGTATTTCTTTACTTAAAATCCTTTTCTTCCATGCTCGATCTTTTATAGGTAAGAACTGACAAAAAGTTAAAGAGATGTTGAAAAATCAGAATCAGGGAAAAGAATCTTGAGAATCGGAGTGCTACCTCATGAAGACAGCTCAGGTGTTCTTTTACCGTCCTCAGAGGCCCTTTCTTTATAAAGATGTAGGATAGAATTACTTCCGTTTTTCTTCAGAGAAGAGACTGAAGAGGAAAGTAATATTTAAAAAGAAGCAGGCTTCAAAAAGATATGTTTGAAAAGTTAGTCTCTTGTTTGTGCAGGTGGCAGGAAATTATTTGTGTAGGACGCTTGAAATGAACGGAGGAGGCAGAGCTTGGAGCAGGATTCCAGCCCTACACACTGAAATGTCAAGATAAATACTCCATATAAGGCTCTTTGAAATTGAGTATGAAAGAGAGGGAAATGTTGCCAGACACAAAAAGAACTTAAATATCATAATCAGTTTATTCTGTGTCTAAGGTGAAACCCGTGGTATCTCTCCTTGAGAAACTCTGGACAGAATCACCAGGGCTGATAACTTCCCTAATGTAGATAGGGGTTAGTTTTCTTTGTTTTTTCCCTTCTAAAGGGAACCCCTAAGCCACTTCCTCTGGTGAAAATTTAAATACCGTAATAGGCCTTGGAATCTGTGGCCATTGAACTTACCATTTAATTGAACAGCTAATTCTGTTGGCATTTTTCTAACTCAGTCTATTCCTCATACTTGTTCAAAAGTAGTCATCTTCTGTGCAGATGGTAAATTACTCCATTACTTTTCACCAGCTGCCAACGTCTGCCTTAGATGTACTTTGAGATGTGGGTGGATGGTCCGAGCTTTTCTATAAAGTTTTTAAAAAGTACTTTAGGCTCCTGCAGATCAAAGCTGCTTTGTAAGTGTGAGATATTATCATTTTTATTATTTTAATCTCTTGCAAATTGACTTGAGGGGGGAAGGTAATATGTGCTGATTTTAGAGGCTTAAATGGTTAAATTAATGGCTTAATAACTTATGATTTAATCTTTAAATTGTTGAAGCCTTTCAAGGCAGAGTTTTAAATGAGTGGAAGGCTAAGGAATATGAAAATAAGTGTCTATACAAGCTTATTCAAAATTGTTTCGATTCGTGATTCACTGTCTGGATCATCCATGCATCCTTAAATTTACAAAAGTTATTTCTGTTTCAGCAGTATAATAAATACATATATACACATATATAATAAATTAATTAAATACTTTTTGGGTTTCCTTGGGGAAATAATATTATTCCTTGTAACTAAAGTACAGAACAGAACAGAATGAAGCATAGGTGTCTTAGAACTACATTAGAAATGTTGCAAAATCTTTCCCTGCGGAGAATTTTCACATTGTTGCCTAATGATGGGTTGACAAAAGCCTTAGGGCTCAAACCAGTCTAAAGGTGCTAAGTCCTCCAGGTTGCTTTTGAAAATGAAATATAAATGCCATTCTGTAGTAGTTTTAGTCTACCTCCCCACACTGTTCTCTTCCCTTCTTTTTCAGTGTGAGGATGGAAAAAAGATGCTTTAATTATTTTTTCAGAGAACAAATAATTTATAATTTTTTTATAATTCTGGAGAGGATAGTTCTTTCCTTATAAGTGCTTTTCTCCACCCCACCCCCAAATATAGCTTTCCCTAATTACAAAAATGATTTAGAAAATGTAGAAAAGAACATAGGAGAAAATAAAAATGAGTGCATATTTGTCCTTCAGTTTTCTTCTACACACATACTGGGGATCACATTGGACATACTGTTTTAATCCTTTTTAATCCTTTTTCCACTTAATATATTATGAACTTTTTTCAATGTCATTAAAATTTATCTGAATATTATATTAAATTAATAGCTACATAATATCCATTTAAACATTCCCTTTTTGTTGAACATTTAGGTTGTTTCCAGATTTTTTTCACAATTATAAATAATAATCTGTAGAACTACCAAACCAGGGAAATTACTGCCCCCATTTTCTTAATAGATTTTTCTTAGAGTAGCATTATATTTTACTGGCTGATAACTTGAACTTAGGTTTCAAATAGAATTTGAATCCCAGCTCCACCATATTTACCAGCTGCTATAGTCACTTAACCTATAAACCTCTGTTTCCTCATTTATAAAATTAAGATAATATTGATAGCTACCTCATAGGGTTATTACAAGAATTAAATTAAATGGTAATTTATGTAAAGTATCGTACAGTGCCTTGGGATATACTATATGCTTAGTAAAGTGTTTATTTTTACTTAACGTTGTACACACGTTTGGTTATTTCCTTAAGATAAATTCTCAGAATCAGTATTGCTAAGGTAAAAATATGAATATTTTAAAGATTTTTGACAGTATTGCTGTCAAAACTTTTATGTCAGAATGCTAATGATGTATAGGAGCCCACCTCGTCGGAAAGTTGTGCCAATTTACACTAGCAGCCCCATCATATGAGAACATCAGTTTCTTTGAATCTCACCCCCACTTGATGTTATTAAAATATGTGTTTGCCAATTTCATAGGTAAAAGATTGGCATTTAATTATTTTTTCAGCTACATTTTAACGACTAAATGCTCAATTTTAATGATTTTTAAAAGTGTTTTGCAATGGCAATAGTTTGTGAAACTCAGAAATATATTAATAATAAAACATTAATATTTGTTAAAGCGGGGTGGTCTGGATAGTTAATTCATAGGATATATTTGTATACAATTTTATTACTTAAACCCAGAGGTAAGAGTTTTTGTCAGTAGAGAGGGTCATTAGGTTTGCTTGAAATACTATCTAAGATTTCATTGTAATTAAGTTACTGCTTTTTGTTCGCCTGTGGACAGTGTTAAAAAAATAAGACTAGTTTATTCTCAATTGATTTAAAATTCACCTTGTGCTTCTCTTAATTTGCTTAATAAGTCCTTTCTCCATACATAAACTCCTCAATACTGCCAAAGTCTGTATGAGGTATTATCCTCACATTCTGGGGGGCAGTACTGTATGTTCCATGAGATATTTGAAGTATTCGCAGATCTAACTTTTTTCCCCCATTTATGTTTATTTCCCCAATTTCATTCTATTTTAAAATTTTAATTTCATTATCCGTTTTTGCATCTATACCTTTTTAGAAATCTGTTTTACTAGTTCTATTAGTGGCATTAAATAAACAAAAGAAAGCAGTAGAATTTGATGTTAACTAATTATTTAATCTTGATGCTTTCTGAGTGCACAGTCAGTACTGAGATGAACAATCTGATGTGACTAAATTGTTTGAATAAAATTAAGTAAAAATATCAGTGATTTATAAAACTATACCCATTGATAACATAATATAGTCTTGTTTTTAAAGGACTGAAAATTAGTGGAAGAAATTTTCCTTTCCACTAGCTTTGCAAGAAAGAAATAATCTTCTTTGAATATCCTCCTGTAAATCCCACTGCAAATTGTAGTGTGCACAGAACAGAATCATGGTGCCTAATCCTCCTCTTTTCATGGTTTAGTCCATACAAAGAGCAGAGCTGGAAATTGGATCTTTTGACAGCAGTTACTAAGCAACAGAATTTGGATGTTTTGGGTTAACATCCTAATATATCATGTAGCTGATTTGTTGAAGTTTGTGCATGTATTAACTGAGAGAAGTGGACACTCCGGAAGTGACTACGGGTCCCTGGATGGCTGGGGGGGCGGGCGCTTGTTGTTGTTTTGTTTCACGCACTTTGTCTTTTGGCGGTTGCATCTGTTTGGCACACAAAGGAGGATGCTGCAGATCTTTAGTAGAACTTTCAGACCTTGTGACTTTTCATACCATTAAGAATACCTCATTCTGTGTGGCTCGTGTTATGTGAAAATGTTAGAATTTTTCCTGAAAAGCAGGGAGAACAAATAAGGTCATTCCAGGAAGCTTTAGTGCTTTGCCAGAAGTTTAGGTCCACTTCCTGAGGCAGTTTCATTAGAAGACAGCTAATGTTTGCTTGGTGTACTCCCAAGTTATTTTTAGAAACTGGAGATTATTACTGATAGCACCGATTTGAATTTGCTCATTTACGTTTTTATATGCTACCAAATACGATTAGAGTATACTTTCAACTAATTGTTGACAGACTTACTACACTGGGGATTTTTAAGTCATCGGATTCCGACTGTCATCAGATTCCTACTAATTAGGTAGTTCACGCCAACCACCTCAGAACTGAGATGAACTCTTTCAGCCTCAAAAGAAGCAGAGAATTTGGCTTCACTTACCTCAGAGAACTGAAGAGTTTATATAAAATGGAGGACAGAATCTGCTTAGAACACACTTTGCTGTGGTTTGTGATTCTGAACGGCTGGGATTAACATGGGGCTGCTGCTGGCATGTTCCATTTGTATTCATACAGACTCCAGCGTCTGCAGCTGCTGCCCCTCCCCTGCACACAGGTGTCTCCCAGTTTGTCTGCAGATTCCAGCAGTGGGCTGTGTGCCTAGGGAGTTTGCAGTGTCCCCGAGGACCACATTCAGACTGCCCTTCACCCCTGTGTGTGAGGAAGCCCAGACCTCCTTTTCCTGCAGCCAGGCTGCTCCTGCCGCAAGCCCAGGCTCCTCACATTCTAAGTCACCTTGTATGACCCACCACCCACCTTTGCACATAAGAGAGAATTTGAGGATGGCAGTCTCCTTATGTTCACAGCTAGAAATAGACTATGGCATTCTGTGTTTTCTAGAGATGCTCTTCATCTTACAGAACAGTCTTCAGTAGTTCCATGGTGGCTGATGCCACTCGTTTTCACACTTTTTCTTTCTTCAGCTCTTCCCATTCTTTTCCTTTAGCCTTCTCTTTCAGACTTCTCACCCGACATTAAGGCTAGGTATATATACATACATACACACACACGTACGTATGTGTACGTGTGTGTGTGCGTGTGTGTGTGTGTGCTGACAATTTTACCTGCTCTACAGGAAACTCCCTGATAAAACTAGGATGATCATACACTCCAATTTGCTTTGAGCAATCCTGGTTTTTACCTGTTGTTCCAGCAAGTTTATTAACAGTTCCCCCCTTTCAAGTGTCCTGGTTTGCATGATAACTTACATGATCCCCTACTGATAACCTCTCCAGCAAGAAAAGGCTTGAGCATCATACTTTCATCTTACTAAATGAGAGGATCAGAACTTAAATTAATTTTTTAAAGAGCCTGTAAGATTTAGCCGCGTTAGCCACAGCGTCAGCCCACCCGGCTAACTGTTGCACTGGCGTCATTTGATCTAGAGCAGGCACGGCATGTGTGCTGTGACTGATGGGAAGTTTGCACTTCACTTGCAGTTTTCTAATAGGGGTAGTTTGAACAATTGTACGGTTTTTTTTGTTTGTTTGTTTTTTTCATCCTTCCTTCTAGTACTTACCCTTTTCAGGTTCATCTACCTAAGTTGTGGTAGAATGTCCCGGCTTAGTCTGTAAATACCTCACTTAGATTTTAGTCTGGCACCTACTCCTATGTATTTGCCTGTCGAATCTGAGTATCTTCTTAGTAAACAGTTCCCTGGGCCTAGGCCAGGATGCCAAGAATGGAAGGGGCTGAGGAGATGAGGCAGAAAACATGAATCCAGCAGGAGAGTGATGACCTTGTATTGCACTTGTGACAGGATAAGGCAAAGAATGTGTAAGAGGTAAAAGGGGTGTGTATATTTAAATTAGAGCAGAGTTGCTCCCCAAAGAAGTTTCAGTTGACTGGTCCACTGAAACTGGTCAAGTTACAACTGGAATTGCATTGCCTTGGTCATGGTTAGTATGTTGTTAAGAGTTACCTGTGATTACTCCTCTCCCAGTGATAGTAATTAGTACATTAAGAGCAGTCTGTAAAAAAACATTAAATGACTGCTGTAGGTATTTTTTTTCTGAGATGTCATAGGTAGCCCATGCAGTCAACTGTCCAGTGATTTGTAATGCTTCATGAATCACAATATCTGAGATAAGTTGATGAGACTACATAGCAATTTATCATCAGTTTAGACCCAAGCAGTGTCCTTAGTAAGGTCCCTGTAGCTGTGTAAACTCTATACTGTTTTTAAGAAGGGAGAAGTGCTGATTCAGGAAAAGTGTAGAAAGTAGGGTCCCGGGTCCCTGTGGCTCTGATCCATATTACAGCTCAACAGACAGAATTATGTACTGCATCAGAGCCTTTAATAGAATTCTGAAAAATATTTTGAAGAACAAAGCATTATTTTCAGTGACTCTTTAACTCACCTGAGTTTATAAGATTACTTTGACTGTTGTATCGGTCCAGTCTTCAAAAAATAGCAAAGAACCACAGTGGAACAGCTTCCAGTCTTTTCCATTGTCTCTTTCACTTCTCTTCTGCTTCATCTCTCACCCACCATTCCCCACACACACCACACCAACACTGCCACCTCTTCATTTTCATTCTTGTTGACTACATGTCAGTTTCTGCAGTGCTCTTGAATTTTCTCACCTCTGTGCCTCCTAATATTCAGTATGCTCTGCTTAGACCACTTTCTTTGCTGTCTTCTACTGGTTGTTTGTCCTCAGGTCTCAACTTAAATGTCACTTCCTAAATTTAGGAGTGTAGCGTTGACTCCATCAGCCTCTGTCAGTCAGGATAGGCTAAGTTACGCTGCAATAACGAGCAACCCCCAAATCTCAGTGGCTTAACACAACAGTTTGTTTCTTGCTCCCAGTACCTGTCCCTCATGGCTCAGAGAGACAACTCTGCTCCTTGTAGTTTCTCAGAGACTCAGGGTAATAGATAGTGGAGGCTCCATCCCACATGTGATTCCATAATAGCCAAGGCAGGATAAAGGGAATATGGCGAAACATAAGTGGCTTTAGTGGCTCTTAAAGCTTCTTTCTGAAAGTGATACATTTTCCTCACATGTCAGTAACCAAAGTAAGCCCCATAATCATACTTAGGAGAGAGTAAAGAAGTACAGTCCTCTAACATGCCAGAAAGAGAACCAGGATGTTTATGGGGACCCCCCCATGACCACCACAGCTCCCTTGCTCAATACCACCAATCATTATGTATTTCCTCTAGCTTTATGTCACGCTCATTGTAGTTACATGTCACCTGCTTCCACCACTCTAAGTTTTGTGAAGGTAGGGTCATATTTGTCTTATTTATTACTCTCTACTGCCTTCATTAATGTTTGACACACAGTAGGAATTTAAAACACATTTGTTGAATGACTGAATAGAGCAACACTCCAAGATTCAGCCCTTAGCCTTGTATTCTTCTGCCTCTACCATTTCTTCTTGGAGATCTCATTCCCTCTCGTGGTTTCAGCAGTCATGCCCCTGAGGGTGCTTTCATCCTCATCATCCTCAGGGCCATCTCCAACTACTTCCTCGATGTTTCTACTTGAATATACATGCTTAAATTTATTCTTGCAGTAAACATTTATTGATTATTTTCTGGAAAGGCATTATACTAAGTGAAGAGGATACAGAGATCGTTAAGAGCACTTGCCTCCAGAGGCTTACAGTTCTAGTATAATACCCAGAAAAATACCATGCATCCATAGCACATACACAAAATACAAAATGCTGTGCCAAAGGAGAAGAGAGACAAGTGACCCATGGCAAGGTGGAGTTAGAACTTGTATGGTTTCAACCACTGACTCCATTGAGCAAGTATCATTACTAACTATTGTGCTGTGCTGGGGACTGGAGCTGACAGGGACCTCACAATCCATTGGGAAGACAGACAGCTAAGGATGGAAGGGTAAATGGGATGGTGACACAGTGTGGGAGGGTGACTCCGAGGTAAAGGGAGTGGTGCAGAGGGAAGCAGCAGAGCCATTCTTGAAGCATGCTTTCCCTTATGCATGTGTGCAGCAGACATGGATTAAGCAGCAGTGAGGTATCAGACCCTGAAAACAGTAGTGAGGAGACAGTGCCTCCCTTACAGAACATAGTTAGCTGGGGAGGAACGTACCATCTAGATTGTCAGTGTGAGTTGTTTTGTGTTGCTGTTGTTTTTGTGGGGTTTGGGGGTTTTTTTTGCACCTTTGAAGGTGACTTTTGAGAAAGGCCAAAAAAGTAAGTCCATGTGCAGCTAATTTGAAGTCTAAAAAATTAAAAGTCAATATATCAAAATTATATCATTTAAGACCTAGTTTTTCAACACAAAAAGAAAACTTAAACTTTAAAAAAGTCCACTTACATTGCTTATTCTATTTGTAAGTCTAGTAAAATTTGTTGTCCGTTTTACAATTTAATTAAATTTCTTTAACTATCTTAAACTGTATTTACACATACAAAATATTTTATTTTCTCTTTGCAGCACTTCAGTTGTTTAACAAACAAAACATTCCAAGTTTCAAAGTAAATACATAAGTATATTTATTTAGTAATAAATTAAAACATAATATGAAATATGGTTAATCTTAGATTATCCTTACCATTTTCAAGGCTATTGACATTATCTTTTACCTTCCAACATAAAATTAATTATTCAATTGAGTATTTTAAATTGAACGAGCAAGGCTAATCTATTACTCTAATATGGTAAAATTTTTGAATTGTTACAAATACTTTAAAGACCAAGCATACACAGGTTGTCTTTAAACTTTGTATGAAAATACTGATATTGTAGGTTTGATTTACTTTATTTCTCTACCTAAGTTTTAATCTTCTGTAGTTAAAAGATGCCTACTAAGGAACCTTATGCCCCACAAGCGAGATGGGGGAGGGGTGGTTACCATCTTGGTTGATGTTACATATCAACCAGAGATTGGACTGGGATGCAGGAAATTCTTACTGATGACACCAATGGGATGCACTGAGCCCCAATTATAGTCACTGGAAAAGGAACCCTCAACATTTACAAAAAGGCTGGTCTCAAGGCCTTGAGCACGTATAGTCAACTTATACATACATTGATTCTTCTGTCTGGCTTGAAACTGCTACCTCCTTATCAGGACATAAGAACTTCCTTCACTGCTAGGTTTAATTTCCATGTCTTTGGCTGTCATAAGACAATGTACTGTTATCTTTTGTCTGATTCTAAAGATAGAACCAGATCTGTCTGATCCTTTATGCCCAACTTTAATGCTTTTGCAAACACTTTGACCATTATGGTCTGATTTGAGTTGACAGCTTCTGCTGTTTGAATGTTATTCTTGCTTAACAGGGCCACAATTCTTACAGATAATAAAATAACATCCAATTTTATTTTACATTTCCCTTGTGGCTTCATGTAGCTCTTGAGTCACAACACTGATGTCATGCTCCTGATATAGATAGGAGAGACCTTTGTGACAAACTTGATGGGATTTGTCAGTTGATTAATGACCAGCTGTTTTTCAGCATCCCAGGTATGACACAGCCGTGATCCAATTGTATCGTCTTGGGCAAGATGATAACTGCTTTGTCTATTAAATTCTAATTTAGTATAGTCTGAAATATTGGTGTTTTACTCTGCTTTGTTTAGATATTGCTCAAGAATTAACTAAATTTTATCTTCTGGGAAATTGTCATAGTTATGGAAAGCAGTGCGGTAACAAATGGCTTTGCTTTCTTCCAGATCTTTGATGATGCGTACAAGTCCCAGCTCAGTTGTGTAGTCGTGGATGACATTGAGAGACTGCTTGGTGAGTCATAACGTTTGCCATTGTACTGTCTTTGCCACATTACAACTCATGTCTCACCAATCACAAGAGAAAAATAATGGGTATTTACAAACTATAAAGCAATAGAAATACCTTTCTTTGTCTTATACGGAAATATAACATTATCTCTTATCTCTCTAGTCAATGGTGGTATTCGTGTTAAATATGCCTTAACTCTATTAAATATGACTGTAACTCTATTATAAACTGCTTTCTTGTAAGGACTCCTGCCTCATATTAGTTTGTATCTTCTATGGAGTTCCCTGCCCATAATAAATGATTAGTAATTTTTGATAATGGGTAGATTTGCTATTTAGTACCTCTGAAGCTCAGAGGTTCCACTTATGAACTTTGACAAAACTAATGAAAGAAAGATTTATGATTGGAGTGCGGTAACACTTGGGGCAGAAGCTGCAAGCTCCTTGTACCTTAGTTTCTACTCTTATAAAAGAGACTCTGTTCTCTTCCTTACTTACCCCATTGAGTAATTGTGAAGACAAAAATGGGGTGATAATATTGAAAACATTCTGAAAGTTAAAAGTGTTTTACAGTGATTTTTAAAAAATATTTATTAAACATTTCCTAAGTTTAAGTACACTCCTACAGGACACAAAGATGGATAAGACAGCCCCTGCACTCAACTCATAAGATTTAATCTACAAGGAAATGCCAGAAAAGTGTTGTTACTCTTACATTCTATTTCATTGCAAAAATTAGATAAATCTGGAATCAACTTAATAACAGTAGCACAGGATGTTGTAATAAACTGTGTTGAAATTGAACCCACCTGGTGACTTAATAAACCTCTGAAAATACTACCCAACACCTGGTGAATCCCATCCCTTCTTCCTTGAGCTATCCATAATGTTGTAGTAATGATTTCAAGTTAACTGTTCTGACTATGTTTTTCCCATGATTTTCAGACTTGCTTTAGGCCCTCTGTTATTTTTTCTATTTCCTAAGGCACTGTTTGTTCTTAACAAAGCAGGTATATCTGTGAGGTCTTAAATTGAGAGTTTTGTCTAGTGACCTGGGTTTTTGGTCTGCTATTTTTGATACATTTCAGCCCAGTTTATAGGATTATTTCTTTAAAAGCTTTTAGGCACATACTCATAGCTCTGTGTGAATTCCTTTATCTAAACACAATTGAGATGTGTGGTCATAGCAACACTACTATGTCAGGAATGTGTGCCCTCGAAGTATATTTTCACTTGTATGAATAGTTATCTGTGCGTGTTTGTTCATTTATTCAACAAGCATTTGCTGAGCCTGACTGTGTTAGAATTATTAGGGTCTCAGAAAAATAGGTAAGATGCTGTCTGTTGTTATAACATATATTGGCAAAACTTAATGCAGAGTAGAGTGTGCCATTGTTCTGGATAATCAGAAAAGGGAAGGATAACTTTTGACTTCAGAGGGCTGGTGCCTGAAGGTAGCTGTAAGCACAGGGCAAGGGTGCATATGCAATGTGCAGAGAAAGCTAAGGAGGTGGCATTTGTGCTAAATCTTCAAGGGTTGGTAGAAATTTAACAGGTGGAAAGTTCTCTTAGTAAATTCTTTGTTCTTCACCACCTGAGGACCAATCTTAGTGGCTCTACCATCTTTTCAGTTATAATTAAGTCCCTTACTTACCATTTTCCCCTCTAACCATTTTCTAGCATGGTGTTTTGTTGCCTGTGTACTTACTGTATTGCCATGGTTTGCAGCAATTCCTTGGAAATGCTTCATAAACACACCTGGAGGTTTTTACCCTCTTTAAAAAAAACAAACTTTCTCTGAATAGCAGACAAAGATGTCTGTATGAACTCAAAATGTATATGTAGAAGCTATTTTTTAAAAATTTACTGGTAAGAGTTCTTAAATAATATTTTAAACATTCAAGTTATCAGAGATATTTTTTCTTATTACCATTAGTTGCATGGCTGTTGGGCTGAGTTTTCTCTTGATGTACCATGTTTCCCCAAAAATAAGACCTAGCCAGACAATCAGCTCTAATGTGCCTTTTGGAGCAAAAATTAATATAAGACCGGGTCTTATTTTACTGTAATATAAGACTGAGTCTTATATAATATAAGACCGGGTCTTATATAATATAATATAAGACCGGGTCTTATATTAATTTTTGCTCTTATATTTGGGGAAACAGGGTAGAAAAATCTGAATGTTTGGAATATGTGCATATATGTACTGATCCCTAAACATAGCAATGTTTCTCTTCCAGATTATGTCCCTATTGGCCCTCGATTTTCTAACTTGGTGTTACAGGCTCTTCTTGTGTTGCTGAAAAAGGCTCCTCCTCAGGTAAAAATAATAAAGGAACATTTTCACAGTTTTTCTGGTAAATTCCATATATTGGTGCACTCTCTTTAAATAAACATACAGCATTCTGTTGATGGATTTTGAAGGTCATCTAGTCTCGCCTTCTGTGTTAACGTAAATGATTTTCTTAACAGTCAGAAAAGTTCTTCAGTGTTTTTCTTGAAGCTCTCAAGATCCCATAGCTTCAATTAGTTTTGTTTTGTGAGTTCCCCATCATATTACATACACATCCTGTCCCCACTTCATCTCCTATGAGAGATCATGATATTAATATAGAAGGGATTAAATACATGTTCCCATTTGTTTCATATCATTTCATAGGTTTTCTAAGAATTTGTATTTGAGGAAATTAATTCCTATAGGCAGACGGTTTGTTTTTTTTAATTTTGACAGGTGAATTTCAGTTATTTCTCTTGTGGCATGTAGCATATTTGAGGAGTGAGTTTATAACCAATATCTTGGTTCATATGGTTGCATTTTTACTGATGTGGTGATTGGAGACTGGTGACTTTGATAGGTTAACACATTTAAAACTAACCTAAGAGGGATGGTTAAATATGTTAATTATGTAGAGGCTGCCAGAGCATGTTTGGCTATGACAGAAGACACAAATTCTCTTGATTGATTCTACATGCTATTACCTCGAAGAAATGCCAATCAAAAGCAGATACAAAAGGATTAAGTACTAACTTGCAAAACATCTTAATGTCTATATGGAAATATATTCGAAGTTAGACATATAAACTAAGCTCTATGGAAAATATTTAATATTGAGCTGGTGATTTAATAGTTAAATGTGTGTGTGTGTGTGTGTGTGTGTGTGTGTGTGTCTGTGTGTGTGTCTGTGTGTGTGTCTGTGTGTTAGACCTTAAGGAAAGGATTTGTCTTGATTTTCTAGGGGTTTTTTGTTTGTTTTTAATTTCTGGAATAGTGAAAAGAAACATAACCTATAACAACCTTGAAATTTTATTACGTATAAGTGTTGTGAAAGGATTTTTTAAATCCTATTTCCATAAACTATCATTCCCAGTAATTGGAATTTTAGCTTATACTAAGGCTGAAGTTAGAGAAGTGAAGTGAGTATATTTTTCCTTTCTCTGATTCCTTCAATAAATACGTAAATAGATATATCTAAAGTTGCTAGAACAAAAATAACCCCAGTATTTAAATATATCACATACCAGGGCAGCTGGTTAGCTCAGATGGTTAGTGCGTGGTACTCTTTTTTTTTTTTTTTAATTTATTTTTAAAATTTATTGGGGTGACAATTGTTAGTAAAATTACATAGATTTCAGGTGTACAATTCTGTATTACATCATCTATAAATCCCATTGTGTGTTCACCACCCAGAGTCAGTTCTCTTTCCATCACCATATATTTGATCCCCCTTAAGTGTGTGGTACTCTTAACAAGGTTGCCAGTTCAATACCTGCATGGGCCACTGTTAGCTGCATCTTCCACAACTAGATTGAAACAGCTACTTGACTTGGAGCTGATGGGTCCTGGAAAAACACACATACACGCATACATACATGCATACCTACATACATAAATAAATCACATACCAAAAAATCCTTTTTCATGAAATCTGCATTTTAAAAATTATTAGATTGGGAGACTTTCCAGGCATTTAAATTTATTTCTTAACAGATATATATTTTTTTCTTTTTTTTTTTTTCCACATAAAAAGAATTTATGCTAAAAGTCACTTAGGAGAGGAAAGAATAATTTTTCAGTGGTATTTTTCAAACTGCCTGCCTTTACATTGTTAAGTACTGTACACATTGATTTAAACAGAGAGACATCCCCTACCTGAGAATTATGTGTAATCTAAAATAGATGCTAATAGAAATAAACAACATATTAACAAATGACCTGCAACATTTTGATTAAACACTTAGGAATAAATTCCTATTTTGTAAAAATCATTGTAAGACTTGAGGAGAACATTATCTCATGCTTTTGAACCTTACAACATCTGATACAGGTTTATACATATGCACTTCATGAATAATGTATTCAACTATATATATATATATCATTTATACGAAACAATATATTTTTGAGTGTCATTTTAGTAGGATTAACTGTTTAACTGTGGCTTGTATTATTTGGCAAGGTATGACTAAAGTGATAAGATTCAAAACTAAGTAAAGTTCAAATGGTCAATAAGCACATGAAAAGATACTCAACATCATTAGCCATCAGGAAAATGCAAATCAAAGCCACAATGAGATACCACTTCATACCCACTAGATGGCTATAATCAAAAGTCAGATAATAATAAGTGTTAGCATGCATAGGGAGAAATTGGAACCCTTGTGCACTGCTGGTGACAGTATAAAAATCATGCAGCCTTTGGAAACAATCTAGCAGTTCCTCAGCGGGTTGAAGCTAGTTACCATATGTCCCCACAATTCTAAGTATATACCCAAAAGAAGTGAAAACATATGCTTACCCAAAAGCTTGTACCTGAATGTTCATAGCAGCATTATTCATAATAGCCAAGAAGTGGAACCCACCCAGATGTTCATCCAATGAAATAAAATGTGGTATATACATACAATGGAATATTATTCGGCAATAAAAAGAAATGAGTACTGATACATGCCATAACTTGGATGAACCTTGAAAACATGCTAAGCGAAAGAAGCCAGTCACAAAAAACTACATGTTGTGTCATTCCATTTATATGAAATGCCCAGAATTGGCAAATCTGTAGGAACAGAAAGTAGATTTGTGAGTGGTTACTTTGGATTGGGAGGGGTACATAGGGAGAATGAAAGGTGACTGCTAATTGGTATGAGGTTTCTTTTTTGTGTGGTGAAAATATTTTACAATTGATTGTGGTGATGAGCGCACATCTCTGTGAATATACTAAAAACCATTGAATCGTACACTTCAAAACAGTAAGTTGTGTGTTATACAAAAATATATCTCAATAAAATGGTTACCAAAAAAAAAAAGTGGTTTCAGAAGCTACTTGATGATGAGAGGGGGATTATATAAAGAGCTAGAAGTGAGGAGTGAGCTCCCAAGGCCCCTGGCCCAGCTTGGGAGAAGTCTTAGAAATAGGACTTGGATCGTTAAAAAGGGATGTGGAATGAATTTCTCTTGGGAATGAAAAGGAAGGATATAAGAATACATAAGAAGTAAAAGATCTGGTCGCCTTAGTGATTGGAAATGGCAGAGATTCTCTTTTAAGAGAATACCAGCCTGTCATTAATCAGCATTTAGTGACTGTGACCTGGGCTGCTAGATGACTTCCTGTATAAGTAAATCAGTGGCAGAAGAAATTCATGTTTGAAATATTTCTTGTTGGCACATATTTAACGAAATAAAAATATGCTTTCTCTGTGTCACCTTGCTTTTTAAAATTCAATTCTATTCTCTTGGGAAAATTTCAGGCTGATCCAGTGTCAAGAATATTTGTCATTTTAGAGTAGAAACATTTATGTTTTTTAGATATTTTCATTAAATATTAAAAGTATATGAATCTGAATGTTGTAGAAATGCATAGATTGGTAGAAAACTATCACTGTCAAGAAAACAGGTATTTTTCTTTAAAAAGAGGAATGGTACATATATACAATAGAGTAATCATATCAGTCACAGAATCCTTAATTTTGCATTTGTTGTAATTCCAGCTTTCACACAGAAAAATTGTGTGCATGTGTGCACATGCTCAAATAAAAGAACCCCTTCGGGGGCACTATGTTGTTATGTATCAAGATATTCTCTTTTCTACTTTCCCCCTCCCCCACACCTCTCCCTCGTTGTAAATTGGCTTATTAAAACTGGTTCACAAGCCTTCCTTTTTTCCCTTTGTGATTGCTTTGGTCTTGGATTTTCAGTGTAAGACTAAAAATTCAAGTCAGATTTCAGTTACTAGGATAATTTTCTTTGAATTTAAAATTTTTCTAAGTAAATGCATAGATTTTTAATGAACCTGATATTCAGTGGATTTGCTTTAAATTTAGCTGGAGAGTTAGTTTCATGATTCATTTATTAGTCTTTTGAAAGTATAAAAAGTGGTATCGGTAGTTCATGAAGACTGAAAAACATCATCACATTTTGTTTAGCATCTTTTTAAAACCAATTAAAAGCTTTTCTAAAATGGATTGAACAGGAGAAAATAAAACATGTTCCCTAGGTCTTTATTTCAATCAAGTTTCCCTGTGTTCTGCAGGAGAAGAGATCGAGGGGGGATAGAAAAATTGAAAAGGGCTGTCCCAGCAGGGAGCCACGCCGGAGAAAAGGGCTGCTCTGAGAACTCGGCAGCCACAGCTCAGAGGCTCCCAGGCTGCTTCATCTACATGCAGAGTCACACAAGGCATGGGGGCGCTCACCGTCACCACAGAGGTTTCACATGTGCTTCCCTGCTGGTTCCTGTGAAAAGCTAACAATTGGCTTGGAGGGTAAAAGACCACTGCCGTTCACCCTCCCTGAGCTGGACGTACAATTTGTCCAGTGTTAGGAAATGTCCGGCTTAGCCGTGAGAGGCTTGAAGACACCCCTCCTTCCAGTGAGAGCCCTAAAGCCGCCTCTTTTACTTGATGACACTGGGGCTCTTTTCAAGTTTTGCAGATTTATGGAAGTTGAGGAGAATGTGCTTTTCAAGATCAGGAGTTTGAAAGCCTTGGTCTTAATGTCAAGGAAGCAGCAGTGTAGTAAGGCGGCAGGGCCAGGTAAATCTTCCCGCAGCCTGCAGCACCAGTGGCTTTGTTATTTTCCTCGTAGATCTCTTCTGGTGCCTTCTTTTTGTAGGGTGGGGTGCGGGAGACAGAATAAAGTACCTGAAAAGGAACTCCTCAGGCTGTAAAATGACATGACTTCCCAGTTTCCTCAACAAGTGTGAGAGTAGTTAAGCCCATTGCGTGACTGCCTTAATGCTACTTTTACTTAACACTTTTGGGAGTCAGACTGGAAGATCTCATCTGTATGTAAGAGAATAGCCTTATAATTTATGGAGAACCAATCCTCATTCAGTTCAGTGCTTCCCAACCTTTTTCAGATCGTGGCGTATAGAAAATGGTAACATTTGAGGATGTAAAGGTGTGAGGCCACCACTCACAGCTGGCCAGAGGTGCAGCCAGCCCAAGGGCCACCCAGCCTTCCCGAGGGCCGACGAGAATTGATTCTCTTAGTCCACCTGTAACTCATATGCAGCACGCCAGTTAGAAAACTCTTTGGAAAATACAAGCTTTTACAAAGGAAGACCACTCCAAATTCACAGCAGTATTACTGAAGTAGAACTCAGACCTAACTACCAGTTGTCAGAGTTTTAGCTAAAGTATAAAATTGTTGAAAACAAATAACTTCCTCACTGCTCTTGCACCTGGGAATATTATCTAATAAAAACAGGTAGTGATCAGAGCCAGGATGGGCTCTAAACATGTGAACCAAAAAAAAACTTAGTAAACTCCTGATGGGAACTCGGGCAGACATACTTGTTTCTCCATGGGTTTCGCTTTAACATTACCAGTCTCTAAACAAGATTGCTTTTTATGTGATCCTTATATGACATCTTAGTACAGTCTTACTTCAGAGATATTGTTAGGAAGTCTTGGTAATATTAAGCAACTCTTCAGGCTTAGGGTTGCTTTAGCGAAGTAAGTAGATAATGGAAGAGACTCCAAACCGTGCAGGCCTAAACATGAGTATCTCCCCATCTATCTGTTGAAAATTAACTCTGGCTAATGACTACAATATGACTCAATAAGATATATAACCACTTTAGGAAGGAGGTTTAGTCATTTTGCCAGACACATTAATCGTAATCACTGATGTGGTGACTTTTGCATTGGACTTCTTTATTGAAAAATGGCTGAACGATGCCCGTTTATTAAGTCAGTGGCATGAGATGGCTACTACATCTTATAAAATTCTCTATAAGTATACTTTGCTTAGTATAGTAGATTGTCTCAAAGTGCTATGTAAATCGAACATATATATAATTCATGTACAGTCATGCGCTGCCTAGCTTTTTGGCCAAGGATGTACAACATATACCACAGTGGTCCCATAAGATTATAATGGAACTGAAAAATTCCTATTTCCTAGTGACCTCATAGCCGTCACATCGTAGCACAACATACTACTCGTGTTTCTAGTGATGCTGCTGTAAACACACATACATACTGTGCTGCTCGTTGTATAAGAGTATAGCACATGCAGTTACAGTAGTGGGCTATGCCGTCTGGTTGGTGTAGGTGTGCTCTGTGACGTTCGTGCCACAGCAAAATCGCCTAACGATACCTTTCTCAACATAACCACGTCGTGAAGCGGCACATGACTGTTATGTAGATGTAGAACAATTTCAAATACATTAAAAAACAGAGAGATTTGGTGAGTCCTTTTATAAAACATTGCTACAGATATCTGCTGAATAAAAGCCATGTTTTCAAAATAGGGTGTTTTGTTTTGGTAGAGCACATCTGTAATAGGTATTAATGAATACAAGAAAGTTACAAGATGTGTGTGTGTGTGTATGTGTGTACCATTTTCAGATAACTCATAATTAAATACCTAAATTTTAATCATCAGAGAAATGCTAATGGTGCTGAGACAGTATTCTGTCTGCTAGAATATCTAGCCCCACTGCCTTAAATATGTTACTGTGACATAATATCAGTGTTAGAAAAGTATTGATTATAGTATCATAGTATTCCATGGTGCCATGAATCTAATTACGAGTACCGTCTTCCACAGAGCTTACTCTTTGTGTTGGACTTGGAATCAGAAAACCTGAGTTTCAGTCTTAGCTCAGTCATCGTCTGGCTGTATAACCTTGAACTGTCCCTTACTGCCTTTGTTTCTGTTTCTTCATCTATGAAATGGAGATAATTCCTCCTGCCTTACCTACCCCTTTGAGGGCCAACTAAGATAATGTATAGCGACGTTCTCTGTAAACCTGTGGACTACACAGATAGAAGGTATAAAGCATGGAGTTGCTGAAAAGTAGGAATATGCCATTGTCCATAGAGAGCGCCATTTGTAAACAACTGATTTATAGAGTCTTATCCCAAGATCTTCAAAAAGGGAATGGATGTTTGTCCTGATTGATTTGAGTATTCCCATTGCTTGGGGCCTAACATTCTATTTCATCCTATTTTGTTGCTGATTCAAAGTTCTTAGAGGGGCTAGTATTTTGTTAAGACTGTTGTATGGAACTGGAAATGTATTTGCCTGTTTATTTTTTGTTTTTGTTTTAAAGAGAAGAGGTGCCTTTAGATAGTCCACAGAACCTTTAGCTTGTAAGATAGGAAAACTAAAGCATGTAACTACTATATATAGCAAATTTTCATGGAAAGTGAGTTCAGAGTTCCAGCTTGGAGTGCCAAGGCACAATGTCCCTTATTTGTAACACTGGAAAAAGAAAGAGGGACACCCTGCTTCCCCATCTGTCATTGCTGAAATTTAGAAGCTTCCTAAATCCTAAGACAAATACTCTGGCCTGGGGATTAGGGATCCCTGTTATAAAAGGAAGAATGAAGCAGAGACATAAATTGAAGAGCTCAACAGGGTAAGCAGTAGAGGGAGGGCCAGGGCTTCTGGCCATTGTGAGATTCCTGAGGACACTACCCATTACACTTGTCCTCAGCTTCCAGACTGGCCCATCTACTTGCTTTTTCCTTGCAGCCACCTGTTACTTTTAACCAAAGTTCCGCTTTCTCCTAACTGAAGGTGGAACAGAGTAGTGTTTCACAGCTTCTCTCCTACCTTCCTGTCTCCAAAACAAAGTACACAGATCTTTGGAGATTTCCTAGGGGCTTATACTACATGGCATGACAGCTATTTGGGTAAGAAGAGCCAATAAGAGGAAGCTTACAAAGGGTCCAGAATAATCCATGAATGTTCCTGATAGTTGTTGGAGTGAAGATGGAACCAGGCCTTCTTTGATCTTTTTAGGTCACCACTTGGTCTATAACCACAATTTCATCCTGACAGTTCTACTGACCCGTCACATTGGGGAATAGAAAGTGCTTTTCACGAGGAGAGCTCTGGACAGTTTGTATGGCCCTGCCTTTTCTTTCTTTTCTTTATGTTTTTTAACCTGTTTAGATTATGTAGATGGTAATATTTGTTGAATGGATATTTTGAAGATGGTGACTCTTAACTATACATAGAACTGGCAGTGTAAATAGCACAGGAATTAGAATTCAAAGACTTCTGAGACTCAATTTTCTCATTTGTAAAATAGGAACAATAAAAATATTTAAGTTGAGGGCCGGCCTGGTGGCTCAGGCAGTTAGAGCGCCGTGCTCCTAACTCCGAAGGCTGCTGGTTCAATTCCCACATGGGCCAGTGGGCTCTCAACCACAAGGTTGCCAGTTCACTTCCTTGAGTCCCGCAAGGGATGATGGGCAGCGCCCCCTGCAACTAAGATTGAAGACGGCACCTTGAGCTGAGCTGCCGCTGAGCTCCCGGATGGCTCAGTTGGTTGGAGCGCATCCTCTCAACCACAAGGTTGCTGGTTCGACTCCCACAAGGGATGGTGGGCTGTGCCCCCTGCAACTAGCAATGGCAACTGGACTTGGAGCTGAGCTGCGCCCTCCACAACTAAGACTGAAAGGACAAAAACTTGAAGCTGAACGGCACGCCCCTCCACAACTAAGATTGAAAGGACAGCAACTTGACTTGGAAAAAAAGGCCTGGAAGTACACATTGTTCCCCAATAAAGTCCTGTTCCCCTTCCCCAGTAAAATCTTTAAAAAAAAAAAAATTTAAGTTGAGAGAATTAAATAAGTATTTTTTGTAGTTCTTTGTAAACTGCAAAGCACAACTCAGTTGTTGTTTATTATTCACTTCAAAGAAAATTCTGACTCGGTCATCACACACAAAATTATATAAAACCAACAAAGTAACCAACCGCTATCAAAGGGGCTCATCTCCACCTGGCTACTGCTGAAGAAATCAGCCCTAGAAATGTCGGCAAGAAAGAGCATAGCAAGTTTGGTTATTTTCTCCTAGCTGCCAGCCATCTTGCTCCTGAAGACACTGCCTTGGCCAGCCCTGGAGCAAGTGGAAGAAGGGGGCCAGTTTCCGGAATAAGAGGAGTAATAATGGGAAGGGAGGACGGAGAAATACCAGGTGGCAGCAATCAGATGAGACGCTCTGGCCACCCAGCTACCGTGTTTCCCCGAAAATACCACCTAGCAGACCATCAGCTCTAATGAGTCTTTTGGAGCAAAAAGTAATATAAGACCCGGTATTTTATTTTATTATACCCAGTATTATACCCGGTATTATATTTATTATGTTATATTATATTAGACCCAGTCTTGTAGTAAAATAAGACTGAGTCTTACATTAATTTTTTGCTCCAAAAGATGCATTAGAGCTGATGGCCCTGCTAGGTCTTATTTTTGGGGAAACACAGTAGTGACATATTATCTATATAAACTGGGTCTTTATCAGCAAGTGCCTACATGACTATCAAATCACCTTAAAGTTCTAAAGAAAAAAGGACTGGAAGAAGTATGCCAAATTGTTTATTGTGACTGCCTTTATATTAATGGCCTCCAGACTTTTTGAACACATACCCCTAATAGTAAAAAACAATTGAGCTCATCCTACTAGTATTTTAATACATCTATTATTTTATAAGATGATGTTCATTTTAAAACATATAAAACAGGAAATTTTTTAAAGAATAAAATTTAAAATAAAAGTAAATGAATACAAGAAAGTTACAAGATGTGTGTGTGTGTACCATTTTCAGATAACTCATAATTAAATACCTAAATTTTAATCATCAGAGAAATGCTAATGGTGCTGAGACAGTATTCTCTCTGCTAGAATGTCTTTAGCCCCACGGCCTTAAATATGTTACTCTGAATGGAAGTTCTATGATTTCCCATCTTAAAGACTGCTGTGTCTTAGATGGTAGGATTATTGGTGATTTCTTCCAACTTTATTGTTTCCTGTATTTTATAAATTTTCTACAATAAGCGTTTATTACTTTATAATCATGAAAAAATAAAAACTTAATGTGTATACTATTATTTTCACTTTTAACTTAGTAGAGTAACTGTCAGAATTCTTTCATTCCAGTCCTTCTAACTAATTTGCTGTTTGACTAACAGAGTTAAGAGAATCTCCCTTTGTCTCTAAGCTTGTCTGTGTAATAATTTTTGTAACCTTATTTTTTTCCTTTGAGGCTGATTTAATTTAAGGTCTGGTCTGTAAGACACCCAGTGGTCCTGAGAGTAAAAGTGTGACAGCGCCTCATGACTGTTGCAGTTGTCCTTGGAAACCCACCTGGCATTCTGATCGGTGCTGTGCTTCCAGTCTGAACCTCTCACAGCTGAATGCCAATGTGACTAAGGTTGACTAAGATAGATGGTGACAATTATATTGAGTTTCATGGAAGGGAGATGGGAACTTTGTTTTCCATCCAAAAATATTTCTTTTGACAGGGAAGTCTGAAATATTACTTTAAGAAATATATGCTTTTACTAGGATGTGCATTTAATAAACATTTGTTCCACACCGTAAAAACGTAACTATGAATAAGACATTGTACCTGCCCTCCAAAGGCTCGTAATCAAGGACAACCTGTTCTGTTGTGGAGTTTGTGCATGAGGCCAAGTAGCAGGTTGAGGTTATTTAACACCCAGCCCATGCCCTGCTCACCAAGCCGCCCGCTCTGGTCTCGGGCTGAAACTGCTCTGAGCAGGATTGTCAGACTTAATAGGTAAGAATACAGCATGCCAAGTTAAATTCGAATTTCAGAAAGATATCAAATAATTATCTTTAGTGTAAGCATAGCCCATGCAGTGTTTGAGCTATACTTATAATCAAGGCTGCCTCTGGCAATTTTAAAAGAAAGAATATTTTGTGGGCCCCTCAAAGTTTTATGGGCCCTTGCCACTGTGCCCATTATGCCTAGTGGATAGGTCAGCAATCCCTGTGAATAAAGTCATTTGAACCTCACTTGATTTGGGGGTTTTTTAGTCCTAGAAGTTAGAGGATTTTTGCTTATTTCTTGGTTCTTGGCTGTGTTCTGGATAGTTGAAATTGTTCAGCAAATTTGCCTCCAGATTAGTGAGGTATTGTGACTGGGCACATTAAATCCATGTTCTGAAATGTTGGGGCCTAAAGAAATAAACTGGGTTGTGAAGGGTTAAATAAGGGCAGAGTGTGGAGAGAAATCAGGCTTTGAAAAATCTTGAACATAAGAGATAATTGCATACTGGTAGAAAACTCTGGAAAGCATTTTAATAAAGAGGAATATTAGGGATAAAAATCACAGAGGTAGAAAGAACAAGACTGAACAAATAAAGAAACAAAAACTCATAGACACAGACAAGTTTAGTGGTTACCAGAGGGTAAAGGGGGCGGGGGGTGGTAAGAGAGGGCAAAGGGGGTCAAATAATATGGTGATGGAAGGAGAACTGACTCTGGGTAGTGAACACATAATGCAATATATAGATGATGTATTATAGAATTGTACACTTGAAACCTGTGTAGTTTTGTTGATCATTGTCACCCCAATAAATTTTATTTTTAAAAAAGTCACAGAGGTAGAAATTAAATGAGAAGAAGAAAATTGACCTAATAGGTGCAGGAGTCGTTGTAGGGCATATCAAGCTAAAAGCTGAGAGAAGGCGGGAAAATTTGCTGTGGATGCAAGGTTGAGGAGTTTGGTGTAATCAGTGGTTATCTTAAGTGTCTAATGAGAAAACATGCTACAAAACTGTCCCTTTGGCACTGAGAATACTGTAGCGTGCTCAGTGCAATTTTATTTTCTTAATTAACCCTTTCTCCTAAGGGCTCAGAGGTCATAATTTCTAGGTGATATATCTACCTAACTCATAATTAAGGCTTAGCCGTTGCTGATAGGACTTAAAAATTACACAAATAGGAACAATGGACAACAAAATGTAGTGGAAATACCAGTGCGGCCTGTACTGTTTCAGCTCCCTCCTGGAAGTAAAAGCTTAGAACAGGTCTCTTCACATCTCACCCTGGGTTTCTCATCTACAAAATAACCAGGAGAGGGAGAAGGAGAGGACTAGGTCCTCTTTAAGAGATACTCCGAGTATAAAATCTGATGACTCAGTATCTTTTTCACAAATTGGTACTAAAATATCCTTTAATATCACAAAGTGGGCTGCTCACCTATAGTAATTATTTACAGTTATTTGGGGTGAAGTTTCTCATTTCATTGCAAATCTGCATCACGACTTCCCCTTCTGATTGTCCTCCGTCCTACTTGCCGTACCATGAGGATGGTTACAAAGACCGCAGCCTAAGAATTTGCTTCGGGGTAAAATCTAATGGAGAGTTTAAGTTTAGTTGTCTGCCTAGCTGTAGCATGATTTATTTGAAACATCCTTCCTTTGGTATTCAACTTAAACATTTAACTACCAAAAAAAGAAGAAGTTACAGACATCTGAGCATGAGAAATCAGAAATGCATGCAGGATATGCAAAGAGGCCCCATTCCTCCCCTTTCACTGCCCAGTCTCCTGGTTGTTTTCAGTTGTACTCAGTTTTTCCCTCGGTCTGGGGAAACCGAGAGTTGTAAGAGGTGCTTAATACCACTTGTTATCTTACTAGCTTAAATAAATAGTTTCTATGAATCTTACCTTCTCCTCTGTTAGAGAAGTCTGTATTATCCAATCAATAGCTTAACTATTGATTGATCAATTAATTAAAAGAGATGAAAGCCTTTGCATCTACTTATATTGTAAATGAAGCATACATGCCATCGATTCTAGATTATTTTCTTTAAAACTCGTTATCACAGCATTCAACATTTGGGGCTCAGAGACATATTTTCCTGTCGAACACGGTATAATACGCATTCTTCCAGGGCTAGAAAAGAGAATGTAACAAGGAAGGAGTGATCTGCTACTTTTGACACCTACACTGAGATCACCATTGATTCATTCAACACAAATGTATTAACTTCTCACTACGGACACATCACTAACACCAGACAGACAGAAGTCCTGTCGCCGTGAAGGAAGACCAGCAGGAAATACAATAAATAAGTAAAGACAGTGAATGAGTAAAGTATTTAGTATGTTAAAGGGTGATTCATACTGTTGGGGGAACATCGGGATAAAGGGAGGTGGGGAAGTGGGGAAGTGTAGTTACAAATGGGGCTGGGGAGGAGGGTGCATTGTGTAGGCCTGTGGAAAAGGTGACGTTTCAGCAACGCCTTGACTTAGAGGGGAAGAACCTTGTGGGATATGTAAGGGGAGAGCATTCTAGGCAGAGGGAACATAGGAGTGTTTTCTGTGTGCCAGGTATGCTGTACTAAGAACTGCCAGGACATGGATGAATAAAACATGGCTCCTATCCCCAGGGAGTTGACAGGCTAGAGACAAGATTCAGACTTGCAAATCAGTGCAGCAGTGAAGTTGTACAAGCACTATGGTAGGTAGAATTTTTATAAAGGTCTCTGTAGTGAACAATACAAACTAAGTGAAAAATATGAGCAATGATTCCCAGTTCAAGAATGAAGCTAGGATAAGTGATGGACGAAAGCGCCTCGTGAGGAAAGCTTTTTCCGCACCCTCTGCCCTGAACTGATTGTTCCCTCAGAAGTCACTGCCTCTTGGGGAGCAAGGGGGGCCCTCACTCCCACCTGCTGCCACGACTCCTTCTGAGGGGGTGTTTGATCTTTAGCTTCAGGCCCCGTGTGGGCCTCACAGTAACCCTAGTTAAGCTGAAGATTGGCGCTCTCATCTTCTCCTAAGCGTGAATCGTGGCCCTCTGGGAGAAGGCGTTCTCTGTGTCATTTGCTACTAGTGTCTCTGCTGGAGAGAAGGACTCAGGCGCCGCACTGCTCGCCCCCCCAACCTAATGTTTTGGATTCCTGACGTCCTAGGCAGAGGACGATTTTTCAGGTTCCTCTCAAGACCATTCGTTCAAGGCTCACTTCCTTTCATCCTTGCCTCCTCTGACGAGAAGGGCAAAGACACCACCACCACCCCCCCCCCCCCCGCCCAAGCATTCTTCACCTCTTGCTTTACTCTGACAGGTAGGATGTTTAATCCCATTTTTATGGTTGAGGAGGAGACAAGTCCTGAGAAGTGAAATCTAGCCAGAATCACACAGCTCTGAGGGATGGGGCCTGTACTTTTTCTACAGCGTCAAGCCACCTGTCTCACACGGGTCTTGCCTCTTCTTCCCTTGCTTTTTGCCAGCCCTGGCCTTGCGTTAAACAGGATGTCACATATGTGAGTTGTCCGTGAAAGGGCAGCCGCTTCCCGGCCTGCTCACTGTTAGAACTGCCTGTCACCCGGGCAGCAGCCTTCTCACCGGCCACTAGGTGGTCCTGCACACAGCTGCCGGGCTCAACGTTCTCTTCATCACGGTTCTTCCTCCTCAAGAACCTTCTTTAGTTCCCTGTTGCTTTTTATATTAAATCTCCTTCCTTAGTTTAGCATTCTGCGTCTTCCTTGTATTGGCTGCCTACTCCCCATCTCTCTCAAAAGACTGTTTTCAGCCCTTAGTGCTGACTCAACTGCCTCCACCACCCAATGGAGACCCGTCCCTCATCCTCCAGGGCCTCCTTTGTCACTGTCTCTACTGTACCAGGAATCATCTGAGATGACTCCGTGCCAATGAAACTGTCCCCTTGTGCCATGTCCCCTCAGCCATTACAAGTTCGTATTTACTGATGTTTTACTTGGTAGCGGTCCCTGAATATTATTTGCTCTTCCCAGCTAAATTGTAATCACTTTGGAGGCACAAACCACATCTCATAATTCCATAAATACCTGAACAGAAAAATATTCTTGTTAAGGATCTGATCAACTAATCTGTTGTATCTTTTAGTTACCAGGTTTATAAATTCTTAATATTCTGAAAATTTTCACTCTTGTTTACAAAACTCTCAAACGCTAACAATCAGAAAATAAAGTTTAAGGCTCCCAGCACACAGCAGTTTGGAGTTGCACTTTTAAACTCACTTCTTAATCCATTTCAGGGTTTCCAATTGTTCACAGTTAATTCTGCTTACCAAGGGTGTATTACACTTGCTTGCCATTGAATGATATGGAAAAAATGGCCTTTCTTTACTGCATAACTGACTTTACTTTTGTTCACAGGTTAAAATCAGCCCTTCTATTGCACTGCAGTATTATATTGGTGGCATTTTTATTTAAGAAAAAAAAAAAGCTTTCTTCCACATGAACTTTTGTTACAAATCAGTTTATTGGGGCCAATCAATGGGCAGGGCCTGTGAAAGGGTGTGGATTATCTGGTTAGTCCTTTGTGTGGCAAAAGGCTTAGATTCTGCTTAGTACTTTGCTCATTCTTCATCATGTAAAGAAGTGGTTTTTTTGAAGGATCAACACCTGACTGAGTCTTGCCTTTTTCATGGTAATGTTTTCACCTGAGTTACTTCTTATGGTTCTAAGAATTAGTTAACTAATACTTATTTAACCTTGGAACAATGTTTATGATAATCCGATTGGCCGATAGTCATTTTATTTAGGCCTTTTCTTTATTGTAGGACTAACAAGTCTCAGTAAAGAGTATGCTGGGAATAATTTTTTCCCCAAAAATAAGTTATCTCTGTACTTTTTTCTTTCCATCAAGAGGCATGTTTTGGGGCTGTAGACTTCAGACTAGTAGCCATGCATTAACAAGTTGGATTTACCCTTTTGGGTTAAGCTCTACTGTTTTTTTAAAAAGCTGGCCTTCCTGTTTCATGCTGCTGGCAGCCTTTCCTCCAAAACGTTCTGCAGTGCGATTTATTGTATTAACACATTCAGAGCTGCTTTTTCATGATAAAGCTTCTTCATGAGCATTACCACTAATTAATATACAAAATGACCCAGCACAATTTAATTATTTGGTAACGTTTTTCAGTGTTTTCTTAAAGATGACGCCTTACAAGTCAAGGCCTGAACTTGCCTGGGTCGTGACCTCTCTGCAGTGTTTGCAGTCTTGTTAAACAAGAAGAAAAGCAAAACATAAATTAGCGTCTCCATTATAAGTTGCTCTACATTTCCCAGTCTTTCAACACTCTGAAGAGCGTCGTCACTGTTAACGTTTGGAGCAAGGTTCGCTGGGAAAAGAGCAGTTCCAGCTTTCTGGAATGAGTAGGAAGCTTCCTCCTCAATGCCGTTCTTCTGGGGCCAACCTTGTCCTCCATGAGAGTGGAGCAAGATGAGGGAGTTTGAATTCCGGGCTATGGAACATTAAAAACCTCAGGGGGAAAAAGAAGTAGCAGTTACCTTTAAAGGTAATGAGGATGTTCCGCCCTGTGTGGCCTCTGGCATCTATTAGGCTTCAGGAATACGTTCCTAAGTTTACCACTAGAATTTAGTGTTGAGAAACACTGAAAAGTACCACTTTTCTGTTATAGTAGTTTATAAGTCTTTATGTATTCGTAATTACCCCAACACCCCAGTTTTTGTTATTTTTGTCTTTGGACTTACGTATTTCTTTTTTGGGGAGGGGAACAGGACTTTATTGGGGAACACTGTGTATTTCCAGGACTTTATTGGGGAACAGTGTGTTTTTCCCAGGACCCATCAGCTCCCAGTCAAGTTGTTGTCCTTTCAATCTTAGTTGTGGAGAGCGCAGCTCAGCTCCAGGTCCAGTTGCCCTTGTTCAATCTTAGTTGCAGGGGGCGCAGCCCACCATCCTTGCGGGAGTTGAACTGGCAAACTTGTGGTTGAGAGCACGCGCTCCAACCAACTGAGCCATCTGGCCGCCCAGGTGTTCAGTGGCAGCTGAGCGGCAGCTCATTGTCTTCATTCTAGTTGCGGACAGTGCAGCCCGCTGGCACATGTGGGAATCAAACCGACAACCCTGTTGCCCAGAGCTCACGCTGAACCAACTGAGCCATTCATCCTTTCCTGGACTTACATATTTCTGTTCCTTCTGGCTTGGAGTGTCCTCCCCCATCATCTTCCTAATCATCCTGCTCATTCCTTAACACTCCACTCAGGTATTACCTCCAGAGAAAAAGGGGATGTTCCTGTTACATGTTTCTTCCCTCTACCAGGCTGACGGACTTCCTGTGATAATACTTACACCTTTCCATATTGTATTGTAATGATCTCTTTTGTATCTGTCCTTATTTACAAGGTCTATTCTGTATTCATCTAGGAGCTTGGTAAAGGTCTGTTGATAATGTGTTTGACTTGTAGCTAGTTGATTTCTTGACTAACAATAACGATCACCCATTCATCTGATATGCCAATCACTAGTTATACCAGAAGACTTCAACTTTTTTCCTTTGACATGCCTTTGTTTATGTGGGTACATTATCCATTCTTGGCACAGTAGATGGACAAGAACAATGAGTAAGATTGAGACAGGTTAGCATGCATTATTGAGAGTAGTAGTATAATGTTTACAAAACCCAAATTGAAATTGTTTTGGCATCTGTTCTTCAATTGCTTAAAATCTTTTCCTACATTTATTTTAATTTCCACATGATTTATTTCCACATTTATTTTAACATCCTGAGTTTCTAAGATCTGTGAATAGGTTCAATGATTGTATTAAAAGCTTTTCTGTAGAATGAGTGTATATAAATCTAGTGACATAAGTTTAAAGTTTGTTCCTCTTCCATTTTCCAAATAAACATTTTTTAAAATACATTTTTCTGCATGAAGAAAGTCAGTATACAATTTTGGATTCTGGATCTGGTTTCCATTCGTGGCTCTGTCATTTATTACTTATTTATCTTTGAACAAATTACTTATATCTGTGAGATTCAGTAGCTTCATCAGTAAAATAGAGTTAATACTAGTACTTAATTCTCAGTTTTATAATGAACATTAAATGAGCAATTGCTCTAAAAAGGTGCCATACTGCAAATAGGAGTAAATGAAATTCTCCATATTGAATGGTGAGATGCTCAGACCCTTTCCCGACCTACTTCCAGTGTGCTGGAAACTAGGCTTCATAACCCTCAGGAAGAAGACTGGAAGATTCTTCTCGGGGAAAAAAATTAACACATCCTGACCTTTGAGGGGCCCCCAATAATCAGCCAAGCCTTATCTGATCATCCTATAGTAAAACCCTCAGTCTCGGAGCTTCAAGCCATTAGTTTAACTCTTAAATATAAATAGTAATCCAACAGTCACCATACTCTTGATGAAAGCCTCCAGTGAACAAATAGAAAGAGAAAAAAAAGAAACTCAGAGGAAAAAGACAAAGCAGAGAACAGAAGAAAACATTCTTTAAATCTAAAGTATTCACAGAGATCTAAAATTATTGTTATTGATGAAATATAATAGGATGTAATAAAAAAAATTCAAGAAACCAGAAAGAGCTCTTAGAAATCAAAAATATATTATAAAAAGAGCTTAATAGCTTAATAAACATATTATAAAAAGAGCTTAAAGGTTGGAAGATAAAGTTGATGCTAACCTAAAAAGTATTAGAGAAAGAAATAAAAACCAGGAACAAAATAGAAAGAAAGAAAGAAAATTTGAAGATTAGTATTAGTAGACCAGTATCCAACTAATGGAGGTTCTGAGGGGGGAGGGGATGGAGGTGCACTGCAGTAGATAGAAAATGAATGGAAGGAAATCTCAAAGAAATTTTGTAGAACTGACTGGAGTTTCCAGTTTAGAAAGGACACACCTAGTGCCAACAAAATGAGTAAAGAAAGACTTATCTCAAGACACATAATTTTGAAATTACAGAACATAGGGATAAAGAAAAGATTTCTTTAAAACTGTATGTTTTGGGGCTGGCCCGGTGGCTCAGGCGGCTAGAGCTCCATGCTCCTAACTCCAAAGGCTGCCGGTTCAATTCCTCGAGTCCCGCAACTAAGATTGAACACAGCACCTTGAGCTGAGCTGCCGCTGAGCTCCCGGATGGCTCAATTGGTTGGAGTGTGTCCTCTCAACCACAAGGTTGCCGGTTCGACTCCTGCAAGGGATGGTGGGCTGTGCCCCCTGCAATTGGCAACTGGACCTAGAGCTGAGCTGCACCCTCCACAACTAAGACTGAAAGGACAACAACTTGAAGCTGAATGGCACCCTCCACAACTAAGATTGAAAGGACAACAACTTGAAGCTGAATGGCACCCTCCACAACTAAGATTGAAAGGACAACAACTTGACTTGGAAAAAAGTCCTGGAAGTACATACTGTTCCCCAATAAAGTCCTGTTCCTCTTCCCCAATAAAATCTTTAAAAAAAAAAAACCTATGTTTTTTAAAAAGTTAGAAACAGAGAAAATTAAATTGGCATCAAAAGATAGTGAAGCAATGCCTTGAAAATTCTCAGTGGAAAATTATTTCTAACATTGCTCTCTATACCTAGCTAAACTATCAAGTATAAATACAGTGTACAATATTAAGAGTTGGATATAAGCATTTCCAGACATTCAAGGAAATTTTTAGCTTTCTCAAGAAGCTTTTGAAGTATATACAGCACGGAAAAGAGAATAAATGAAGAAAAGGGAAGGCTAGGAAACGGGTTCTAACAAGGAAAGAGGAAAATTCTAGAACTGCAGCTGTGCAGAAGACCTAGAAAGCAGTCAGTTCAGATTGAGCTCTGAGAACAGAGGCCTTCAGGAGGAGAATGTCTTCAAGAAAACAAAACAAAACTTTAAAGTCCCCTGACATGTTTGAATGTATTGAAAGGATATTCATGGTTGTGATTGTTTGGGGATGAACTTGTGATAGGTACCTGGTAAACAGCAAAGGGGGGAAATGGCAATTATTAACTAATAAAAACAAAATATTGCCCAAGAAAGGAAATTAATAGTATACTACATGGCTTAGCCATAAATCACATTTATACAATCATAATAAATACTGAATACAGATTTAACCAAAGACTGTAAAATAACTATTGGCAGGCTGAGAAAAGGGACATATGAGGGGTAAGTGCAAAATTAATATTAAATAGCCATCTTCCATAATAGGAAATCGGTAAGCAATATTTAAAGCTGAAAACAAAAATCTTAAAATAATAGTGTTATCTTATTTAAAGATAAGGAAGTAAATACCAGGAGAAAAGCTAAGAGAGTTGAAAATGGTTGCCTCTGGAGAGAGGGAATCAGGAATGGTGACATAAGCCTGGTATAGCTTTTAAACATTTTTTGTGTATTTTGGGGTAAAAAATAAAAATGAAATTTAAAACTATTAAATGAAAGTTATGTAAAGCATTATGCCTTTCACAGTTAAATGTTAAATAAAATGTAAACTATTATTATTACCCTGTTCCTTAAAAAGCATAATAGACGCTTGCTAAGTAGGTGATACAGACTTTTCATTCATTCATTTCATTTTTTCCCCAATTCCCACCATCTATCATGTTGCTTGTGAAAAATATATACTGAAGTGTCTATTTGGATTGTGTATCTCCCTGATTTACCCAGCCATTATTTTATTGATGTGACTGAGAAGAAACAGCTGTTGCCTCTTTCTGAATCATGTTGATACTTTTCTTTGGAATTTCAAGAGGAAAATTCTGAATTTTTTTTTTCTCTACTGCCTAATCATTTGCATTTCTATGACTAAATAAATGGATATTGTTTGGGCTTACTCTAGTTCCCTAATCAGTTTTTTGTTTTTGTTTTTTAAGATTTTATTGGGGAAAGGGAATAGGACTTTATTGGGGAACAGTGTGTACTTCCAGGACTTTTTCCAAATCAAGTTGTTGTCCTTTCAATCTTAGTTGTGGAGGGTGCAGCTCAGCTCCAGGTCCAGTTGCTGTTGTTAGTTGCAGGGGGCGCAGCCCACCATCCCTTGTGGGAGTCGAACCCGCAAACCTTGTGGTTGAGAGCCCGCGCTCTAACCAACTGAGTCATCTGGGAGCTCAGTGGCAGCTTAGCTCAAGGTGCCGTGTTCAATCTTAGTTGCAGGGGCCAGAGCCCACCATCCCTTACGGGAGTCGAGGGGTCGAACCGGGAACCTTGTGGTTGTGAGCCCACTGGCCCATGTGGGAATCGAACCAGCAGCCTTCAGCGTTAGGAGCATGGAGCTCCAACCGCCTGAGCCACCAGCCCAGCCCCCCTAATCAGTTTTATCCTGTGTATTTTAACATGTTTTCTCCCTATGATCAGGGCCGCAAGCTTCTTATCATTGGGACCACTAGCCGCAAAGATGTCCTTCAGGAAATGGAAATGCTTAATGCTTTCAGCACCACCATCCACGTGCCCAACATTGCCACAGGAGAGCAGCTGTTGGAAGCTTTGGAGGTGAGAATGAGTCAATGGATTGCTCACTGTTTATAAGAAAGGAGTTGAGGCTGGAAAAAAATGCTAAGGGGTGCCAGACATCGCACCTGGTGTTTAGTTTCTCTGTTAACCTAGAATATGGGACCTGGACTATACCTTCAGTTGTTTTCAGGAATTAAAGGAAGAAGAAATGACTTAGAAATGAGAGTAAATTTCCCATTCTCAGTGTCAGCAGCACACAAACTGCCAGGGATGAATTATTCTGTGCCCAACATGACTAATGCGTATCGATGGACCAGAAACTTGGGATGGCGGGAAGGAGGCAAAGTAATCAATACATAGAAAAATCAGTCATTTGTAGCTTCCAGCCCATTTACTTGTATATATTTAATAAATTGGAGCAATGATTAAAACCTTAGAAACTTCAAAAAAGCTACAGAAGTAAAAGGAACTACTTTACTAACAAGTTCATAATATGGAAATGTTTCCTTCAGTATTTTTGAGGATGACAAAGTCTTTCATTTTTTAAAAAAAAAATAGGTCTTCATTAAACTTTTGATTACTATCAATGTGCACAAATGACTTGGTGAGATTTGTTAGAAACTATTATCTAGTGACTTATTCAGCAGTGATGAAGGCTTCTTAAAATCCTCAAGACCCATAAAATTGGAGCATACTCCCAACAAAATGGAAATTATTTATATGATAAATGTCTCCAAGTTACCTGTTTGAGCAGCTTTTATGCTGGAGTAGGGTAAGAGAATTCAATTTAGTCTGCTTTGACACATACAGATTGTTCCTGGAAAGGAATGTTAAAAATTTTAACTGATATTTATTATGGACTGAAGCTATTTCCCCACCACCATCATCTCTAAATTATAATGGAGGCCTATGGGAAAACAGGATTTAGGATACCAGTTTTCACTTCCATAATTACACTAATGGCTTTAGGAAGGTCAGATTGGATTTTAAAATATGAGAGAATCCTGTCAGCTTGAACCAGTCGGCTAGTCCTTATCACTGCGTTTTTAAGGATAAATGTGAGAATTAACTAATAATGCTGTTGATGCACTTACTATAAAAATACTTCTGTTATTTTTATTGTTTTGTAGCTTTTGGGCAACTTCAAGGACAAGGAACGTACCACAATTGCACAGCAAGTAAAAGGGAAGACGGTCTGGATAGGAATCAAGAAGTTACTAATGTTGATTGAAATGTCCCTACAGGTGAGATGCTTCCTCCTCCGTATGAGTCAGACTCAGAGGCTTCATGATGTACCATGAGGTCTTATATTTCCTTTTGCTAAGGTTTTAATTAATTGTTATGATTCTCATATTATTTCCGAACTCAAGTTGATATTAGTAGCCTGCGTCTGAGATCAAACAATAACATTGGTACTTTTCTTTCCCGCTTTTTAAAAAAAAATAGAAGAAAAGATTATAAAGTTACTTTAAATTTTAGTTTCCGGAGTCACTAGATCTTAGAACTAGAAAGGACTTCAAAGAGCAATTGCTCTGCATCTCCTCATTTTAGAGACGAACCCTGACTGTCCCCCATGGGGTGTCAGTGAGTCATCCAAGGTCACAGCCAATTGATGGAGTGGGTCTGACATCCATCTGAGGTCTGGAAGCTACTGCACACGTACCAAAAGGGGCTTGGGAGACCGTGGTAAGGGACAAGGTAATTGAGTTGTGCAGGTTAGACTTTGGCCCCATACATTTCCCCTGGCTGGGCTCCTAGAAATTTCATACAGACTGCTATAGGGTTGAAGCATCCAAGATCACATAGGAAACTGCCCCAGCCTATTGCCTTGGCAAAGACGAATGAAACTTCTTTGCGACTTTTTCACGTCTACTGGCAACTTACCTTTCCTCTTTTTGGAATTCCACCCCTCCATGTACCCATCCTGTGTCCGTCCTGTCCTTATCTGATATGCTATTTAGATAATAAATGTATCCTTACCAAGCTCTGGGAGTTCAGGGACCTTGGTTGTCTCTCACTATTAAATATACAACCCCTGGAACAGAGCCAGACACATAGTAGGGTGCTCAGTAAACTTGCATTGACTGAATCTATCCCAGGACCTGGGCTGCCTTCTAAGCATTGTGTGTTACTGTTCAGTCTGCCATTCGGTCACTATGAGCAGTGGGTGGCAGAGGGGAAGTTTCATTCACACCTGAAATAGGCTCTTGGACCAGTAACAAGTTATAAACATGAAGTGAATGCTTTGTAATCTTTGCTGGTAAGTTTATTTGAAAATAAAACTGGAGTTTTCAGAAACCTAAAGTTTAATCTCTTCTACTTTGAGCTGGACTACTTTTAAGCCGATTTATTTATTTTCCATTTGGAGCAGTAAATTAAAATTACAGACTAATCACTTTGCTTAGGGTATTTCTGGGTAAAGGTACATACACAGATGTACTGGCTCTTTCCGTGGAAGAAGATAAACCTGTCAGATAGTCAGCTCTACTCTTCATTTTTTTAGTTTCAGCACAAATATTTTTTCTCAATAATTGCATGGAAGAAACTATGTGGGTTTTTCTCCCCAATCCCTACCCCTTCCTCTTCCTTTCATGCCTGCAGGTCAGTGATCAAGTTAATGCCTCTTATGTATGTGGGGTAGAAAGTGAGAGTGGGGCACTCAGGCCTAATCTTCAGCGACTGACACTTCATAGGCCTCTGAGTTTGAACCCCTTCATGTCAAATGGATTTCGTGCAGCTGAGTGAATTCTCTTTAGATCTGCCTTAGAGAGACGGAGCCTAAGTGAAGAGGCATGTAGTTTAGCAGAATATAAGTCATGTTACCTCTGTTCACTATACACAATTCTGTTAAAACTTGCACACTGCTGAGGATCTGCTCTGACTGGATGTCACCTGAGGGAATAAAGTCATTTATCTAGATTACTTTTTTCCTCCCTTTCTCTTGACTTTTAATTCCATAGCTACAGGCAAGTCAGTAAGTCGTTGCTCACACATATTAAATATATTTAATGGGCAAAGACCTGCAAGTACTGACTACAACTGCGCTCCAGCCAGTTCCATTTTTTTTTTTTAAGAACTCGACAATTGATTCATATGTAATTCTATTCCCAAAGAGGAAAACTGTTTCTTTTGTTAGCTATTCACACTTTTTCTTAGTCCTTTGTAGTCTGACCTCTTAACTTTGATACATTTGAAACTTCTGTTGGATGTTTTTCTGGGCTAGAAGAGAAGAAAACTTAAAAAAAAGAAGAAGAAGAAGAAAAAAAAGAAAAAACTGGTTAGAAGGGGAACCCAGTTTCACATTCACCCACAGCTGCACAGAGCGTTTGAAAGCTGTTCCTGGAGGGCAGGGAGTTCCCTCTTGGGAAACAGACTCCTGCCCTGGAACATTTTTTAAAAGTTAGGTGTGTTTCTTACAATAAAAATTCACCTTAAGGAATTAAAGATATTTTTAATGATCACTTTTTAGATAACTTCACATCCCTGGTGGACCAATGAGACTATAGTTAAACAAATTGGTATAAATATGAATATAAAATGAATAATTAATAATAATTATTATTATTACTGAACCCAAAACCTGAATCAAAGCTCCTCCATCTTTCCTTAGACTCATGACACTGTTCTCAGTCATAGGAGACCCGAATTACCCAGAGATCCTGTCAGTGGCGTCAGCCCCACTCTTCGTTTTTTTCAGTTTCGGCACAATGTTTTTCACTAATTGCAGAGAAGAAACTATGCAAGGAAGACCAAGGTTAAGAAAAGCTAAATTGTCGATCATAGAGAATTAATAAGCTATTTTTTGGTTTAATCAACATCAATTATCGGTTCCTTCAAATTTGGTCTCACATTTATGCCTTAGTTGAGTCCTATGAATTGGATGCCATTTGAACACCCATGAGTGGCCACCATCTGGTCCCACACTGGCCCTCTCTGGCGTGCTGCCTCCTCACATAGCGCTAGCTAAGGGGCCACGCAGCTGAGGTGCCTGTGAGTGACCAGCTGGGTTATTTGGAACCTCAAATATAGCGACTCTCTAGGCTAGGAAATCCCATTCACTTCTCTTGAATGATGCAATCTGCTCTTCTGTGTATCAGAATACTGGTCAAGGAACAGGTAACACAGTTCTGTGACTCAGCAGAGCACTGATGAAAGTATGAAACTAAGCATTTCCTTAGCATGAAGTAAGCACATAGTTATTAGAAGGCACCATTAACCCGTCGTCTTTATTTCTTCTGATGTATTTAGATGGATCCTGAATATCGTGTGAGAAAATTCTTGGCTCTCTTAAGAGAGGAAGGAGCGTAAGTACAAACCACACTGAAGACTGTCAAACAAACTCACCACTCGTTTAAATCCCAGGCCCTATTCTGAGTTGCTGTACAGTGCATATAAATTTAAATTCTCAACATTTCTTGGGCAACTTTGTTTCCATTTATTAGAATTCTTCACTGTGTTGCAGGTCTGAGAGACTAAGCAAGGAGAATGGTTGTACTGTTGGCTTGCTCTCCCTGTCCTGCTTCACAAAACTTCCTTGTCACAATGCAGGAAAAAACTCAATGGTACATATTTGTTGGAACCTGCTTTTAAATGCATGAAGCTGGGACCATTTTCTTTTGTGACATGCTCATCTAATAGCAAATGCATAGTGAAAGATTTAGAAAAGTCATTAAGAAGCTTTTAGTGATTTGTGATGAATGGCTTTTTGCAGACCCTCATCTATTTGTTGTGTGTTTTGGGTATTTCTCTTTCAGTAGCCCCCTTGACATTTAAAATGGACTGTTTGCAAAGACATAGTGACCAAGAGAAGCGACCAAGATAAAAGTGGCCTGGGATCTTCACTAGATTTACTCAAGATACTGGCTGAAGTGAAAGGTTCCCTACCTTCAACACGTGCTCACTCTGCATGATTCGTGCACTAAAACGCCCTTCCTTCTGCTTACTGAGATGCTGTTTTGTGGAAGGTACGCATTTGCTTTAGAATGCTGTGCTTCCCTTTCCGTGCAAGCTAAGCTGATTCCTTCTTCCTCAGTCCTAGGCGTGGGAGATGTACTGTACTTGTGAACACTACACGTTTTCAGCCCCCTACCACCACCACCGCCACCCCAAACCTCTCAATAAATGTAATGATGTTGCAAGATAACACTTGGCCAGTTCCAAGGAAGACTTTCTATAGGTAAACCGGAAACAGTGACTAGAGGTGTGGGCTCAGAGGGATTATCATACAGCTTCCCTGTGCTCATACTGAAGGTGACAGTGTTTGGTTAAAGCTTCTCCCAGAAAGCTGGTTGTTATCTTTGCCTAAGACATGGGGCTTTGGGTTTCTAAGATGCTGTTCTCAATCATTTTCAGAAATGTTTCCAAGTTGCAATCAGCAGATCTTTCTTAATAGAAAGTCAGATCATTAGTGTGTTGGCTGTGACATCCCCTTAATGTAACTGATTTGCTCTGTGGTAAGAGATATGCTAATCGTTACCACTCGTTAGATGTTGTTAAAAACTTGTGGAAAGTATGTATGGAGAAAGCGTACACCCTAAAAAGAAAGAAGTCATTAAAATAATTTACAAACCTCTCAGCACAAATTAGTGTCCAACTCTGAATGGGTCAGTTCCTTAGTATATTAAAAGTTTATTCGCATCACCGCTTTTCTTTTTTCCTTAGCTTAATTACTTAGACTGTATCCTTTATTTTAAATTAGCTGTACTATCTAGCATCTAAATAAAACACTATTCTCCAGAAAAAAATAAACCACTTTCTGGCCTCTCCCCTCAGTCCTTTAACTCCATTCCAATACATTTAACACATTCCCTTTACCCTCTGCACACTTCTTCCAAAGGGAAAGAACGGGTGGTTTGTATTCTAACTGAGTTAGATGGGATTTAAATAGGTCATCCTGTTTGGTGATGAGCGTTAGGGAGCATGCCGGTCTCCCCCCATTGCTGCTGGAAATGTGAGCACAAGGAGTCGGAAGCCATCGCGTGTGCTGAGCACGGCCCACAGGCTCATTGGCGCAGTGGCACTTGGGTGTAGCTCTGTCATCTGTCACATGGTAGAAGGCAGATTATCTCCAGATCTCGCCCTCTGTATATTTTTGGTAGACTTGTACATCAGGTCTACTTTGTTTCAGGTTTTTATCCCTCGCTTATTCTGTGGCTTTTCTAAAAGTGGATTGTACTGTGCAATTCTGTGATTCCCAGCAGCCAGTATCCTGGACTCGCTTCCCTGTTCTAGATCTTGCCTCTTCTCTTCCTGTGAAGGCGGCTCACACTGTATTAACTTATGTCTCTTATTAATGTCTTTGTGTTTTGTCCAAAACTATATTGAAAAATATAAATATTATATTGTTTAATGCAAATGAAGGAATGCAATAAAGAGTATATATACTTGAAAACACTCTGTAGATCAATATTTTATATAAAACAACGTATATAACTCGTATGAATGTATGAAGAAGGGGGGGCTCAGAAGAGCCCCTCTTGGATGTTTTGTTGTAACTAGCATAAGGAGATGGATGATTTTTATTTAAAAATCTCTGATTTTAATTATTTTGAAAGTATAGTTACTTAAAAAGAAAAACTGATCAAAGGCAGCACGTTTTTTTCAAGTTAATGAGTGCACAATAAGAATCTTTATACTGATTTTACCTCTTTCACCTTATTAAAAAAACTGACACGTACCAGAGCCATCAGTGGGTTTAAACCAGAAAGGAAAATTGTTTTTCAAGTAGAAACACTCCTTCCTGTGAAGTGTACAAACCAAGGGACTCAAACACCATCACAGCGATTTCTTCATTTCGGTATCCTGCGTCCTTTTTGCATATTTCGGAGCCATCACGTCTCTTAGCCCAAACCCCGATCCTTCCAGTTGGCTTGGGTTAGAACTAGAGTCCTTGCAGAAAGTCAGAAGGCTCTGTGGGAAGGGGCCCACTTTAGAGCTTCTCTACAGCAGGGGCTGCTCCCCAGGGGCTGCCCACACCCTCCTGTGAGAGGACCCTGAAGCCACCCTGCTCCCTGTGTGGCCTTGAAAAGGTGGAGTCTCGAAGCTGTCGGGCAGAGCGCATACAAGATTATAGCCTGGCCTGCTGAAAACGCAGAGGAAAAGCCTGCTAGCTGCAGCCGGACATTCCTTCATCTGTGGATGAACTGTTAACAGGCTATTTTTTTTTTTTGGTCAGAAGATATAATTAAAACCTCAAGAAAGGAGGTTATTTTATCCTTTCTAAATGAGTACATCTTCACTGAAACACTTTTTTTAATGTAACAGAAAAATTGTACAATGGTGGTTAAAACCTGAAAAACAGATTTTGCTTTAAGGCCGTCTTTTCGTATCCTAAAAATTACAGTGAACGGCCTCCCCTTGAAGTTTCAGGAGCAAGTAATGGGGTAGATTCAAGTGTGTATAATAATCAAATCCTGGTAAACAGACTTCTGGAAGCATTGAGTCAGCTATAGACAACCAACCCAGCCCAGACACAGAAGGTAAAAGCAAGATTTCATTTTCCTTGCCTGCCAACTTGATCCATAAGCCTCATCAAAGAAGTGACAGGGAAAGATGTGTGTGAGTTCAAAAAAGCATGTAAATTTCAGAAGTTATTGCAAAATGATCTAAAGTTTCTCATCAGCTGGCACGCAGTGCCGAGACTGGGGCCTGGAGCGGGGTCCACGGAGGGTGTGTGTGTGTGTGGACACTGTGGCACTAAGATGCAGGACACAGCACCTGTGATCGGCAAGATTCCCAAGTAGGGAAGACAGAATTTGCAAGGACTCACGTTTGAAAATCTCCCAGCATACAGTCTCCACACAACGGACTTTGTCTCACTATTTTGGGTTTTAAGATTAATGGTAAGATGATTTTTTGCCTCCTAGAAAGTTCTCTGTTAAGCTAGGAGAAAAGACAATGGTGTAGCAGCCATCATTTTGCTGAAATAGTGTGTGTGTGTGTGTGTGTGTGTGTGTGTGAGCCACACATACATGTGTCCATACACCCAAGGCTGGCATGGATATACCATCAGACCACTGGATATACCTAGAATTATTTCACCATCGCCTTTTCCCTGGCTTTTCTCTGCTTGTTCCTTACCCTCTTTCCTTTTGCCTTTATTTGTGTTGCATCCCCTCATCCTTAAACTCACCTGCACACTTTCCTTCTTTCTTCATGAAATAATACTGCTTTGAAAGATATCTTCTCATTGTATTGTCTCTTTTCTTTCTTTTGGATTTTTCAAACTTCCTTGTGTTTTTAAATGTTTATTAGTATTTATGCTTATGGAGGAACTAAATGTTCCAGCACAGCTATAAACTATTCACTTTAATCATTGAATATGATTAATCAGAGAGAGGATTACAAATGGCCTTGGTAAGTATTGGTAGGAACCATTTAAATATTTGGCAATCTTATAGGTTAAAAAAAAAATACCCAGAATGCTAAGGTAGATGAGTATTAGCTTTATGTAAAAGCGAAAACCAAAGATGAGCGCCACTATAGAATGAGGGGAGGTTGGTATACTTTCCATGTCCAATTCCTTGCACAGCTGAAAACAACAGTTTGTGTGGTTTAAGCTTCTCAGGGAGTAAATAAAGACACATCATGGGCAAAGTGCAGTTCTTGAACTTCTAGTAGCCATTCCTAATCTAAGATTGGAGGTCTGAATGGAGCGCAGGCAGCCCCTCTCTGCTGCACAAAGCAGACCGCTTTATTTTGCTGTCATTTTTTTTCCTACGAAATGAAATGAATACGATTTGTTCTTACTGAAGGTAAATCAGGAAAATGAAAGGAAAAGAAAACATTTTCACGGTGCCACATAAACATTTTATGGGTAGGTCTGAAAACATTTTATGTCTCATGTCATAAAACTGAGTTATAGCATCTCATTGTTGAGAAGGTGTTACTTGTGACCTTCAGTTGAGTCCTTTTGAAGCAGCAGTCCAAGGAAAGAGTGCCCTTCCCTAGAGCATGCCCACTGGTGGGTCCCTTCTGCCCAGACCAGCCTGAAACTTCAAGTGACACTTGTTGCAGACATCCCAGAGCTCAGGGCACACCATGTCTTCTTCCCGCCCAACTTACCCCTTCTGGAGCTTAGCTCTCGAGTGGAGCTAGCAAGGGAGGGCCATTTCCAGTCGTTTCATTTTCAGCAGAGCAAATCCTATTTTCCCAATAAATGGAGTTGAAACCATGGGTAAGGAAGGGTCAGCGTCATGGTCTGCTGGCCTTGAGCCACATCTTTGAGTGTCTGTGAGATTAATTTGTGCATTGGGAGTGCTGGAGTCTATGAAATGAATTACTACCCAAATTGCTGATTTCTAAAACTGGAAATTCTTTGTTAGAAGTTGATTTAGAACAAAGTAAGCCTGTAAGAAAGTCCTACAGTAGATCAGAACTACTGTCCATGACATCTCAGATGATCTGGCTTAGAAAACAAAGGAAATGACCTTAATTTGGGCCCCTAAGTTAAAGAGTGCAAGTTGAGGCCACCACATTCAGACCCTGATATTCTTGACCTGAGCGTGAATCTGGAAACTCCACACATTGTACAATGTATCCATTTTAAGTTTGTTTACCTTCTCTTTAATGACTTAACAGAAAAAAACTGCATGATGAAATATATTTTCTCCAAATATATATATATTTATATAATATATAATCTTAGTTAACTCAAAGGTATATACATTGTATAATAAATAATATTTATAAAAAGAGACTTTTTGAATATAAAATCAAAAAGATCAACAACTTCTACAACTTTTTACAAAACTTTGGATACAGCAGGTTGGTAGGAAATTTCCATTGGATACTATTACCTGACTACGGCGAGAATAATTACAATGCACTCGATGTACTATTATTAAATAATTACTTGTCGGCTACTTGAATACGCCCCAGAAACATGACTTTGTCACTTTTAATATAGAATACATAGATATGAAAAGACTGTTGTGAAAATTTGTATCCATTCTGCTGAAATAATTCTCACATAAAGCAAGCATTATCCGGTTGACATGATTTAAAACTTTTCAGTCTAAGGTGAGATGAGGAGGGGCATTTCAGATTCTATAGCGGGGATGGGGTGTGTATCTTTAGCAGGGCTTGTGGCCAACAGATTCAAGAGTGCAGGCATGGCCTCCAGACGATCGTCTTGGCAAACCTGCCTGAGCGAGCAGGAAGATTGCTTGACCTGGTATTTTACGCCAGTGTTAGGCAGACCAAAGAGAGAAGGGAGAAAAGAAAGAGAAAACTTTGTTCTATTCTCTGCCCCCGCGGCATCTCTTTCTGACTCGCCTTAAGACAGCACTGTGGGATTGGTTCACACTGTTGAATCCGTTTGCCTGTTCTGCTACCTTCCTCTGGGACACTAGAGGACCAGTGTGGATGAAGGAGAACTCAGCTGTGAGGTGCTTTTCCCAAGGGAGGTGACCGCTTGCCCCGCTTTGAACACCTAATCCTGCTCCTCAGCAACTGCATGGATTGAAGCTATCAGCATGCAGGTGAGGCCGGAAGATCTGTGGTAAAGAACTGCGTTTCTGTTCACTCACACAGGCCAAAGGCAGAAAAGGATGCAGGAAGACGTGTCCTTATTGGAGAGGAAAACAAGGAATCATTTTTACCCTCCCCATCTAGTAGTCTCAAAATTAGAACTTAAGGAATAGACTGCTGCTCTCTCTCTCTCATTGATGCTTTGTCTAATTTATACTAAGGTGACCTCGAGTCCAGCTGCTCTACCTGGCGTTGTGTTGATGGAGACTCTGCAGGTGAGCAGGACTGGGAGGGATTGAATGGCCCCTTCCAAAGATCCCACTCCTTTCTATGGGAAACCATTTGGGCTGGGCACGGCCACTCCCCTCCCCCATACATAACCTATTTACAATGTCCACTACAAAAAAAGAGAAGAAAAGAAATTCTGCATTAATGGTGGAAACTGCAGATGGTAGAAAAAGATTTTGAGATCTGACTGCAGTTCACAGAGCCTCTCGTGCAGAACAGGGTAACAGAGAAAATGAGGCTGAGAAGAACACACAGCTGCTCTTCAAACAACTTACCAGGTCACCTAGAACTAGTTCTTCAAAACTCAAAACCCTACTCTAACAATTGCCTTGGGCCTCCCCACCACTTTATCCTCGCTAAACCTATGGCTTTTATCAGAACGTGAAAGTCTATCAGATTTGAATGGGAGTAGACAGACAAAAGGAGACTGCAGGGGTTTGTCCTACTTCGTAACTCCCACCTCACAGGCATCTTGGAATGTCACCATGAGAAGCAGTTTGGAGACAGAATCTTGCCCATGCTGATGTCTTTACCACCAGGCAAAGAGCTCACAGTAGCCCAGCCTGTTCTGTTGGAGTAGAAATTTTTTTCCATTTTTATTTAACATGTGCAAAGATAAGCCTCAGGTCTGTTCCTATCAGACCCCAGAGAACTAAAAAGAAAGCCCCTTCTTTAAAAGCCACACACCATCCAGAGTAGGGTGAGAAACTTAAGATGGGAGAGAGGGAGGGAGGCCTCCCAGTCAGTGGGCAGGTTGGGTCCAGGTAATTTACCACACGTGCATCTGGCAACAGTCTGGATTCCTCGCTGTCTGATGCGGAGGGCTGAGCCCGGCTTAGGTCCTGCTCCCCATAGGACTTCAGTGAATCTGCCCAGCCACACACTTCACCTTTCCCAGTGCCCTTTGGAAAATAAAGAGGAAGAATTAGAAGCAGAACTGCTTTCCCAGGGAGACCACCCATAAGGGTGCCAAGATCAGAGGCTGCTGACAGATCTCAACATTTCTCTTGGACTTGGCGGTAACAGGGAGGGAACTCGAGTGGCTTGTCCACGTCCCCTCCTATACTTGGGGTCCACCCCAAGGAAGGACACATGGTCTACAGGAACAGTAAAGCTTTGGCGTCCACGGTCTGGTGGGGGGAACCGAATTCCACCTCCCCCACCTTCTAGCTGGGGCTTCATGACAGGAAGTCCAGTAGCAGGTAACTACCCTAATGAAGGAATTCGTTTTGTGTAGAGACTAAGAGAAACCTGGCAGGTGTAGGGTCCAATTTCCAACTAAGCAGATTCCTGGGCACCAATGTTTTCCTATCACACTAGATAATTTCATAATGAACAGGAGAAAGTCTCTTGAATTACATAATTATGAATAAGTCCTGCTCATGGGACACCCAGGTGTACATTTTATTCATTGTATATTTACCTCTCACAAAGGATTTGAATCCAGAGCTTTTCAGGCATCCCCAGTCAACCCTCAGCTCCCCAGGGGCCGACAGGTTTGCCAGGGGCAGAAACACACTCAAGATTCAAGGGACATGTCCAAGGTCTCACAGCAAGTTGGTGACAGACCAGCACCCAGGCTCAGCCAGGCCACCTGCCTGTCCACAGCCCTTTCCAGTTTACTGTGCTCACAATATCTGAATAACAAGGAATAAACCTGGTATTTGTAAGGTAGGAAATCCGTGGTTAGCCTGAGACATCGGACAAACGCTACACGCGATGGAAAAGATGCTTTGCTCCTAAGAAAGGATCAGGAGCCGGGCCTTCCTGTGGCATAAAGCCATGTTAACTGGGGTTACCCCTGTCCCCCAAGTGTGTGGAGGGCACGCATCCTGCTCTGAAGCTCCCTTCTCTCTCCTTTCACTATTGAGTCAGAGTAGCCAAGAGAAAAGCAAGAGGCTCTGTCCCCGTGGTCCCTGCCAGCCTGTCTCGGAAGTTCCCACTTTGCCTACAGAGTGTCAGTGTGGATGAAAGGCCAGCAGGAGGGGTCCCAGCCTCTGGCTCCAGACCAAGCAGCATGCCTGGGGGGGATGCTCTTGGAGGTCAGCTTGGCTGGGGAATCTGCTGCCTCCTCAAGAGCACTCGAACCCTGTGCCGGAGCTCTTGGTGTCACAGCCTCTAGTCCACACGACAACCCTGCTAGGGACATGGCATTTATCTCCAGTTCACAAATGAGGAAGCTGGGGCCCAGAGAAGCAAAACAGCTTGCCCAAAATCACTGGAGTATTAACCAAAAGGGCATAGCACTGGGAGCAAATCCTCCACTTGTCCCAGAGTGGGGGTCACCATCTACCTGAACATGGTGTCTTAAAACCGTGTCTATGTAGCACATTCCATAAGACTGGAAAACATTCTATTAATATTTCAGAAATGGGAAGGCAAGAGCTGATGGAAAGCCCTGGTTCTTCTTAGGACCCATATTAGCACAGGGGTTGCAGGTGGGGGCCTTCTGAGGGCCAAGGCAGCACCTTCCCCACTGGCAGGTAGCTTATCTTGGCTGCCCACCTGCGGAGGGGAAGTGCTGAAACAGCTCCAGGGTCCTGAATCTGTGCCACCTGAGAGCCCCTTGGAGCCAGTGATGGGGCCCGGGGTGCTGCTGTGGCCTCAACAGGACCCACATCTGGGGCTTTCTGAAGGCAGAGACCTGTGCTCAGTGCCCAATCTGTGCAATGAGCAAGCTAGACAGGTGGCCCTCTGTCCAGTGTGAGTATTCTAAACTCTGATTCCCCCACCGCCCCCTCAGAATGGCCAGAGCTGTGTCCTGCTGGACAGTGGGGACACCGTGCTGCCTCTGGCCATAGTGGACATCAGAGGAACGTGGCCACTGTGCTTTCAAACATTCCTTCCACCTGGCGGCCCACCATGAGCCTGTGCATTCTCTCTCATATGATGACTTTTCTATCATTTTGAAAGGCAGTAAATGAAACTGCCCCAGTGATGACACCCTTTCACTGCATCGTGACCGCCCTCATGTCACAGCTCCCTAATGGCATTCATCACACTTTCTATTAGTACTGTAGTCAGACAAGCAGTCACAGCTGTTGGCTCACTTGAGCCTCATAAAAATTCTGCTAGGCTCTCATTATCACCACCTCTGCACAGATGAGGAAACTGGGCTCCAAGGCTCCACGGCTGGTAAGAAGTGGGGTGGGAACCACCTCGTCCTCGTTCCACTCACCACACTGCTTTTCCAGACACCAAGAAAGGTGGTGCCTCTTTTCTGCGTTTCTGGACTCTGTCCCTACCAGGATGTAACTTGAGCTACACAGAAGGGCTTCCCCAGGTGGGCTGGGTGAGGCGCTCCTCAGCCAGAACTCTCCCCATGATGCCAGGTTCTTCCCCCCAGGCCCACACAGCACAGACGTGCACCCCAGCTCCAAGGTGCGGAACTGCATGACCCAGTGGGGTGCTCTCCTGACAGCCCCAGCCAGTGATGACCTAGGCAGGCAATTGTCCCCCGTGCTTTCTGTGAACCAAGCATTGTCCCCCATGCTTTCTCCTTTGCTCCTCACAGCATTTCTAGGGAGGATGACAGATGAGAAGACAGGTGTGGGAAGACTGTCTTACCTGGATCACACAGTTAGCAAGTGGTGGAAGCTGGACCAGGGTTCATGCCTCTGGATATTAGGCTCCCTCTCAGGGCAGAGAAAAGGGAGAAAGGACACACCAGCCTCAGAGACTCTAGGACCACCCCACAGCAATCGTGACCTATCCTGGGGACCTATGGATCTGAGGGCCAGGCACGGTGTCTCCCACGCCGGCCACCTCTGGGAAGCTTGGCAACATAATCCACCTGCCTTTGATCCCTTGATTAGTCACCACCATCACTCTGAACTTGACTCCTTCCTCCTCCCCATCACCATCCATAAACTCGGTGAGAGTGCGCCCCGCTCCACCCAAGCTTCAGATCTGTCAGGATATGGGCTTATACACCGCTTCCCCCACCCACCTCCTTGAGGCTGGTAGGATTTACTCTTGTGCAAAAACTTGCCCTCTAAGTTCAAGGTGGATGCACAATGACTCTGCCCCAGGGGTAGAAGAGACTTCGGCCCACTGTTTCAAGTATGTTAACCCTCTTATTTTACAGTAAGAAAACTGAGGCCCAAAGAAGTAAAGGGACAGGAAGTTAAGGGCAAAGTTGGGACCAGAAGTCAGGTGTCCCAGCTTCCAGCCGTGTGGTGACCCTCCTCTGGCTCCTCATATACTCAGTAATGAGAGCCAGTGGCCATGCAAAAATTTGACCTGGCTTGTAAGTGACTAACTTGGATGAAAACTGTAATCAATTGCTTGCAACCTCGTGTGCATACACTTGGTTATTATCTGTGCTTTGTGTTATCCACCAAGGACCATTCCCATCTAAGCCTGGGAAAGCCCGGCTTCCTATTTTGGCTGTAGGAACTTGTGTCTTGCATCACTCAGAAATAGTATGGAGTTGTCAGGAAAAGGAGATGGGCAAACCCAGCTCCCTGCACCAAGGCCCCCCAGCTTCCCCACACCCCGCCACCCTACCTGGCTCCCTACTTGCAGGTGTGCACGTCGTAGATGCGGATGCACTCCTGGCAGCTCACATAGCAGCACCAGTGGAAGATGCAGTGGCATTTCTCCTTCCGCTTCTCCGTCCTCGTGTTGTGGCCGCGACCACAGCAGAGCAGGTCACAGCCATCGATGCCGTGGGAGGTGACATTGCAAGTCCGGTCCCTGGTCCCAAAGGAGCCTGTCTCTGGGTTGGGCTCACAAAAGTTGGGGGAGTTCTCATAGTAGACCAGGTCCCTCTCGGTGGGCGGCTTGAAGAGCGCGTACTTGGCGCGGAGTGTTTCCACCCAGCCACGCGACTCGCGGTGCTTCTCCACCACCATCTCCGAGGCGCTGTCGTACTTATCCTTGAGGAAGTCACCGATGGCTCGGAAGTCGGGCTGGGCCCACCAGCAGGTCTTCACCTCGCAGCTGCCCGACAGCCCGTGGCATTTGCACTTGAGGTGCATGTGGTCCAGGATGGTCTGGGGAAGAGGAGCAGCAGCTGGCCCCCAGACTGACCGCACCCGGGGGCACACCTAGACCTCCCCGCTCTGCCCCTGCGCACGCCCATCCCGAGAGCCTTCTCTAGGCCTCGTCCTGTGCCAGGACGAGAACTGACCAGGGATGAAGACCCCAAAGAAGGGTGACCACTGTTTTCCTCCCCTTTACACTCCAAGCATTGGCAGAAATCACATCCATTTCTCAAAGCCATAGCAAATAGGGATTGTTATCCACGTGTAAGAGATGGGGAAACTGAGGCTGGGAACTTAAGTGACTCACCCTGTCAAACAACCATAGGAAGAGGGTGGAGGCTGGGTTCAAAGCCAGGCCCACAGGCTTCACATGTAGGGCTCTACATGAGCACACAGAATGGGCTGGCTGGTACGTGCTTCCTGGGGCCGCCACACTCCGGGGCTCGTGCATCCCCGGGCGGGCGAAGACCCGGGACAGTCCAAGGAGAAAGGAGGGTGAACAAGAGGAGTGACTATGGGTGGGGGTGGGGTTGGGGTGGGGTCCAAGCCTGGTCAAGGGGAAAAAGAAGAGCAGGGAGCCCCGGACCCACAAGGACTTCTGGAAGGAACACCGGGGCAGGGTCGCGGTGACTCACCGTGCGGCCGGCCTCGTTGTTGTGCTTATTCATGGCCGAGCGCGCGTCTGGCCGGTTCTCGCGCGCATCCGCGAACTCCCGGGACACCAGCACACCGAAGTCAGCGTCCTCGCTGCAGCCGCCCCACTTCCAGCCCTCGCCAGGCGGCCCCTTATGATGGGAATCGCAGCCGCAGATGGTGGAGGTGCCCTCGGCGCAGGAGCGAGTGACTGCGAAGGCCACGCCAGCAGAGGCGATGGCGTGCACGAAGGCCGATTCGCGGGTGGCTGCGGGGAGTGGGGAGGCATTGCTCAGACAAGGTCCTGAGATGCAGCCGCCCTGCCTCAACCTCCCCAGCTGGGAAGGAGGGCTCGCCATGGCTGAGGGAAGTAGGAGGAACTGAGGTGCCCTTCAGATCCTCTTTGGCTGGCCCAGCTCCTGGTGGGTATCCCCACTTTGGGGATGAGCAAACCGAGGCCCAGGGCGGCGAGCTTATTAACCCAGGGCTTTAACAGCTGGCAGAGCGGAGCCTATTAGAAGCAGGGGTGGAAATGATGGTTCTGGCAGTTTGCTGAATAGATAAGCTGGCCCTGTTCTGTCCCGGCCCCACGCGCCCCTGCCCTCCACCTTCCCAAACTCCACAGACCCCAGCACAGGCCTGAACCTCCCCAGTTTCCAGAGCCTGAGGTCTGTGGAGATGAAGGCCTGGGAACCTACAGTCTAAACCTACCCAAGTTCCCCCCACTCCCCACCTGGATGCACCTGCACAGGCTCTTTCCTTTTTGGAGCCACCCTCTTCACAGAATGGGAACAATTTCCCTCTGCCATCAGAGTTCCTGACCAGGAGGTGTGGCCAGCATCCCCCCCTTCCCATCCTCCTGCCCTCTACCCAGACGAGGCCAAGGTGTTGGGCTGAGAAGGCCAAGCCTCTCCTGGGAGGATGAAAGACATGGGGCAATACCCCTGGTTCTGCCCCAGGGTCCAGGGAAGAAAAAGGAGAGATTCTCAGGGGTGTCCCCCAAACATCATTACGATGATAGCCACTTGGGTGCTTGGTAGGCACCAGATTCTGCCCTCCATATCCTTTACCCCATTAAATCCTCTTAACCCCACGGGGCAGGGAGTCTCCCAGGCCCATTCTACAGATACACACTGACGATTAGAGAGGCAAAGGCCTGAAAGACCTGCAGTCTAACAATCTCTCTTTACTGGCGAGGAACCCAGAGCAGGGAGGTGACCTGTCCAAGGCTACGCAGGTTGCAAGATGCGGGGCTGGCCTAGAAGCCCCGACTCTCGCCCAGAGTGCTGCGCGAGACTGCAGTTCGGCAGACAAGGGAGCCTGGTGGCCCCTCGTAGCCACTGCTGTTTCTTTAGAGGCTCCAGCGCCCTGGTGGGCCATCTGCAGGGGAGGGTCCTGTCCTCAGCCCCAGCAGACGGGAGGGGAGCGCGGGGCGAGCCCGCGCAGCAAGGGCGGACTGCGGACAGGGGGCGGTCAAGGCCTGTGGCGCTACGCCCTGGTTTCGAACCCGGTCCCTCCACTGCCCCAATTCCAGCCCCCTCCCACCCATCAGCGCCCGGGGGCAGGGGGTGCCAAGGGTGAGCGCCTCGCTTCCGGCCCGGCCTGCGGCCTCTCGCGGCGGCAGCGGCGCCCGGACCTCGGGCTGCGCTCGGTTCCCAGCCCCGGGGACGCGGGGGCGGCGGGGGTGGGGCGGGGATTAGCCTGGGAGCGGCGCTGACAGCCCTGCTGTGCCGGTCCTCGTCCGGCGGGGCCCGCTGGGCCGCTCAATCCGCCTTTGTTTGCGCGGTGTCACACCGCATTACCCGCATAATGCGGCCGCCGGGCCCGGGCCGCCGGGCCGGCCGCCACCGCGTAGCAACGGGCGGCTCCCGCGGCCGGGCCGCGCCCCCAGGCCCGGCGCCGGCCGGCGAAATCCCCATTGAAGCGGCGCCCCCCGCCCCCGCGCCGCGCCGAATGGCCAGAGGGCGTGTGAATGGCGCGGCGGCCGCAGCGGGCGCGGGGCCGGGCCGCGCGGTGGGGGGCGGCGCTCGGGCCCTTTTCAAGCCGCCTAAGCCCCTCCGGCCCGCCCGCCCCCGGCCCCACCCGGGGAGAGCGCTCTCGGGCTGGCAGCGCCGCCGCCTGCGCCCGGCCGTCGCGGCCTCAGCCTTTCGGCCGCGGGCTGCCGACCCCAGCGCCCGCCTCCGGGGTCCAGGCTGCCGCTCCGATAGGGCTCCATCCTGGGGCGTCGGTCCACGGCCTCCGCGGAAGATGCGCGCCCCGGAGCAAAACGACTCCCTGCCACCCTGGTCTCATAGCGGTGGCAGAGATTAACCCCTGGCAGCCCACCCAGCGGGGATGAGGGACGACCCGGCTCTGGACACTGGGGCACGTGTGCGTGCGGGGCCCTTCTTCCCGGAGACTGCTTAGCTTTCATCAAATTCCCGGAGTCTCTGACGTATTTACCCCCTTCGCAATACAAAACTGCCCCCTTGCAATTTAGAGATGAAGGCACGTTCTAGAATCTACAACGGTGATTTAAACTGAAATGGGTAATAAGCGAATGGGTAATAAGCTCAAAGACCCGATTTTCACTGGCTAATGTCCCGAGCGGGGAAGAGCAATCAGAAGGTGAGTCTTGCTATTAGGGAGCGCGTCTAGACGCCAGGCTGTTTGATTAAGCGCTACCTGGCCCGAGGTGGGGCACCGGAAGGCGGTGAGACTGACACAACAGCAAGATCAGGTTTGAAATGCAAACCGCCGCCACTTGGCCCCAATTAGAGGCCAAACCTTTTATGTAAACAAGGAATAATTAGCTTTGGTAACAGAAGCGTAAACAGAATCATCATCCATTGATTCGCTAATTGCCCTTCGGTCCCATAACAATAGCCTGTAGGTCAGACAAACCCTGCTCACCTGAGGCACAGGTTAAGGGGGACTGCACTCTAAAATGGAGAGGTCAGCTTCCCCCCCCCAATCCCATTACCCACCATTACCCTCCCCCAAGGACCCCCTGGCTCTCAGATCCCTTTTCTTTCTGGCTATAAATGCAGCTCTTCTAAAAGGAAGGACTTTGGGACTCAAGGGTTTGGGTGGCAAAGCCCTGTTGGTGGCGAGAGGCTTAAGGAGCTGTGCAAAAGGAGTGGTGACTCCTGGAGGCCAGGTGGGATCATTAAATTCCTGCAGTTTCTCAGAGTTGCCCATCCTCAGCCCAGAACTCACCAGCCCCAAAGTCCCCTTCTTGGGAGCAGTTGTCCCTCTCACCCAGGGCCTTCATGTTTAAAGTCAAGTTGTGTGACTCCCATTCGTTAGAAGCGCAGCCTGTTAGACGCCCAGGTTGTAAGATGGCTGATAAGTTACCCATAGGCCAGCATGCCCTCTATCCCCGCCACAATCCGTGGGTATGTCCAGCTGCAGGAGTGTGGGGACCAGCAGAAGTTTCTCACAGAAGTACTTGGGAGCAATGCAGTGCCACCAGCACCCAGCATCTTCCTCAGCCCCAGAATCTTCTTTATGGGGGGGGGGGCGGATCTAGGGGTGGCAATGCCCGCATCCCACCCCAAAACTAGATTTGCATAGCACTTAACACAGTATTGGTGAAATGTCACAACTCTCCATTTCAAAGCCTGGAGCCCCCGCTGTGAAAGCTGGAAGGCGACAGCCTCCAAGCCGGCCCTGGATCTCAGGGTCCTAGAGCATCTCAAGGCTGCTCAGCAGCCCGCAGCACTTGGGAAGGTGTGGCAGCCATGGCGACAGCTTGGGTCTGTCCAGAGAAGGACCTGACCCACTTTCGTGCAGGCCCTGGGTCATGACCAGTTTTGTCACCCTCCCCTGGGGACCCTGGGCTCAGAGCTGAGGCACCCTGAGGTGGAAGAGTCACTGTGTCCTGATGCCCTCCCCCAACCCACCCCGCACCCACCTCCTACCCAGCCCCAAGACAGTACCTTTGTCAAGGACGGGCCCAAAAATAGCCAGGCTGTCGTCTATGGTGGTGCAATTCCAGCGGCGCCCCCGGAACTGGTGCTGGCACTCCTGGATGCCCAGCTTCACACCCTCGGCCACGCTGGGCATGATTTCGATGTAATTGCGGCAGAAGCGCAGTTGCTTGGGGACCAGGCCTGGGATGGAGCCGCAGAGCAGAGGCTGAGATCCCAGGGATGTGTACTGCTGGCCCAGGGCCAGGGACCTGTGGGCACACAGAGGGCAGTGGCACTGCAAGCACAAAGCACACGGCCCATCATGGGCATCGTTTCTTCCTCATGAGCTCTCTGGGGTAGATGGAGCAGCAGAGTGCCTGCGAGCCTGAACCCGGAGAAACCTGGCACCAAATGCTGCCGTCAAAGACCAGAGCTCTGACCCAGGCAAAGTCAGCCCTCTGACATGGGCATATCTGCTTGCAGGGGCATGAAGACCAGCAGAAACCTCTCGTGGGGGCCCTTGGGGGACATTGCAATACATGAAAAGAATCCAGGACTGGAAAGATGTTATTGGGGACCTTGGTCAAGTCCCTCCCAGGCTCTGGGTCAATTTCCCTGATGGGCATGAAAGGATTGGTCTGGGCAACCTCCTGAGGCGTCTACGTTTCTGGGTCCACATGAGACTTCCAACGACCCATGGGAAGGAGCTGAAACCTAAAAAGAGGAGGGTGGAAGGAGCCAGCTTGACCTCAGCCCCATCTCAGAAAAAGCAGAGAGGTGGGGTAGCCTCAGGCCCAGCAGGGAGCTTGCACATGCATATGTATGTGTATGTGCACATGCACACACACGCGCACACACACGCACGCACGCACACGCTCACACATACGCGCACGCACGCACGTGCACACGCACAGGCTACCCATGGCAATGCCCCGCAGTCTCTTCCGCAGGACACTGCCTGCCCAGCCCAGAGCCTCCCAGTGTCTCCCCAGGGAACTGGTGGCTTGCACCAGGTCCTCTGTCCTTGGTCCACCATGGCCTCCATGACCATCTCCGCAGCTCCATAGAAGTTTCTAGAGTGTCATCTCTCCTCTCACCAGATTGGAGCTTGGCTTTGTTTAGTTCAGGAGGGAGAGGACCTCAGATCACACTCCCCCACACACTATGTGACCTGCACTCTTCTGCCCCTCCTTTTCCAGTCAACATCCTGTCAATCTCTCAGGTTTTATAAGTCAACAGAAGGAAAGGTTTTGCGGGGAGCTGGGAGAGGAAGAACAAGAGTTTAAAATACTAGAAAACCAAGGTGCTACTTTTCTACTTGCTATCCCTACCTAGCACAGTAACAGCAGGAATGACATTTTGTGGGAGGAGCTGAGAAAATGATCCTGGGTCTCGGTCAGCTTCAAGGCCAATTGCACTGAGCCCTGCGATCAGAGACAGTGTGAGCGGGAAGGAGCACGGCGGGGTCGTAACCCCTCCCTTTATACCTAGCACTGACCAAGGCCTCGTCAAGTCCCTCACACGAAGGGATAGCAGACATCTTGGGAGGGTCTAGAAGACCCGGGGTGGGGGCAGGGGGCTGACCAGGAAAAACCACATGAAAGCTTTCTAGACAAGACACTAGGATGAACCAAACACATGTCATTTAACCCCTTACTATGTGCTTGTGATGGACACCAGGGAGGGGCAGTGTGGCCATCTGCCTTGGGCTGGCTCTGGGCTCACCAGAGGGATGAGACGGCCCTCATTTTCCCATTTGTTCGTTTATTCTTGGAGCAGGAATTGGGGAACGAGATCTGGGAGTTTGGATGGTAATGTTTATGAGACATTATTGCTCTTGAGCATCAAGCCCTTTTAAAGAGAAGGAAGGGCACCCTGCAGGCCTGACTTACCACTGAGAACGGCTATTCCTGAATTCCTTCGTACTGGGCACTGGGCTGAGTCCTCTCCTTGGCCGAATCTTTATAACAGTCCTATGACATAGGAGGGCGTTATATCAGCCCCGTGTTCAGATGGCTTAGCCTTGCAGGTCGAGTAACCAGCACAGACCACAGAGTTGCTAAGGAGCTGCTCGTTGGATCCCAGGCCATCTGACTCCAGTGCCCATGGGGAAAACCACTGTGCCATCGTCCCTTCTGGGCAATGCCTGCCTGGGTCTTGAGACGTGAGGGTGGCTGCAGGACTGGTCCATGTGCCCCCTGGGCCTCAGCACTGAGCCCTTGCCTAGGTGGGGTGGAGCGGGTTGGCCCAGAGCCCCCGATGGGCACATGGCACACAGCACTTGACAGGGCCATGCAGGTCACCCTCTCCTGCCCTGCCCTATTTCCAGTTATAAAAAGGGGTTATAATGATCATCAAAGCCCTGTCATTTATTATGTGCTTGGGCCGGTTCTGAGTGCTTCCACTATGTAACCCTCACAGCGAGTCTGGGAGATCAGAACTTCATTATCATCGTCGCCGTCCCATTTCACAGATGAGGAACCTGAGGCCAGGGAGCTAAGTGACCTGCCGATCTGCAGGACTACAAAGTGTCAGAGTCGAGCCTCCCTCCCAGTTCAAGAGGCCTTTCCCTGTGCTCTTAACCACTATATCCAGCCCTGCCCTGCCAGCTGCCCCAGCAGTCCTGAAATCGCTGGGGAGGGAAACTGAGCCAGAGTTCAGTGCCGGTGGCTCCACAAAGTGCCATCCTGGGAGGGAAGCTCAGGAGAACGGCCCCCCTGGGAAGAAGCCCAGGCCTTTTCCACGCTCTCCTCTGATGTATAGGCCCTGAAGCCCTATATGGGGACAGATAGAGAGAGGAGCTGAGGTAGAGGACGCTGCCACCCCATGGCCACACCTGTGGTTCTTCCTGAGTGTGGCACCATGAGGGCCCCTGTAAAGGAGCATGGTGGTAATTGCCTGCCACCTCCCCATACCCTGACCTGATCCCTGACTGTCCCAGAACAGCGTGGGGAGACTTGGCACCCACTCCCCAGCCTTGTAGACCCTCCCCTTTGGCCAGAGTACTCCCCAGTCTCCCCACCAGGGCCGCCATCCCTGTTTGTCCATAGAGGTGTGGACTGGCCCTCCAGGACCCACGCTCTCTGTTAGCCTGGCCTCCTGCCCCCACTGTACACACTAACCTAGGCAGGCCTGTCCCAGGGTCACCTCTGGCACCCGGCGTGCTTGCCCCATATCACTGCCCATTTATTGGTCTGCACACCAGCCAAGCCAGATTCCCAAGGCTCCAGCCTCCCTTTGCTCTGAGAGATGAAAGTGGGGCCCAAAGGGTACTCAGGGATTCTTCCTCTCCCTCTCCTCTCGTTATTTTCTTTCCACTTCCTTCTCCCATTCATATCCTTTGCCCGGTACCTCTGAAGGCCTGGGCATCCTCACGCTAAGTGGGAGGCTGAGCTCTGGACCAGAATCAGAACCTACAAGAGGAGCCCTAAGAAAGTGCAAGGTCCATTATACAGATGAGAAAGCAGAGGGCCCCAGAGGGAAATGACTTGCCCAAGGTCATACAACCAGACCCATGGAGCCAGGTTAGCTGGCTCCCACCACACAGAGCAGAGCTGAGATATGGGGAAGCCCCTGCTGGCTCTTCATTTCCACTTAGGGGGACTGCCACTTGTCCCAACCCTACATGAGGCACCCTGCTCCCCCAGTCCCGTCCCACAGGGTCCCAGGTAGCCTGCCCAGCCCAACAGAACCCCGAGCCCTGGGCACTGGCTGGCATGGCGTGGTTGGCTGCCAATGCCAGAGCTGCTTCCCAAACATCTCCCAAGAGGGAGCTGCCACAGTCCCCTGTGGGTCACCAAACCCTTGCTAGCTGAGTCCTTCCTATGGTACAGTCGTCATCTCTCCTCCAAACCAAGCAGATTTTCTCTTGTCCTCTGCAGTCACATTCAACACTAGCAATAATAACAGGAATCATTTATTTAGCACTTACGTACCAGCCACTTCACACAGATTTCTCATTTAATCCTCACAACAGCACTGTGAGGTGGGTGCTGTCATCTCATTTTCCAGATGAGAAAACTGAGGCACGGAGAAGTTGGGTGACTTACAGAAGGAAGTGGCCTCTTCAGAATTCAGACCCTGGGTTTGACTCCAAGTGTGATGTCCTCCAAAAATGACTCCCAGCCTCAGAGATGATGCGTTCATTCCCCCCTCCCACCAAACCCTGTTTTCTTCCTGCTGCCCGGGTCCAACAAATTGTGTACCCGGGAGCCAGGCTACCTGGTTCAAATCCAGCTCTGCCATTTCCTATCTGCTGATCTCACGCAATGTGTTTAACCTCTCTGTGCCTCAATTTCTTCATTTGTAAAATAGACATAAACGGGAGGTACAAATGGTAATAAGTGGCTGGCATATAAGAAGCCCTCAGTAAATGGTGGTCATCGTGGTTACCATGTGTTTAGGGGCCATCCCCCGCACCTGGTCCCCTGCCCTGTCATCAGCTTCATTCCTCCTGCCCTCCTATCCCTGACTTGATAGAACACATCAGAATATTCAGAGCCCTTTCCCATCCATCACTGGGAAGAATGCCTTGAATCAGAGCAAAGCTGGCCCCTTGTCTGGCAGCTGGGTCCTAACTAGGGTGGCTGAACAGACGTGCGATCTGGCTGAGTGTTAAAGGTGACCCAAGGGGCAAGGGCATCAGGACGTTTCCAGGATGCTCCATTCAAGGGTTTTAACTCAGATGTGGACATCCTGCCGGTAATTAGCAAGGGCCTCTGGGGATGAGGGTTTAGTTCTCCGGGCTGGTGTTACGGCTAATGAGGCTGTGGCTGTGGGATTGATTTCTGCAGGATAGCTGCCCTCTCCCAAATGTGCCCTGCCACCCCTGACCCTGAGCCTCCTACCCACACACTGCTCACTGCAATTCCACCACCAGAGGCAGGCACGTGTTCGTTTAATGCACAGGGGCTTGTCCCTGTTACTGAAGTGTTCGATCCCCTGGGCGAGGTCACACAGTGAGACTCATTCTCCTCAATTCTTTGTACCCAAGTGTGAGTGGCTTTGATCAGATTTGTCCAGGCTGCTGAATGACTTGCAGCTGGCTGTTTCACACCTCCACGCCTTTGCACAAGCGAAGCCCCCCAACCTGGAGTGCCTCTCCGCTGCCCAAGCCTCAGCAAACATCTTACCCATCCTTCAACCTCTGATTCCTGGGTCCTCTCCATTCTAAACATTTCCGTGGGCTCCACACAGTAGTAACCTCTCCTCCCTCTGGATTTTGCCTCTACCTTATTCAAACCTGCTTATCTCCAAGTGCTGGACCGATTTGTTTCCAATTCCATCTGGCTGTTCTGTGTAAGTTCCCTGAGTACAGAGACTTGTCTCCTGCCATTGTCTCTGACACCTCCCCCATCTCTCTGTGTGTCTGTGTGTCTGTCTGTCTGTCTGTCTGTCTGTCTGTCTCTCTCTCTCACACACACACACACACACACACACACACACACACACACACGAGCATAGGCACATTTGGTCTACCGAAAGGCCAGGTATGTGAGACGTATTGGCTGATTCTCAAGAGAAGGAATGAAGGAACGAGCCCTTCCCCAGAAGGCCAGTCTGCTCACCCCCACCTCGCAGCCCCCATCGCCGCTCCCCAGGCCTCCAGGAATCCGGAGGTTCTGCCTACACACAGGACAAGACTCCTGGGTTCCGCTGAGGAAGTTCCTACGTTTAGGTCCTGAGACAATAGCTAGGCTCCCAAGAGAGGTAGGGGCCCGCCTGGCATTAGCAGCTGGTGAGGGGGAGGATGGAGGGCACTGCCAGGGCGTCCCAGCTGGGCAGGGGTTATTTATACCCAGATCCTGGCCCTGCCCTGACCAAGGGCCCTGCCACCCTCCCCCTGAAGACAGCTCATCTTCCACCCCAGCCACCCACCACCCAGCTGGGCTGAGAACAACCAGGCATCCAGGCAGATGGGCAGCAGCAGGTGCCAGCCAGCCACAGGCTGCCTGTGAGACCCTGTGTTGACCGCTCAGGGCCAAATCCCCTGTCCAAACAGGCTGGACTGACATCATATGAACGGCCTCAACACACCCCAACCCCCACCAAAGTTACTACCTCTACGCACACACCTTCTGTCTCCCGAGGGCTGAAGGTGGACCTACATGGTGAGCACAGGGCAGAGCTCAAAATTTTAACCAAAGACTCCAGGTCCGTCTAGATGCTGAACTGACTTACGCACATAACATATGGTGTGACACCAACAAGTGTTCCATGCAGGGCGTCCTGTACAGGGACACTGGCTTTGCTCACCCACAGATTCTGCCATCCACCCAGCTACGACCTGCCCTGCTGCCAGCTGGCTATGGGCTAACTATGTGCCTTAGGGGGGCGCACACTGTGTTGTCCCCACCATGTTTCCCTCAAGGAACCATTTGGGTTGGAGTCCCACACCCAACTGGGGAGCCTGTCCTGCACCCAAGCTTATCTATATTTTTGACCTTGGACTCTTCCAACATTATATAGGATTTTTGAAATTGAAGGGGACTCAGGGCTCATCTAGTTTAGGATGTTTCTTATTTGTTAGCCATTTTTTCCAAATATGTGACCTCCCCCTTCTCCTATACATAAAACAGATAAAAAGAGGGACCTGTTCCTCAAACAGCTACACGTGGAACTACCACATGACCCAGCAATTCCACTCCTAGGTATGGGCCCGAGAGAATTGAAAGCAGGGACTTAAACAGATACTTGTACACCAGTGTCGATGGCAGTGTTATTCACAGGAGCCAAAAGATAGAAACCACCCAAGCGTCCATCAAGAGATGAGTGAATAACAAAGTGTCTGTCCAGACAATGGAATATTATTCAGCCTTGAAAAGTAATAAAGTTCTGATGCATGCTACCACATGCATGCACATCGAAAACATTGTGCTAGTGAAATAAACCAATCACAGAAGGGCAAATACTGTATGATTCCACTTACATGACGTACCTAGAACAGACAAATTCATAGAGACAGAAAGTAACTTAGAGGTTGACAGAGGCTGGGGAAGGTGAAGGGAAGTTACTTAATGAATATATAATTTCTGTTTGGGATGATGACAAGTTCTAGAAATAGATAGTGGTGATGATTGCACAACATAGCAAATATACTAATGCCACTGAATTGTACATTTAAAAATGGTTAAATTGGGGGGTGGGGGGAGGTAGAGGCCTGGAGTCCCAACCCTCAACCTTACCCTTACCTCAGCTATAGCCCCTCTGCAGGATGCAACCTGAGAACCACTGGTCTAATCCCTTCCTTCTCTAGAAGGGAAGACTGAGGTCCAGAGAGGGTTTGTCATTTTCTCAGGTCACATGGCCACATATGGGTGGGGCTTTGGAAGGTGGATCCAAGGACGCAGCCCAGAGAAAGGCTCCAGGGTTCACTGTCTCACCCCTCCAGTCTCAGGGTGAACTGCATGGCCAAGCGTCTCCCAGTCATGTCTTTCTTGGTGTCGTGGTTCCCTCGCCTTCCCCTTCCCCATGGTGAGGCCTAACTATCTCTGCCAGCCACAGACAGGGCACCTTAGGATTCTGAACCAAAGAACTGGTTAGTGTCTCTCAAAATGACTGAGACAGGGGCTGTCAGGGAGGGAGGAGGGAGATGGAAAGGGGGAGGAATCAGATACCACCTCCTTTGTGGTCATTTGTCTCTCTCCTCCAGAGTGACCTTGGTGGTTCTGGAAAGCTGACCATAGCCCAGTGTGTGGTGCTCCATCTGCTGGCTCCTGGGCAGTACTGGACAGATGCCCTTCCTGCCCCTGGGTTCAGAGGGACCCCACCTGGGCTTGGGACTAGACGGAAACTTCTAAAACAGGAAGGGAAAACTTGAAAAAATGGGCAGGAAGTAAAGAGATAAGCATTGGCCTTGGAACTTGAGGCTACTACTGCCTTTCCAGTTAGGTCAAGAGGACACTCAGGGATGACGGATGTCATGAGGGGAAACCTGACAAGTTCAGGGGCACATGTGCCCAGACGGACAGGCCAGGGGTGGAGCCCGGTGGGTCCTGATGTACCAACTCCTACAGCTTCCAAAGAGCTAAAACCCAGAGTGCTGAGGCAATCACTGCTCCTGACACGGGAGGCCACAGGTCCTGCCCTGGGGACATTCACTATGGTGCCTCAGCAGGGAGCTTGTGACGAAGTGAGAGGAGGGACCTAAGACAAGATTCACAAGCTACCATCCTTGCTCACCCATCTCCCATCTACTGGTCCTCCCTGGCCCCATGGGTGCTGAGCACAGCTCTATGCCCTCCCGCCCTAGCCCTATACCGTATCCTTCTCAGTCAAGGACAAAGGCAAAGAGTTGCTTCTGAATCCAAAAGAATTCACGTGGTTCCATGGTCCACAGACGAGGCCTAGATGGCCCATTAGATGCCTTTCATCAAAGAAGCAGGGCGGTCTCTCTAGATCTTCCCTCACTAGCCATTGGTTCATTCACTCAGCAGGGATGGATGGGCCATCTGCCTGTCATGTGTCTCCAGCTTGGCTAGGGGCACCCTTGTTTATGTGGAAAGGGTCCACACACTGAGCTGGGACTCAGGGTCCAGAGGTGAGCCAACGAAGAAGCAACTGCAAGAGCTTCTGAGCCCAGCGGGCGCAGGTCCTGCTGGATTTCCCGTCTGGATTCAGTCCCAGCCGTGCAGACTGGGGCCTCACAAGAGCAATAACTATGTGGAGTGACTGGAGGTGCCTGACCTTGGGAGAGTAGATGACAGTCTCAGGGAAACAAATTCATTCCCTGCCTATTCACTCAACACACATGTGAGTGATGACTGAATTGGGCAGAGCGCCAGGCCTGGGAACATGAAGACCAATTAAGCCACGCCCACGGAGCACCCAGACCTGGAGGCGGCTGACCAATGAGCACTTTTCCAGCATCTGTTAGGTCTGGGTACCATGAATGAGTGACAGAGGGTCCAAAGGCCCTTGTCACGTACAACCCAAGTAACCACCATGCCAGAGAGCACATGGTAGGAGCGAGGACATCCTGGATGGGAGAAGTGAGAGGGTCCCAGCCAGTGGTAATCAAGAAGGCACTACAGAGGGGCAGCCACTGAGCTGGTGAAGGATGGCTGCGAGGGTGTTTGGGACGCCCTCAGGAGGAGATGGGGTGGAAGGGAACAGCCCCAGGCAAGAGTCAGGAGAGGGTACAGAAGCCGGCCCACCCCAGCTGGAGTCCAGGGACTATACAAAGAGCCAAGAAGCAGGAAAAGGCCCTGAGTGCCCACGCTCTCTTTCAGTGACTTGAGTAGCCATTGAAGTTTCCTCAGCTGAGTGTTGGAATATTAATCTGTTAGACAAAATCTAATTGCAAAATGGAGCCAGGCGGTGGGCACTAGAGACCGAAGTCTGGGAAAGTGGCAGGAAGCCAGTGTGAGTTTAGGCTAAGGAGAGGCTCAGGCCTCGCTGCACATGACAAGCCCCCAGGGGACAGGTTTCGCTGGTCTGGGCTGAGTCTGTTGTGTGGCTGGAGCTGAGCCCCTCCCGTCTAGGTCAGCGGGGTCTGTGGCCGTGGGTCTCAGGACAGTGTCATGGGGAGCAGAGAGGAGGCAGTGAGTAAGGATGGGCAGTTGTTTGGTCGCATGGGCAACAAAGTACAGAGAAAAGGATGACGAAGATTGTGAGCCAGGATGAGCAGGAAGATAGAGATGACATCAACCAAGAAAGGGAACGTAAAAGGTAAAGCAGGTTTGGGAACAAAGAGAAGGAAGTTTGTGGGGCCAGTGAGACCTCCAGGCACCTCTGGCTGGAGGTGCAGAGCTGGAGCCCAAGAGAAAGACGCTAGAAACAGATTTGGGAATCTTTGTCCTGGAGCTAAAAGTACAATGATACTGAGGCCTCATCTCCCGCAGTGGGCACACGGGAAAGGGTGAGACACCCGGGCGCCTCATGATACAGCACTAGATGCCACGTGCCAAGGGAGGGGCCGCAGTGGTGGCTTAAGGAACGCAGGGCTCCCCTGGGAGGGAGGGCACCAGGACGGGGGCCAGGACCTCACACCCAAGGGCTAGAACTTCAGGCCAAGAGGTGGGGAGGGCTCTCCTGAAACTCTACAGGAGGCAGGTTAGTGAGGCCTGGCTCAGCCCACATTGGCCCAAGCACCCAGGTCTGGCTTCTGGTTCCCAGCATTCTTGCTCAGGTCCCAGGGAGGCATGAGGCCAACATACTTGGACAGAGTCAGTCACCTTGCTCTTCCTTTCCTTGGTTCCTTCCCTCTTCCACTTTTGTCCCCACCTTCCTCCCTGCATCCCAAACCTTCAGTCCACAACCACGTCCTCCTGCGCCCTCCTGCATGTGTGTGGGGGGTGGAGGGGCAGGAGCACAAGAGGGAACCTGTCTGTGCACAAGGGTGGGACCTCCCAGCCTGACCAGTCTTCCCCACCTGGGAGTGGCAAAGGCCACTCTCCTCTCCTGCCGTGGGACCCAGGGTCTGGGCCTCTTCTTCAGGTTGGGACAGCTGAAACCTGGGTCTTTGGATTTAGGTCAGCCATTCCTGGATCTGTCACCTGTACTGGGCGACCAAGGTCACCATGAGAGCGGCAGGAACAGGAAGGTGGAGTGTTGGGGTTGAATGTGAGGAAAACGGAATTATTATAGGCCAGGGAGCTATAGAGCCATGGGCGAAAAAACCACACACACCCGCCCAAAAAAGAAAGCAATGTAAAAAGCCATTCCCTCCCATTGAGCAGCAGTCCCTGAGGACTGGCCAGGAGAGTGGGTGGGTGGGGGTTCCCATCTTCCTCTCCCTCCCTAAACTCTCCAATATGCCTCCCTGGCTCTACTGGCCAAGCAGCTGTTGCTCCGTTCTCTGAGTGGCTTTGACAGCTCCCCTCTGGACCCCCCGACCCCACACTTCTCGAGGCTACCTTTCAGGGCTAAGTGGGGCCCTCAGAAGAGGCAAATTAAGACCGACCACCTGGAAGCCTAGAAGGGCCACAGAGAAGCTTGTGGGCAAACTATCAAAGCCCTGGGATTCATCAAAGACTGAGTTCCCAGCCAGAGAGAAAGGGGTGCAGGTGCTAGCCCTGCACTCCATCCTGGGTAGCCCTGTAGGATGTTTCTTTGGGGAGAAGAGGGAAGAGAGAGGAGGAGAGAAGAGGGGAGGGGAGGGGAGGGGAGGAGAGGAGAGGGCGGGGCAGAACCTCGGCTGGAATGTTACAGCTTCTGTTCTCCAAAGCAGCTCCCAGAGCGCCTGGCCTGCGGCTCCCGGCTGATCTGATAAGATGTGACAAGGCAGCCTGAAAAATGTTGAAACCTGTAAAATGTTTAAACCTGTTTTTTGTTGTGTTGTGAGCATGAGGGTTGTTTTTGGGGTGTTTTTTTTTTTTCTTCTCTCAATCTCATAGGAAAGTGGAGTTGATCAGAGTGGAGCAGGGGAGGGTTTGGGAGAGAGGGATTGTCCCCTTCAGCCAAATTGGGAGGTGGGGTGCAGAACAGGATGGTCAGACCTGAGGAGGAGGAAAGGAGGGTGAGAACTGGGAGGAAGAAGAAGGGGGGTGGAGGGGGAAAGAGGCCTGAGAAAGGGGCCTGAGAAGAAGGAGGAAGAGGAGGAAGAAGAGGGGGGGAGGGACGGAGGGAGGGAGGCTGGGAGAGAGCTCTGCAGCTCCAGTTTGGGTGCTCCCTCAGCACCCCCAAAGGACACAATGAGCTGTGGCTCTCTTTTTTCAGGCAGGTACTAGCCCAAGAAGACACGGAAGGGCCTGAGCCCAGGTGGGTGTCAGAAGGGAAAGGGGACTAGACCTGGGGCCTCACTCCCAGGTCTCCAAAGGGTCTCCTGAGAGGCACCAAGAGCACAGGTGGACAAGTGCTCACAAGTGACCAGGAGAGGAAATACCCCCCAAGTACACTTGCTTTGTTGAGCAAGTCAGAACTCACAGGTGAGTCCAAATGAGCTCACCCTTGTTCAGTAGACCCTGCCTTTTGGAGCTGAAAGCTGTGGTCTAGCCTCTACCTTCAGATGCGCAAAGGATTGTTATGCTCTGGTTTATAGATGAGGCGACTGTGGCCCAAAGACATTAAATGACTGACTGTGTATCACAATGCTCTTGCCCATTGGTTTTGGGCAACTCTCTCAAAGTTCCCCCCAAATGAGTCTAGTCTTTCCAGGCAAGAGATGCTGAGCCTTCTAGAAACCATGGTGGGGCCAGATGTGTCTGGAATGCTCTCTGAGTACAAGGTAGGTAATAAAGGCCTGTTGAGGAAAAGTCTCTGCCTGAGAATCTTCTCCTGCGGGTTTCTTGCTATTTGGAGGGGGTTTGTGGGGACGACAACATAAAAGTGCCCTAGAAAGGCTGTGGAAGCATTCTGTGTAAATGGCTCATTCTATCACAGTATCAGACCATAGACCATCAAAGTTGGGCAGGACCTTGGGCATTATCCAGTCCAGTTCTCCGGGCAAATGAAAGCCCAGAGAAGCGATGTGACTCTTGCTCGGACTTTTACACCAACCATTCCAATGGTTAGAAGCAGCACAGGGCGTCCAGCCCAGGCCTTTGACCCCTAGCCAGAACTGTCTCCCTTACACCATGCAGTTCCTTCTGGAAGCCCCCAGTCTGAGGGCTGGGGCTTCACTCAATACACATGTATTGTGTGCCTAGTGAGTATAAGACAGAACCTCCACCCCCCTCAGAGGCCCCGCCTCAGTGTAGGAGAGACATTCCTGCAGATGACCACTGTCAGTGGCAGAGTGTGAGAAATCCCATTAGGGGTGGAAACCACAAGAAATGGGAATGCTGAGGAAAGAGGGGCTGAAAAAAGCGAGGAAGACCTCTATGACGTGACATTCAAGCAGGGCCTTGAAGCTGAGTGCACCCTGGACATCTTTTACCCTAGAGTTCTGCCATTAGTTTCTTCACCCCTCACTCTACTAATCAGAGTCTAATTTAAACTTTTCCTAAACCATGTTTGCATTTTTAGCTCATTTCAGTCTTAGAACACTTCTCTTCTCCCCAACTCCTCCAGCCCCTAAGTTCTGTGAGTCTCCCATTTTACAGATGGGGAAACGAGGGTTTGGTTGCTTGTCCTGAGAAGCCAAGTGTGCTGGTTCCCAGGCCAGGATTTTGCTAGGTTCCCACACTGCTTTACCCTTCAAGCCCATCTCGTCTAGTAAAAGATCCGACATAGCCTGCACAGCCGTCTTGTTCACTTTAGTCTCCTATTCATCCATCAAAGTCCAATTTTAAAATCCCCTCTTATTGTGTCCAGTTTAAACTGCATTTCCCAGCTCTTACACATACCTCAGGGGTAACTTTAAGCACCTTCAATTGAATTGTCCATTGACTCTCTGTCCACTAAACTTGAACATTTTGGAGAGGAATGAATGATGTCATTGATTTTTGCATGCTGAGCTGAGTGCCCGGTTTACCAATGGACTTGGCACTCCCATTCCTCTTGCCATACTGAGCAATTCCACCTGTTACCCCAGCCACTCTCCTCACCAACCCCACCCCGGATCCCACAGGTGACAACCAGGGCAAACTAAGGGCAGGCCATGGCCCTACTAGTTCTCTGGGCCTTATTACACAGCTGCTGGCTTCACGGTCTGGAAATCCTTTGTTTGACTCTTCGAAGAAGCCCAGGAGGGAAGGTAGAAAGCAGGGCTGCTGGGCTGGGAGCTCACTCTCTAAAAAGCAGTTCCTGGTCTTTAAGTGTCCTCGCTCAACAAACGTGTACAGTAGGCCAGGCCTTTTGCTGAGTGTGCACCAGGCACTCCTACTCTTGCAAGAACATCCAGCTCAGCCTGGGGGCTGCGCCCAGGTAGCCCATCCTCCTCCCCTCCTGGGGTCTAGATGCCCAGCGACCCTGCCTCACCCCCAGACAGCACTGACCACCGACCCTGGTGAGGACTGGGGCCTTGAGGACTTCACCTACCCAGACCATGCCACCCACTCCATTCCATCACACCCTTCCATGGACCCAGGACATGTCTTAATATTTACCAGCTGCTGCTAGGGTCAGGGATGCAGACTGTGGCATTATGGACCTCAGATCACTTGGGGTGGTTTTGAAAAATACGGACAACTAGGCTCCAGAGTCAGCCCTGCTGAATCAGACTCTGGAGAGGAGCCCAGGAAACTGGATCATTAAAAACGACCCCCAGACTGTGACAGCAGCACAGCATGAAATGATGAGATACAAAGTACCTAGCATCCCTCAGGAAGTTCTCTGGCTGAGGATGTTTAACCTGAATCTCACCAGGATTTTAGAAGTAACTTTAAGTTATCAGGAAAACACGAGGGAGAGAAGAACAACCCAACTCGGAATGTGGGCCGGCCCACAAGGCTACAGGCTTGAACTCTTCAAAAGACCAGTGTCGTTTTTTTTTCAAAGTGTGTGTGTGTTGGGGAAGGGTGGGTGTTTTAGATTAAAATAAACGTGAGACGTAACAATAAAAAAAATTGGAACCTAGTTTGAAACTCCCAGCCAGGAAGGCATTTTGAGGATAGTTGGGGGAGGGGAACCTTAATCATTAGGAATCATTAATAATTTTAAGTGTGATAGTGGAATATGGTCGTGAGGGTTATCCTTATATTTTGGAAATGCGGGGATGAAGAGTCATGATGGCTGTAACTTACTTAGAAATGGTTCAGTGAAAACAAAACTGTGTGTGTGTGTGTGTGTGTGTGTGTGTGTGTGTGTGTGTGTCCGGTGGGGGATGCGGACGGGTGAAAGGAGAGAAGGAGTAACTATGGCAAAATGTTAAAACAATTGAACTAGGAGAACTGTATATGCGTGCTCGTGCTATTCTGTTTTTCTGATTGACAATTTTCATAATGAAACTTTGAAGGAACAATAACAACCCAAACTTCAGCTAATTCGTGGGGACTTCTTAGTGGAACCCGCACAGGGCTCAAACCCCGGACTTGCCAGCAGGAGCGGCGCGGGGCGGTGGCGCAGGCCTGGACCCCGCTGGGCGGCAGGTGCGCACGGATGGGACAGGGCGGCGGCGGGCGGGCGGAGGCGCTGCGCCCAGCCCGGCGCTCAGGGCGACGTTCGCGCGCTGCCTTCCCAGGTGGGTATTTCCCCGCATTCCCGGGAGCGCTTCCTCGCGCCTGGTCCCCCCACTCCCCCCACTGCTCTGAGCACGCGCAAGTGAGAGGAGCCCTGCCCGGCACCTGGACTTCCCCGGATCGGCTTAGGGAGGCTCCCCGCAAGTTCAAAGCGGTGGCTGCCCCTCCGCCCCACCCCCTCCCCATCCGCAGGCGAAGGAGCCAGAGCGAGCCTCAACATCTTCCTTTGAGCCCCCACACCCCCCCAAATTCATCAGGCCTGGAGTGCTGCCTGCTGCCAGTTCCTCTGTAGGGTCGTTACAGCCACTCACTCTGTCCTTTCTTCTCAAGGGCTCATTACCACAGGCGCCTGGGTTTTGCAAGCATGTACTCAGCACCTATTAGGAGTTGTATTCTGGGTCCATGCAGGACCTCATTAAATGTTACAGCATCAGAAGGGTAGGTCACTGGTTCTCAACCCTGGCTGCACAACAAATGCACACCCCCCCCCCCGCAGGGTGGCTTAAAACCTGATGCCTGAGCCCCCACCCCAAGAGAAATGTATTTAATTGGTCCGGGTGCCCCCTCCTCTCTGTGGTATGTTCCTTTCACCATTTTGACAGGAGGCAAGGTGGAGAAGCACTGTCCTGGGGGGCAAACAAAGCTCAGAACCTGCCTCTGGTAACATGGGGGTGGGGAGGTGGGGGCACAGCGGGCGCCTCAGCCCTCTGCCATCTATGGGGGGGGGCACCTCCTCTTGCTTGAAGCACCAGTCCATCCTTTCCAACCAAGGTTTTGTCCATTCCTCTCATGAAGTAGCCCTCCTTCACTGTCTCTCTTCTGATCTCTCAACAAGTCTCCATCTTTATAGCAATGGGAGCAAAACGTTTTTGATCCAGCAGCACATCGGTAGTGTGTTTGGGCATGTCCCTCCATTTACATACACTTAGGTCGGAATCACTCGCCAGCCAGGGACCGTGCTCATGTTTCTCATGTGCGTTACAAGACATACGTTAACATGCATTGGAAAAGACATGATAAAATGTCTATTTCCAAAGAAATCATTTCCTCCCACAGCCTAATGCTTTCTCTGGTGACTCCCTGCCCAAGCTGTCAACTCTCATGTCCCCGGGTTTTTCTGCCCTTATGTCCCTTCTTCCTGATTTCCAGCTCACTTTTCTTAGCCTTGTAGTGGGGCAATATCTGTTTGGGAGTAAGCGGAAATTCTCTGGGTGGAGATGCAGGATGCCATCAAACACTCTTGGGGTTCAAGATACCAAGGCTTTTCTCCGACTGGGTTCCACATCTTTCCCAGTTCTTGCCCACAGTTGCCTTTTTTTTTTTTTTTGGTCTAGGACTTTGAATTCCCCATTCATCTTTCATCTGGGAAATGCTTTTTCTCTGCGAGTCCATGATGGAGGCCTGCTCACCTCCTCTCAGTCTGTCTTCACTTCCTGCCCCCTCACCTCCCATCACTGCGTACAACACCCTGTCGTCCCACCAGACCAGGCTTGTTCTCACACCAGTGTAGTGCCACAGGGAATTTCTATACTTTTAGTCCTGTGTTCTAGTCACATCCATCACCAAAGTAGAAAGGAATTTCTTCCAGGGAAACATACTTTGGACACAAAAGATAAAATCATGCATGCACACACAAATAGCAAACATGTAAAGTAAAAAAAAAAAGTTAATTACCAATTTATCTACAAATAGGACACATGTTCAACACGAGGGGCAAAATATCAAAGCAGGTTAGCTCCAGTTCAGGTTCCCTCAAGAACCACCCTGGCCTCAGAGAACGCCAGAGTCACCACAGACAGGAGGAGGTGCCCACGAAGCGCTGGGAGATGAGGTAATGGGGACATTCAGAGCTATAAATGAAATAAAGAGGAACGCTTTTACAGGTACATACCCAATGGTGAATAATATAATGTGGGGTGTATTTATTTGGGTAGAGGGTGGTTAATAAGATCATGAGGAAATAATTTACTGAACTCTGCTGTAAGTAAGGTCGTCAGGGAACCAATTTACTGGGACACTCAGAATGGTTATTATTAATAATAATAGCTAACATTTATTGAGCCCTGACTAGTGCCAGGAGCCATGTAAAGCATTTTGCATAGGATATATCTTATAATTTGCCAAAGAACCCTATGAGGTTATTATTATTGCTATCTGACAGGTGATGACGTGGGTTCAGAGAGGCTAAGTAACTTGTCTGGAGTCACACAGCTAGGAAATGGTGGTGCTGAGATGGCAAAGTGTTGAGGGGAGACATTTATTAGGACAAGGTCTGTAGGAAGATGTTGATGGAAGGCTGAAGGAGGAGGGGAAGAAAACACTCAGGTCTGTCCTGCACCTCAACCTGCTTTCTGGATTTACAGCCCTGTAAATTCAAACACAAGGACTCCTGCCTATTGATCTTTTTTCTTGTGAATGTTGTCATGGATCTTCTACACTGGACGTTTAACTCACTGTATCTCAGACAAGGGCAGATCCATACTTAAGGCATCCCCACAGGGGAGCAGACCTCTGTCTGAGGGCTGGAGGGATTTGTGTGTGAAACAGGTCACATGGTTTCAGGGCCTCTTCCAAGAAGCCAACCCCAACAGATGTTGACAAACCTGGGCCTGGAGTTCCCAAGAGAGGTCAGGGTAAATGACACCCGTTCCAGCATCTTCCAGTTTCTCAGCGAATCCTCTCAACGGCCCTGAAAGTTAGATATTGTCTCTACTGACGAGGAAACTAAAGCTCAGACAGGAGACCATAAGCCAGTAAGTGGGGGTGGGGTTTGACCCCCTGCTCCCCATCTGTCTGACCCAAATCCCTCTGTTGCTATTTTGCTGTCTGTCTAAATCCCACCCTCTGGTGATAAAGGGTTCATTCGGCAGAATGCATTTATTCTGCACCCACTGTGTGCTCTGCACTGAATGGGCATGAGGGGGTAACCAAGACAGCCTCACGGCGCTCCATCCGGAGGAGGGTACCATCTAACGAGTGGGCCACGTGCACAGGACCCAGGGATGTGAGCGTGGAGACCAGCCAGCTCGCAAACTGTCCTTGTAGAGACAGGGAGACCAAGTGAAGGAGGACGTAGAGTGGGATGGCGGACAGATATTCCACAAGACCTCAAATGGGGGTGTGGGCTTGGAGGTGGATTTCTGTGCCCTGAGAGGAACGGAGGAAGGGCACTTCTGGGACATCGATATGACACAAAACACTGAAATTCAAGGAGCCAAGAGAGAAGGAGGCCAGACTGAGGTCCCAGATGATGAGTTTAGATTCCACACACAGTGAAGTGGGGACTGAAAGAAGCCCAGGCCCTACGCAGGGCTGGCCCCCTAGAAGGGAGCCTATCAGAGATGGAAGGAACACTGGGGTCATCTGGCCCGTGGGAGGCGGTAGGACCCAGTGTTCACACCCGCTGGCTCTGTCTGTGGCCCCACTTTGGGAGTTCTGTTGGCATTCTGTGGAGCTAAGGAGCTACTGGACTCAGCTGGCTGCGAGAAGGGGTGCTACCGTGTCTTTATGGAATTCAGATTCTTTGTGGAACTCACAGAACACACTGTACCGCGTGGAGAGGATAAAAATCTAAAATTCGGCAAGTTACCAGATTCTCACGCTAGCTTTTGATAGAGCCTATACATTCCAGGGATTTCTCTCCTCTTTCCTGGCTGGAAAGATCTCAGCGCCCTTCTCTCACTCCTGCCAGATTCAGCGGCACTTCCATTCAGGGGTGCCTTTGCTTTGTGACACCTCATGGGAAATCTTACCTACTTACCTCACCTCTGTCCCCCTGAGACTCTTGGATCTGTCCTCAGCAGCTGTTCCCCTGTGTAGAATGAAGCCCCCCAACTGTCTCTGCTCCAAGAGATTAAGTCTCTGTACGTACGTCTTAACCCTCCTACGTTCACATCACCACATTTAGCCCCACCTCCCAAGGCCCCACCTCTCACTTCTGTTGTGTGGCAGACCAGGGATGGTGCTAGAATAAAGCCCTGGCCAGTATGGAGAGAAGAGAAGAGTGGGCCCTGTGACTTCTGGGGTTCTCCTCCTAAGTAAGGAAGAATACAGTCAGTCTATGGGGTCTAAGAAGGGCAGAAGGCCCATGGGGGTCAGGGATGCCCCCCAGTCCTGAGGCCTCTTTATAACCATCCTTAGTCCGTGCCTGCTAGCACTCAGGAATTCTTCTGTCTTTCACCTAGATAACCTGCCGGGTTAAACTGACCACAGGTGTCCTGCCTGGAAACATTTCTCAGGCACACACAGAGCCCTGGGCAAGGTGCTGGGGTGGTGACACCACACTGAATGCCAGGGTCTCTCAGTGCGGACTCACGGGTGACTTTTCTACAGTGTATCTCAAAGTGAGTTCTGCCTCAGTATCTATTTTATTGGATCACCCCGGAAGGTAGACAACCCCTGGACCTCTCAGATAACTCATTCTCACTTGCGTACACACACATACTCTCTCTCTCTCTAATGCTCATATGTGCACATAAAACCCAATCATGCAGTGCCGTGGATTTCTATCTGCTTGGGAAGGATTGAGAATCAAAAACAAAGAAACCCATAAACTGACCAGGTTCTCAGTGGGGTAATTACAGGTGAAACAAGGTAGAGGAGCTGCCCAACCCCTTAGTAATAAGTACCATCACATTTACAGGCCAGGGCGGGCCGACCTGGCTGACCTGAGTCCTGGTCCCACGACTACCACCTACTACCACGCTCCTTTGAGAGGACTCAGTTTCCTAGTCAGAAAAATGGAACCATCACCTGCTTCAAAGAGACTGGAGGAGTCACCAAAATAACGTAGGTAAAACTCTTACCACAGTTTTGGCAGAACATATGGTGGTCGCTATTGTAAATGCTGACACAGCCAATGCCAGTCTCTGTGCCGGACACTGTTTCAGGTGCTTTATACATCCGAACTCATTTAATGCTCCCCAAAATCCTGTTATCATCACCCCCATTTGGACAGAGAAATGGAAGTGCAGAGATTAAGTAATTTGCCTGAGGCTACCCAGGTAGTTAGAGACGCATCCAGTCTGGCCCCGCAGCCTACACGGATAGCCACAGTGCTCTACCATCCCTCTGGAAGGAGTCAGAGGAGAGGTCCATCACTCAGCAGCTGGGGACCGAGCACCCACTTAGGACAATACTGAGAGGTGAGGGTGACATGGTCCCTGCCCTGCAGGGACTCCCAATCTCACAGACAAATGCCTAAAAAGAAAATTACAGGAGACCTAATACTGAAGAGTGATTCATTCTACCAAGGGTGATGGGGGCAGGCTTTGTGGAAATACCGTAGAGAGGGTCTGACAGTGGAGTCCCCAGTGTCCAAAGGCCAGCTGGGCCTGGTTTCTGACTGCTTCTCAGGAGAGGAGATTCAGCTGGATGACTGACTGGCTGGTTGCTCTACCTATTCATTCATTCATTCTTTCATACATGCATTCAACTCAAGTCCCTCTGGAATGGGTGCTATGGATGAACTAGTTCACATAGGATGATTTTTAAGTCAGAGAAATCACTGCCAAATTGCTGAGGAGAATAAGACCACAAGGACAAACTGACATGACAAGGGCAGGAGAATCTTATAGATCACATTTCCCAAATGGGTAATAGTTGTTAGTGGGGGGGAAAAGGGGGAGGAAAGGAACCGAGGTTAAATACTTTTGAAAACAGATTAAACCAATGAAAACAAGGGTCATCCCTGCAGGGCCTCTCTGTGTTGCTAATATGCTAATAAGATGTTAATATGCTAATGAGCACAATTAACACTAAGAGGCTGGAAGTAGCAGGTGGCACTTCCCAAATTTATTTGACCCTACAAGCCCTTCTCAGCAGGATTATGTGGGATTGGTGTAAGAAGCTCCCTTTGTGATGTCCAGCTCTGGCCCAACATGTGTACAGAATTGCTGGGAGAGAGGGTGGAAGTTAGGCTAGAAGATGCCCAGGAAGGTGGCAGCTCTGAGCTGGATTTGGAAAAATCCTGGGAAGGTCATGGGCAGCTGGAGGAATGATATGAAAAAGTTTTTCCACAAGGAAAACTATCTTTACAGTGGAGGCCCAGGGAAGTGTTTTGTCCCAGGGCAGGAAGGGCCCAGCCTTGAGTACAGAGGTCCCAGCAGGAGATGGCTGCCACATCTGGGTTTTGATGTGTGCTGAAGAGCTCAGGGCTTTTCTTCCAGAAGGAAGGAGTCCAGTGTTTGGATAAAGATTTAAGGTAAGGAGTCACCTTCTGGTCTTCCCTGAAGTGGCGCCTGAGAGATGTTATTGCTATAACTCAGGCAGGGCCCATTGGGACAAAGGGCGGGGTGAGAGCCAGGAGGGAACTGTGCCCTGGCTCTAGTGGGATGGGCTCTCCCAGAAGGAGTAGCATTATTTCTGGATAGTGAGCAAGACGTTCACGGCCCATGAGGGTGCATTTGAGGAGCAGAAAGGAAAGAGATGGTGAAGGTGGAGACGTGAGGTCGGGAAGAGAAATCTGTCACCAAGTGGCCAGTGATGCCCTCTGGCCCTTAGGCAGACAATATGAGGAGCTTGAGGGACTAAAAGCTAACGTGGGGGCAGATTTCCACCCAACACAGACCAAAAGTTCTGTCAAATAAATGCACGTGTCGACATGAATACAAGGGTCCCAGCCCTGCCTCTGCTGCTTCTAGCTCTGGGACCTTAAACCAGTCCCATCTCTGCCAACAAAGACCACAGATCACATTTTGTAGCTGCCAGATTGTAAAAAATGAAATCACCTGGTTCCAAGTGTTAGTGAAAATGTAGAGCAAAGATGAAAGGTAAATGGGCACAGCCTCTTTGGGAAACAGGTAGGCACCAACTTGCAAAACAGAACATTGCCACATCCTACAACCCAAAGTTCCACTCTGGGTAGGTACTACTCTCCCTCATGGGCACTTCGAGACACTCGTCCACTGTCAGGAGATGGAATAGACAAATTGTGATATATTCAGACAGTGGACTATTACACATCTGTGAAAGTGAAGGAACTCCAGTAATATCCAATAACGTAGTCTGAAATTTAGAAACATAATACAGCAGGAGAAAAGCAAATTATAGAAAACTGCATATAGTATGATACCATTTTTGTAATGCTTAAAAATAAGCAGAATGAGGGCTGGCCCGGTGGCTCAGGCGGTTAGAGCTCCGTGCTCCTGACTCCGAAGGCTGCCGGTTCGATTCCCACATGGGCCAGTGGGCTCTCAACCACAAGGTTGCCAGTTCAATTCCTCGAGTCCCGCAAGGGATGGTGGGCTCTGCCCCCTGCAACTAAGATTGAACACGGCACCTTGAGCTGAGCTGCCTCCCGGATGGCTCAGTTGGTTGGAGCGCGGGCTCTCAACCACAAGGTTGCCAGTTCAATTCCTCGAGTCCCACAAGGGATGGTGGGCAGCGCCCCCTGCAACTAAAATTGAACACGGCACCTTGAGCTGAGCTGCCGCTGAGCTCCCGGATGGCTCAGTTGGTTGGAGCCTGTCCTCTCAACCACATGGTTGCCGGTTCGACTCCCGCAAGGGATAGTGGGCTGTGCCCCCTGCAACTAGAAAAAACGGCAACTGGACCTGGAGCTGAGCTGCGCCCTCCACAACTAAGACTGAAAGAACAACAACTTGAAGCTGAACAGAACCCCCCACAACTAAGATTGAAAGGACAACAATTTGACCATTGTTCCCCAATAAAAGTCCTGTTCCCCTTCCCCAATAAAAAAATCTTTAAAAAAAAAAAAATAAGCAGAATGAAATATGTATTGTTTAGACATTCTTAGCTGGGGAAACTAAAGTAATGGTGTAAATATGCAAACTTCAGGATGTGGTCATGTCTGGAGGGAGATGGGGGATGGGATGGCGAGGAGCCCACAGGTTGATGCAATGCCTCGATCATGTTCTGGTTCTTCAGGGGTGTGGGAAGGCCCAGATTTTCATGTTGTTATTATGTGCTCTGTACTATATGGTATGTTTTTACTCTTGTGTGTGTCAAGTATCACATAATAAAAAATATATTTGCTAGCAGTTTGTAATCACAAATATTTGTAAGAACAAAACGTATTACGTGGCCTCCCTGCCTCAGTTCCCTCATGTTCCTTCCTATGGTATAGCAGGCCCCTCTCACCTGAAGTTGGAAGCACACAGTAGCTGCCATCCCTGATTCAGCCTGCACCCCACCCAGGCCTTCTGTATGTACTCACTGTGCTTAGCAGTGAAATGGCCAATGTCTAACTCATTAACTAGGGCCATATTAAACCTACACAGACCAGTTCTGGGAACCCCAGTAAAAACTCCAATTACCACCGCATTTGACTTACCCTTCCCTTCCGGAGAACTAGGGGCCTTTGTGAGTATTTTGACTGAGTAGGACACCAGGACACAAAATCAGGCCCGAGTCCATTGTCTTGGGTCCACTGAGTATAGACATGCCCATCACTCATTTCTTCCTTCACACGGGTTAGTTAGCTGGGACAAACCAAGAGAAAGTGTGTGGCTTTTCCCGAGTGTGGCCTTTTCTGTTTAGGAAGGAATTCAGATCTTTCTGTTCCATCGAAGCCTGGCCTGGGATAGAATGTTTTTATAATCCTTGCTACAATGGGAGGACCTTCAGAAATCCTTAATTCATTCAGTACTTATTCACCTTTAATTCAGTTCCTATGTATTATTTCATTTCATCCTTATAACTGCCCTGAGATTAGAATTTTTACCCCCATTTTACAGATGAACAAATTGATATTTTTAAGAAACTGCCCAACATCCCACAGCCATAAATTAGCACATCTGAGATTTACACCAAGGTCTGTTTAGGCCCAGAGCCTACCCTCCTTCTGGAGCACCAGGCTGCCTCCCAGCACAGAGGCTGGAAGCTCAGAGCTGGACACCCTGGGGAATCACAGAGCGAGGGAAAGTGCTGTCTCAGGGAGTGGGAACCAGCTGAGCCTGGACATGAGCTTGCTGGGGAAGGAAGCTGGTGCACTGGCCAACCAACCAACAACCAACTGGGCTCCTACAACATTCGGGAGGATGTGTGAGGCTTGCTTGGGATACGAAGACATCCAAAGCAGAATCCTGCCCTCAAGGGGCTAACTCTAGTTGGGAAAACAAGACAGATGCATGTGAAGAGGTAACTAATGACAAGAGCCAATAGGTCTTCCCGGGAGGACTTCATGGAAGCAATGGAAATCCAGCGGGGTTGGAAGACGGAGCCTGTGACTGGTAGGTGACCCTTAGTGTCCCTTCATCCCGCGACCCATCTTAGAGGACCCACTATGTGCCCAGTGCTATGCTTGGTGATGTGGGTGCAAAGATGATGGAGACCTGGTCCTGCCCACAGAGGGTTCACAGTCTAGTCAGTGACACAGATATGCCCAGAAGGGTGCTGGGCTGGGGCCAGGTGCTTGGCGAAGGCTGCACCTGGAGTCTGAACTGTCTTTTGAAGAATGAATGGGAGTTCACAGAGGTCATTCCAAAGGAAGGCAGGGGCAAACGCAAAGATCTGGAGATGGGAGATACTATAAGAACAACACAACTAATAAAATGAGATGAATGATGGCAACATGTGTGGGCGTCAGACCCATGTTAGGTCTCACTGTAGCCCTCAGTTTACAGAGAGAAAACTGAGGCTCAGAGAGGTTCGGGTCACCCACATATTAAGAGAAGAAGAACCATCTAGGACCCAGGACTGATGTCCCCTAAAGCCCATACTCTTACCCACACAGGTGAAAGCAGGTCTTAGGGCAAGGAGGTGGGGGTGGGAGATGAGTTAGGGTGGAGAGTTAGGAAGGGGCCCGATCGTGCAGGGCCTTCTGGGCCATGTTAAGGAGTGTAGACCAACGCAGTCAGAGCTCCTAGCTGATACTCTTCTGATCGGGCCTTTTGAAAATGACCCACGCCACCAAACCCGAAGGAAGATCATTTGAGGTCGAGAATGGGTAAGACAGGATCCCAGTTTAACAAAAGGGGAATTGAAGGTAAGAGGTGAGCACAGGCTGTGAAGGAGCCAGAAGTGCTGTCGATGCAGAAAGCAGTCAACCTGCTAAGGAAGGAACATAAGGTGATGCAAAGATGGAGAAAGCAAGCCTTCTTCCAGATTCTGTGCTAGTCACACCCTGGGGGGCCCCATTTCCCATCCAAGTCCCCAGGTCTGGCTGGAACATTGACAGGGCCTGGGGTAAGAGCACTAAATGACGTTTCATCCACCATGTGCCCAATATTTAACAGTTTCATGTCAGGTTAACAAACTGTTAAATGTAACATATTCTATCCAACTCAGTGAGCTTTACACTTATAATGTATGTACTTCCTTGTGTGTATACTTCAATAGTAGGAAAAACATTCTCTCCTCATATCTTGGTAAAATACTTTATTCACCACCTAGAAGGGGAGGTCCTCCAGAGTTCTGTGCTAGAAAAGTGATATGGGAGAGCCAGTCCCAAGCCTGCAATCCACTCACCTCTGCTCCATCCCACACTGGACACCAAGGTCCATTCACAGGCCCTGTAAACAGCCTCCCCTTGGCCACCTCTTTGCCCTATGGGCACCCACACCAGCAGCATGACCTGCCTTGATGGAAAGAACCCAGGCAGAGGTCTGCACAACCCAGAAGTTGGCTCACGGCCATTTGGACAAGACACTTAAGGGGCCTGAGTTCTCAGAGCATGGTTGGGGTGGGGGGATGGGCCCTGGATGGGGACAACCCCTTGAGGCCCAGACTCCTTGCCCTGTGGAGAGGGGCTCGGCAGAGTGAAGTGCCTGGGGCAGGACCCCCTTTGCTCTGACCTAAAGGTAGGCAGTTCTGTGGGTCACAGCACTCGCAAAAAGATGTAGAGAGGCAGGCAACAAATAAAAAAGGGATAACAAGGTGGTTAAAGGTGTGCAGAAGGCTGGCTCATCTGGGAGAAATTGTTCTGAGAAAGGGAAGACACAGTGAGAAAGAGACTGCTCCTTGAGTGCAAGCGGAAAATCTACAGTGATGTTCATGTCCCCAAGAGACCAAACGAGAATTAGGGTTTAGATTAAGTCAGGAAAGACTGCAGTCAGACCTAAGGAGGAACTTCCTGACTGTTGGGACGTGGTATCACTGAAAGGGCTGGGAAGCCTGGCAGGCCTGGCTCTAGGCACTTTGTGTCGTGGTTGAAGCTCTGGGATTTGCCACCTGTGGAGCCTTGGGCAATAAAGCGACTGCCTTGGGGCCTCAGTTTTCTCATCTGTAGAATGGGGATAACAAGAGTATCTGGCTCTTGAGGCCATTGGAGGATGAGTTAATGTGTGTGCTATATTTCCTCAGCATGCACATACACAATGAATTTTTCACTGGCCCTTAAATCCTGCTTCCTACCTTTTTACTTGGGCTCTGTGAGCCTTGATTTTTCTCAAAGGTAAAATGGGGATGCAGATGCTGATCTTATGGGGGTTGTTTTAACTTCAAGGACAGTGCCGAGGTCATATACTCCATCCTTACTGATAGCTGAGGAAGGCTCCAGAGCTTCTCCTGCAGAAGTTTCAATTAAGATGGAAGACACTGGGTCTGTGGCTAGGCATTCTCTTTCCTGAAGTCAAGGGGCTCGGTGGGGTGATCTCCAGAGGTGTTTTCCAAGGGTAGAAACAGAGAAGAGGTGAGAAGCTACTCAGAGCTGAGAGGACACCTGGGCTTCCTTGCTGGCCACTCTTCTCTGTCCCCCTCTGAGGCCTTGTCAGTGGCTGGGGGCTTGGTACCTCCCAGGCCAAATCAATGTCCCTTTAGAGTTTTGCTAATGGGAAGGGCTTGACTGGCAGTGAGGTTCCCTGATGCTCTTCCTGCGTGACCTTGAGCCCGGCCTCCCTCTGCTTTACCTTCCTGCCTATGCCCTACAGTGATGGCTGCTGGGGATGTGGAGGGGGGAGCAGCCCAGATGGAGAGACAGGGTTGATGCCACCAGGGCGTTCCATCACCTGCAGAATGGCAGCAATAGCTCTGGCTGGCTTCCCGGGCAAGGGGAGGTGGGAGGAACCAGATGGGAAGGCATCTGGGGAAAGAGGAAAGCACAAGCTTTGGCCACAGACCAGAGAGCTTCCCAAGAGGAAAAGTGTACCAACTTCAAGTTTAGAATAAAGCAGATCACGGAGTAGAGAAAAGATGGTGACTTCCCAGAGATAAGGCTTTTGTACACTTGAGGAGAAAGCGGATGATAAAGAAATGAATCAGAATTCCTGCAACCCAAACCTATGCAGTCAGGGCACTCCCTAATACAGTAAGCTTTTTTTCTTTTTTTAATTTATGTGCACCTTGCCTCCTTCCAGAAAGGATTTGAAGTGGCTGACAGCAAATATTTATGTCAAAGACTACAGATGTTTATTGAGCATCTACTCTGTACTTGCCAGACACAGAGAACAGAGCAGTGTGCGTGACCGTGCTACGCTCGCTACCCTCCAGGAGCTTAGAATACAAAACACATGGGATTAAATAATAAAATGAAATAGAAAATCAGGATGAAGGAGACGTGGAAGACAAATATGTCAAGTCAAGGTCAATACAGGTACAAGGATTGAGCTTCAAGCTTGACTCTGGGTTTCCTAACGACCAGGAAACTTTATCTGAAAGGAGAAATCACGCTAGTTCCTCAGGGAGAAATAAAGCTAAATACTGTATCGTAGAGGTCAAGTAAAAAGTCATCTATATCAGAGATACTAACACAATAATTGGTTTAGGAAAGAAAGAGGATTCTGTCTGTTTTCTGGTATGTGTATGATGGAGAGTGGATACAAGAAACAAAAAGGATTAAATAGAATGAGAAATCTTGTAGCTGGAAACTATGTGAGGGGTCGTTTACTCTACCTCCCTCCTGTTTTCACAGGTGAGAAAATAGAGGCCCAGGAAGCAGTGATTTGCCCGAGGCTACCACCCCCCAACAAATGGGTCAGTTGGTCACTATTGCCAGCTTCATACAATCCCAGCCTGAGGACATGTGGAAAGTTCGCCAGTGACTTGCAGATGTCCCCAAATAAGAGACTTCCCAGAGGTTCAGAAAGGGTATCAATAACCCAAAGCAGCAGCTCTCAAGTTGAAGGTCAAATGTAATCTTCCTCAAAGCCATCCTCTGAGGAACAAGGTAGAATACGAGTACATAAATTCTTGCCCCAAATAAGAAGTCCACTTCTGAGCCTGAATGGTGTTAGAAGGAAAAAGCTTTGGGTCCAACAGGACAAGGGTTCAGAGTACAGGCTGTGTGACCTGAAGTCTCATCTGTAAAATGGGCAGTTTTGTTCTGGATCATGATGGGAGACTAGGGACCAGACCACAGACACTGGCAACAAACATACTGACCTGTTCCTGCCTAGAGAAACAAGTCCCACCCAATGGGATCTTTAAACTAAAGATTTGGACACCTGAGCGTCGTGTGCGCTGGTGAACTTGGGGGCAGAAATAGTACACAGACAGGAAGCCTCTGCAAATGGAGCTGGGCTGGAGGAAATCATCCCAGGGGAGTTGAGACTACTGTGACAAGGCTTCAGCCTCTGGGACAGCAGCCCCTCAGGTCAGGGGTCAGCAGGCACCAGGCTTGGCTATCTTTCCAAGTCAGCGGAAGCCATGTGCTCCGAGCCTTGGGTCATATCTGGGAATGAGGTTTTTATTCATTCTGCCCATTCCGTCTGCTCATGACACTGTCGTGATTCACGTGTACAGTGGGCACTCTTAGAAACCACTTTTGTCCATGTACTTTTATGGGTATATGACAGGCAGCACGGAGTTGCTCTTGTGTAACTGACCCCGACGGTGTGCTGAACTCTGGAGGAGGGGGGCCCAAGGTGGCTAAAACACAGATGCGCCCCTGGGGGGTGACATTTAGTAGAGGAAAATGGTAGAAGGCAGTGGGAATATATGGCATGTCTGTCCCATGGGGGAGAAGGAGGGAGTGATGACATCTTCCCTGCTTGGAGGGCAGTGGTTCAGGAACCTAGGAGGGCTTCTGGAAGGAAGAGTGTTTTGATCTGGGTCTTGAAGGCAAAACAGAATTTCAGCAGTTGAGTGTGGGGCAGGGAGAGAGGGGGTGGCAAAGTATCTCAAAAAACAGGCACAGAGGGATATTGTGGGGCTCATGGGTGGTTGTGAAACGTACACTGACAGGTGGGTAGAGGCCAATCCTAGGGAGCCTCAGTGCCAGACAAGAAGTGGGGAGCCACAGGAGGTTTTAGAGCAGGGGAGAGATACCCTCAGAAACCAGGTTGGGAAGTGGCAAGGAGCTGGACAGGAGGCAGGACGCTTGCTCACTGCACTGCCACAGCCCCTATTTGCATTCCTAATGGACCCTGTAAAGAGATTGGTTTCCCTGCTGGCCCAGCTGGCTCTGGCAGATAAGTGGGACTCTGCCTGGGGCAGCTTTCGCAGAATGGCCCTCCCAACAGACCTGGGCGCTGGGTCCTTTTGCTCCCATCCCCCTCTGCTCCCCAACATGCACACTCTCTCTCTCAGTCCTCCCTTGTTTTCCAGCCTAGTTCAAGGGAATGACCTCCCAGTTTGCAAGCCCTTATCTAGGTGATTAGGGTTTCCTGATGACCACAGGCCCCAGACGAGCCGCAGCACCAGTCCTTTATCCTCAGCCCTCCTCACCTCTACCCACATTTCCCACCATTGTGTCCCTGCCTAGAAATCCTGCTCTGTCTGGCTGAGCCCAGGTCCGGCCTGCGGTCTCTGAGGACTCCCAAGGCCCATGCCCTGAGCGGTGAAACTGGGTTGCCCTGTGCCCACTTGGCCTCAAATCTCTGCTCCCTCCCCTGGGTGCTCCCCTGGGGGCCTCAGGGACCCCCACAGGAAGGAGCTGAGAACTCCACTGGGCCCTGTTCCTTCGTCCTCTTCTGGAAATACCATCTCCTCAAGCTCAGAGGCTCAGAGAGTCCTGATGGGTCCGTTCTGAGCACCCTCTGACCAGACGCTGGCTTTTACTCTTCTTTTCTGGTAGGACAAGCAATGTTAACTTTTCTAGAAAGAATGTGACACGTCTCAAAGGGCTTTCATAAGAAGTATTCCTTCTGAAACTCTTAACAGCCCTGCAGGCAGGTGTTGTTATCATCGCCCATTTTCAGATGAGAAAATCGAGGCCTGGGGTATAGAGGCTCATCCATGATCTCATAGCTGTTTAAGTGTAAAGTTTTGTGCTCAGCCCTCTGCACCCTGGCCTGAGGTCAGCTCTCAGTGACCACCTACGAGGCAGAGATAATCCAAATAGCTGTGTGACCAGAATCCAGCATTGAGAGCTCAGAGCTGGAAGCCCAAGGCCAGCAGCATATCCAACCTCCCTATTTGCTGCAGCCCGGAATAGCGAAGGGAGTTGCTTACTGTCACACTGTCACTAGTGGCAGAGCCAGGTCTCAGGTCCCCTCACTCCCTGCTCAGAAACCACCCACCACCCCACACTGCCCCCTCCTGTCTCTGAACATACTTCTGTGTCTCTGTCCTTTCTCTAGATGTATGGGTGTGCCTGACATTACTGGAATTCACTCCATACACATAATGAGGCCATTTTGAGAAGGTCTGCCTCAGGGGGAACCAGAGAGCTGTCTAGTGTCCCCATCCTGACCCCTGCCAACTCCTCCCGGCTGTACACGCCAAGCTGCAAACAGATAAACGCATTATTGGCCGGGCCTTCCCTACCCCCTGCCCCCGACACACCTTTCTAGCCTCAAGAACTAGAGGCGGAGTTTCGGGGTTTCAGAGCTGCAACGGAGGCTGCCTGAGAACTAAGAAATGTCAGGCCGGTTGCTGCATGGGTCAGCATTCCTAGAAGGAATCCAGATGTCACCACAGCAGGTAACTGAACAGAATGGGGCTGCTTGTCAACAGCACAGAAGTGATTTTGGCTTTCGTAGTTGAATTGCGGTGATTCCCCGAGACACTAGTTTAACGTGTGGATAGGAAAGTTTCTCTCCCTCTGATACAAGGCTGACCCTGCCTGGAGACCCTTCTGGATCTAAGGCAGCCATTGTGTCCACAGAGGCAGGTTGCCTAACACCAAAGAATTGGGTTTTGACCTCTTAGCACAGGGCTCGGTCCTCAGTACCCAGCCTGTGACCCAACAGAAAAGGAGCGCCCTTGACAGAAGGACCTAGAAGCAGTCATTGTATAGGGCGCTGGAGGGAAAGTGTAGGGTTGCCACCCTCAGGAAGATTCTAGAAAACCTGTCCCTAGGTGGGTTAGCCATTCACCTGCCCAGAAGCAGGGAGGAGACCAAGTGATCTCTCCCAGGTGGTCCTGTGTCCCAGCACCCTCTGCACCCCAGACTCCCCTGGAGAAGCCTCAGGAGCCAGGACTTGGGCCTCTTCCCTTTTTCTCCACCTCGTCCACCCCAGAAGCCCTTCCTGCTCTCCCAACCTAGTCTCTCATCGAGGACAGGGAATTCTCTCTTCAGCGTCAGGAGAAAAAGAGGGACCCTGCTTGGAGTTGGGACAGCTACAGGGACAAGGCCTAGAGGAGGGAGGGGGTAGAAGTCAATCACCTTGCTGCCGCCCCACTCATACCTCCACCTCCAAAAGAATGTAATTAAGCAGCAGGCCTCTGCCAGGAGCCAAGCTTTCTGCCTTCCGTCTATAAATCACCTGAATCATCTCTCAGCTCCTGGAGGAGCAACTTCTGCTTGGGCTGCTCCAGGCGGCCCCAGTGCCACTCCCCCCCTCCAGCGAGCCTGCCTCCCCCACCCCTCCTCAGACCAGCCTGAGGTGGCTCCAGGTCCTAGCTGGAAATGGCAGTGGCTGCAAGAGTCTGCAAACTGTGGGGTGGGAGGAGGGGTAGCAGAAACTCCAGTGCTCTCTTTCCCTTCCCTTCCCAGGCAGGCAAAGAGCTGAGTTCAGGTCAACCTGGCCTAGCTCCCTCAAGTTAAGAAAAAAGCTACAGGCTCATGGTCACCAGTGCCAAGTATGTGGCAAACTGGCTCCGAGGATTGAGCCAGGTGGGGCCAATCTGGGAGGGCTTCTTAGAAGAGGAAAGTTTAGATTCAGGACATAAAGGAGTCAAAATAGCTTGCAGACAGGGATGAAAATAACATTATATAATACTTCCTGTATGCCAGGCATTATTCTAAGAGCTTTATATGTATTCACCCATTTAATCTTCACAACAATCCTATGAGCTAGAAGAAGTCATTATTCTAATTTTACAGATGGGGAACTGAGGCTCAGAGAGGTTAACTTGCCCGAGGTCACTCAGGTAGTATATGAAAATGCTGTATGTAAATGTGAGCAGCTTGGCTCTGGGGGAATGTGAACATTTGGAGGTGCAAGCAGGCTGGCTTGGCAGTAGTGGAGCTGCCAGCTTTGGGATTTAGGTCAGATGGGGCTGCAGAAGTAAAGGGCTGGGCTGCCTAAGGCAGGCTCTGAATGTCTGAATGGGTCTGGGAGGGGCTCCCTGGGGGAGTGGCCCTGGGGTGGCCTGGAGCTCCATGCTTCAGAGCAATGAATCAGGTTTCTATGGATTCAAGAGGCAGAAGGGACCCCTAAGGATGGTCAAGAAAAAGGCAGACCAGTAGGAGGCAGGGTCTTGAAGTGCAGAGAAGGAAAGGGACTCTTCCTAGGTCACACAGCCAGTCAGCGGTAAACTCAGAACTCAGACACAAGCCTCGCCACTCCTGGCTCCTCGCCACGTCCTGGCACACAAGATAACATGAGCGCATAGATGTCATATCAGGATGGCCTTAACCTTTGAGCGCAGCATGTCTCCTCCACCTAGGGACAGGGGTAGAAAATATCTTCCCCTCTGGTGGCTTGAGAGGGGCACTGTGACTCAGAGCAGGGTGAGTAGAAAAGACTCGAAGCCCATATCCTCCTCGAACTCGGGGCTCACCCCATTCTGAAGCCAGAAAGGTCTTCCTTTTTTCCATTCTCCCCAGAAGGGTCTGTTAGCTGCATCCTTCTCTGAGAACAGTCACCTCTCCTGCCCCAAACCCAGGCTTCTTGTCTCCTGCCCAGACCAAGGAGAGACCTGTTCAACATCTAGAGAAAACCCTGGGGTCCAAGCTCCCTTCCCCCCACTTCATGTCCATATCACCTTTTCAATTTGACATCTGCCAAGTACCATTCAGGTTTATGGGCATTAAGTTCTGTGGCGGGCAGGAGGGGGACACCTGCATAGCTAAGTCTACTCTTTGGGGTTCCCACCTAGAACCCTTTCTGTCTTCATCGGTGACTGAGCCTGCACCCAGATGCCACAGAGTGGGGGTGCTGGTGGGATCTGGCTGGGTTTGCCACTGGGAAAACTGTAGGAAGGGAGGAGAGAGTGCCAGCTAAAGGACTGGGCACCATGGTCTGTCTCTTGCTTTGACCTTTCCCCCTGTCATGTGGGAGACCCTGCTCGCTGCGCCATTTGTCGTGCAGGAGACCCGGTGGGGTCTCTGGTCCCGCTCCCCCCATACAAGAACGCAGGATATGGTGAGGCCAAAAAGGAACACCCACGGAGCCATAGGTAGGGGAGTCATACCACTATATTCTCTCTGGCGGCACTATACTCTCACTGGAGGCTGGATCCACACTGTCCGCAAACTGCCATCCACACTTGCCAGCCCAGCCACCATCTTCTTGCTAGACCCCCATTCTTTCTCTCTTTCTGCTAGCGTAGCCACAGCAGTTATATTAGTGGCCAATGGCTCGCTGGTTACAGCTGATGGCCAACTAGCCACAGCTGATGGCCATGCAATCACAGTTGATGGCCATTTACTACCTGAGCCAGCACCTGTCTATGTGAGGCCGAGAGCCTGGAAACTGCTTTCTGGGGCTCTGTCCCCACACCCCCCGAAGGTCTTCCCACTGGGCAGTCTTCCCACACCTTAGGCTCCCCGGGGCTGGGATGATGGTCAGGGTCCAGACTCCACCCATGGCTCACCTCTTAGCCCTGGAGCTGTTGACAAAATGCTGAGATTCTGGGAGAACTTTCCCTGACAGTCACCCCTTCCCCCATGCCTTCCCCACACATTAAAGCAGGTTCTTCCAAGAACATAACTCAGCTCCAGGCTCCTGGTATTATTATAACGTTTGACCTGTTTTGCCTTTTTTTCTTTTTTTTAAAGCAAAATGTGGTCCCATCAGAAGAATACAAACAGATCAGCCAACTTTGGACACCAAGCTCCGCCTACAGTGGGGGTGGGGTGGGCAGGAGAGCTGTTAACTCACTTCCAAGAGACCTGGATTAGTTTCTCCACCACATCCCCGCAGGGAAAGGCCTGCCCTGGAAGGGAGACCACCCGCTTAAAGCCTGGCCATCCGATCTGGTATCTGCCCATCTGTCTGTCTGTCTGTCTGTCTGTGGGATCAACAGCCTCCAGCCAGCTCAGCTCCTCAGCCAGCCCCAGCCCAGCCAGCTGTAATTCCTGCCTGTTACAAGTGTTAACACCTGGCCCGGGGGCCTTCCTCCCCCGCAGTCTCCAGGTGCCTCCCTGGGCCCAGCCCACTGACCCCCACAGGGTTTGACTGAACATGTTCACAAGCCTCTGAAAAGGGGGTGGAGGTAGGAGTGGGTTGGGGAGGCAGGGGGATACCTGACAGATGGGGAAACCGAGGCAGGGCTTAGGGCAGGCTCTTGAGTCAGGGGATGAATGGGTCTCAGGATGGTGGAAGGAGAACTCAGATGTATTTCGCAGCTCACTGCCCTTGACTTTTGCGGAACTTTCCCCTGGGAGCTGTGAGGCAGGGCAGGCTTGTGATCCCTGGATGAAAGGAGGTAACAGAGGTCCAGATGGGTGGGTCACACAGTCGTGGGGTACGCTACCGATCCCCAACATAGGCCCCTTCCATCAGGGCCTCTCTGCCTCTGGAATGTAGCAGGCTCTCGGCAGGGCCCTGATAAGATAGTTCATTTTCTCCCCCAAGAAGGAGAAGAAAGACAAGTTCCTCCAACTAGGCGCTAACTGCGACTGACAAGAAGAATTCTAGAAATCAGTGCTTGCTGTCACCTCTTCCTGTCCGAGCTCCTCCACTACTTGGCTGCAGGGCCCCGGAGCACATCTCCTCCTTCTGTGAGCCTCTCTGTCTGAGGACCCTCATAGCTCTACCTCTGGTGCACTTTCTCAGGGGCTGAGCAGTGCAGGACATGGTGGGGTAGGGGAGCCTTCCTGAGGGGTGACATGGACAGAAATTCCAGCTAACTGATTTCCCCCGTAAATCCCTCCTGGGGAATGTGTGAGCTGGGTGGGCCAAAGGGGGAAGCCACCATGGGCTCAGATGCTAGAAGGACTGGAATCTGACTGCCAGGGTGGGGGGGAGGCGGGGGGGGGGTTACGGGGGGCAGAGTGGGAACAGGACTCTGAAGCCCATCCCCTCTACTGTCTCAGTCCCGGCCCTGAGCAGGTGAGTCAGCCTCCATCCCAGCTCCAAGACCGAAGCCAATCAGCCTGAGAAGGCCGGGCTGCTGACCCCAGTCCTCAGACAGACAGGGCGCTCTTGTGCCAAAGAAGGCTCTGCAGCCCTGGCCCCACACCTCCCAGCCCAGATCCCAGCTCAGCTGTGCCCCTTGCAGCTTCCTTGTTAGACCTTTGTCTCCTGCTGGACTGTCCCTCCAGGACCATGGACACCCACCAAGCAGCCAGTCATGGGAGGTCATTCACACCTCCAGGTAATGTGTGCAAACATATCTATAACCACGGTCCCAGCCATGGTCACTGGCCCTTTAGGACAGGGTCACAGGCAGACCCAGACACAGCCCTCATACTCACACTTACAAGCACAATCAGGTCACGGCCGTGAGCGCTGATATCCATGCACAAAGACATCCGTGGGGCTTTCCCCTTACACTGTCATGAAGGCATGTGCACACACGCACACATGCGCACACACACACACACATGCCCAGTCATGAACACAGTCATGCAGTGTCGCAGGCAGACACAGGTGCTGACCTTGACATGGGCACAGATACTTCTAGACTTTGTCTCACACATACACATCATACAATCAGCCACTTGCTGACACTTGTATGCAGACACAGCACACCCTGTCACGGGCCGTGGATCCCCCAAGCACATCCCACCCGAGTTCACAGCCACAGCAGTCACCCAGTTGCAGGCACAGACACTCCTACACACACAGCACACCCATGTACAGATGACAGCCCTTAGGGTCATAGACCTAGAAAACACACACACACACACACACACACACAGACACACACACACTCACGTCTCTCTGCTCAGACAAAGCAGCATCCCTGTCCCCCCAACCCCCAAACAAGACATATGTCAAGCATGACGTTAGGGCCAGTGCCCTGGCTTTCCAGGTTTTCCCAACATCTTTCTGTAGGGTGGTCCCTATCCAGATGCTCCCCAATATACCAGATGTGGTCCCTATCCAGATGTTCCCCAATACACCAGACCCTCATCCCCACAGGCACTGCCCCAGGAAGCCCTCCTCCAGTTCACAGGGTAGGGGAACCTGGTCTCTCTTTCTCATCCCTGTAGCCTGTGGGCTTCCAAGCCGTCTCTTCCTATCCTCACCCTGGCCAGTGTCCCTGTAAAAGCAAAGAACAGCATGGCCTGAGCCGGGGGATGGAAGGGGGTCAAGAAGGGCAGGAGAGGCAGGACTGGTTTCCACAGCGGCCTTTCCCACAACCAGCAAAGCCCCTGGCCCGGAATCCTGGCTGCCCCTGCCACCCCACAGACTTCTTTATATACAGGCGGCCTCAGGCCAGCCCAGCGCCATGGGAAGGATGGATTAGGCAGAAGAGAGACTACCCCTCGGGTGTCTGTCCTGGGAGCAACTCTCAGCACCCTCTAAACAGAGACCCTTGGCCGTGCCCTGCTCCTGCCCCCATGCCTGCCCCCAAACACCCAAACACAAATGCAGCTACCCCCAAATAACTGGAGGCAGACTCAGGGTGTGGCCCCCCAATCTCTTGGCTCTGCCTCCCTTATCCTGCGCTGGGGAGGGGGTGGCAAGGCAGGGAAAGGGGAACATGCAGGTGGCAACACACCCCAGTGGCTCTTCTCTCTGACTTTCACCCCAGGCGCCACAGCCCCTCTTCTTACTCACAGATCCCAAATTCTTCCTCCTCACCTCCCACCCCCCCAGGCCGAGGCTCTCCTACATCCAGGAGGGGAAGATTCTTTAATTAAAGTTTTCCGGAATGCAGGGGGCTGGGGACTGAAGAGAGGCGGGTGTAATTTAGAGAACTGGTTTTCAGTGTGTCTTTCCCCTCTGGCCTCTGGGACCTGCCGGGGGGCGATGGGGCCGCTTGGAAAACAAGGGGACTCCCAGGAACTGGAGCTCCCAAAGGGCTGTTTATTCCTTGGTCAGCACCCCCATACACGCACACCCCCCCAAAACACCATGCGTTGTTTCCCAGCCTTATTTACTAAAAATGTCTTTTGTATCCCCGCATTTCTCAGGGGTGGAATTCTCCTCTCCCTTTCTCCTCGGTCCTTGGTTTTCCAAAAGGAACGAATTTGACATGGAGAATTGGGTTTTTGGTCAAAGAACAAACCCACCCCCTTCTGAACAACTACATTTTCAAGGAGCCCCCCTTTCGCCAGGATGGACAAGCAAGAAATGAATAAAATCCGAATTCAATGGCATCTCAGATAAGCAAATACCACATTCACTTCTGAGGCTCAAGATTAATCTAGAGCAGAGTGGGGAGAGTCTGATGAAATCCCCCCCATTCCCCTACCCCTGGGATCCCTGAAGCCATTAGGGTCTGAAATATGAAGGCAAAAGGGGGTTATTGTGGGGAAATCTCTTGATGGAGGCGCCGGCAGAGGTGGGGGTGGCAGGGAAGGAACAGGAGGATTTTGCCCATGAAGACCCCAAAATGGAGAAGAGGAGTGGCTGGGCCCCAGGGACAGCGCTGGATTTTCAGAAACCCAACTGCAAGCAAATGGAGGGTCTTTGGGGTCCCCAGATTCAGATGGGTGGAGGGTTAGGATCTAAGAACAAGAGACCTTCTGAGGTGGGTAAAGTCCTCCAGCCTCTGCGGCGAGTAGCAGGGAAAATGGTGATTATCACAGAAGCCAGGAGTTGGATTCTGAAGGCGACACCAGCAGAAAATCCAGGAGGGGTGGGTGGGTGGGGGGCTGGAAAAAGGCAAGGAGAAAGGAGCCCCAGCCCTGCTGCAGCCCACCCCCAGCCGGCGCCCTCCACCTCCCCGGGACTCGGCGAAGCAATCGGGCCGCGGGCAGACAAGAGGCGAGTCTTACCACCAAATTGGGTAGCCAGCGAGGACCCTGGTGCCACAGAGTAGGAGGCCGAGGAGCAGCCCGAGCAGGTGGGGCTCCATTAGAAGCAGCGCCGAGGAGGAAGTTTGCCCGCGACCATGAAGAGGGGGAGCGACGCCCCCAATAGTTGGAACAAAGTCCACTTGAGATTGGAAATGACTTTCGGGCTTGTCAGAAGCGCACCTCCACCCGCAGCCGCCCCCCTCCCGAGCCCAGCGCGAAGCAGCCGGGTTTGAGGATGTCAGCGAGCAGCCAATCAGCGCCCGCGGCCTAAGGTAAGAGATGAGTCTGTAGTTCAGCCTGTCAATCACGCTCCCCTCCCGCCCGGCCCACGAGTCGGGCTCCGGGAAGGGCATCGCCCAGCAAACTTGGGCAAAGCCCGCGCCCCGTACACAGTGAGAACTTGAGGGGACACGGCACGTTGGACCCTTTGCTGGCCCGGGACCGCCACGGCCCCTCGCCTGCCAGGTTTAGGGAGCTGGGGCTTTGATCGGGGCGTTCACGTGGTGCCGGGTTGGCCTGGGCATGGATAGGTGCCTCCTTTTCTCTCGGGGGACCGTGACCCCTTGGGACTTGGGCCCGTGAGGAATCGACAGTAGAAAGCACAGAGATGTTTCCAGAAGCCTCGCTCCGCAGGACAGGATCCGAGGGTCGAGGAGGGGGTTGGGAAATGCAACCCCTCCCAGCCTCCAGCCTCCCAAGCCCTCGAGCCACCAGTCGCTCGACCCTGCCTCCGGAGGCCGCTTCCCGGGTGTCCGAGAGGCGCGCAGAGGGGTCCGCGGAGTCTCGAAGGTCTGGCTGCGGGCGGCGCCGGGGGACAGAGCGGAGTGTCATTTGAGTCTTTTGTCAGGGATCAGATCGGTATCGGGACCTCCTGCTGCCTTTGCATTTCCTGCAACTGACACCAGCGGCCAGTTGCATTTCCTGCTCCGGAGCCGGGTCACTTTCTCTTCCTCGAGCGGTTCAGGCCCGGCCTCCAGCTCAGGTCAGAAGCACGACCCGCAGTTTCATTTGGATTTTATAGATGAACCGTCTTGAGGGGGTGAAATACAGCAACCTCAGCAGGGAGCTGTTGGGGTCTTTGGAAGACCCTGCTGCCCTCCAGGCACAACCCCCACCCCCTAATTCCCCTGCCTGAAGCCCTTGGCTCCAACCTGGAGTTTTGGTGATAATGCCCTTTTTTCCTGTGTGGACACCAAATACACCCAAATACCCCACCGGTCACCATAGGTAAAAAGACCTTCCAAGCCGGGTGGGTTCTTTCTGTCCTCTCCCTCTCCAGACTCAAGGAATTAGGTCTCATCCCTGAGTGGTCTTGAGATGGAGGACAGACCTTGGGGGGACTCTCCCACTGTCGCTTGGGTGGCCTGCCCCCCAAACCCCTTCCCTGGCCACCCAAGATCCCCAGAGGCACTTGAGACCCTGGAACAGCCCTGGGCCTGGAGTGAAGAAAGCAAGGCCAGTGAGAGGCGGGCAAGGGCCACTGCTCAGGAAATTGAAACAGAAGGGGCAGCGCAAGAGCCGACCCCAAGTCCTGCTGAAGCCTGGAACGCAGGCTTTCCACCAGGTGAGGGACACGGCTGGAGCAAGTTCATACCAGGGGGCCAGATGTTTCTGGCCTTTGATATAGGCCACCCGTGCCCACCGCTCGAACTCACTGCCCCTGCGCATCCTGAGAGCCTTCTCCGCACAAGGCTGCTTCGGGCGCGGGGAGCTTGGGGAACTGGCCCGGGGCACCAAGGGTCGGGAGAGCCGTCTGGGCTTGTCACGGCTTCTGCTGCGTTCCTAGCCCGACTGGAGGGGGTGGGGTGGGGGGAGAGATGAAAGAGAGGAGGGAAGGGGAGAAAAGGGAGACACAGAGTGCAGAAGGGGGTGGGGGGGGGGAGAAGAGGCTGAGAGACCGAGAGTGAGAAGTGGAGACAGAGAGAGAAGAGGGAGGGGACACTAGCAGAGGAAGCCCAAGGAGAAAGAAGGGAAAAGGGGGGAAGAGGAGAGGCTGAGAGGGGGAAGGATGAGCAAGGTGAAGAAAAAGCCCTCACCTCCCCAAGGACACTGGATGGGCTGGAGGCTGCGGAGATGGGGACCCTTAGAGATGCCACCGTGGAGGGCTGACTCTGGGCATGACTCTGGGTTTCTGATTCACCTGGACAGGAAGTCGCAGTGGATTTGCCATTGTCCCTAATTGTGGATCCCCAGAGCCCCGGCTCTTGGAGCAGAGAGCCCTCCACACACACACTCCACTCTCAGCTGGTTTTCTGATCAGAGGTACCTGCTGGAACTCAAATCTTGCCTGACAGTGTGGGGGACTCCAGAGCCCTATAACCAGTTTTCTGAGAGCTGAGGAGGGCTATCCCTGGCCACCAAGATACCAATATGGATTCGATGTGGTTGGGAGGTGGGGGCTGGATTAGATGACCTCTTGGGGTTATTTCTGGGCCCCAAGATTCCACAGGTGGCAGCCCTGGGCAGTGGGGGCAAAAGATTTCTGAGGCTTCAGGTGGGGTGGGGGTTAGCTGAGATATTCCCAGCCAGTAGCTCTGGGCCATGTAGATAAGACTGGCCATTCCCTGAAGGGCCACATTGTATCTGATGCCTCCTCCAGGCAGCCTGGGAGCTCGGGGAGACCCAGGTCCTGAGCATGGGGAAGGGAATGAAATAGAGGCCGAGGAACAAGTGGGTGGGAGGGTGGAATCTAGACGTGTGCTGGCCTCGCAGCCTGAGAAAGTAAAGGAGAGCACGGGAGAGGCAATGTGGGAACTTGTTAGTGGCCCTACATGGCCCTGGAGAATGGAAGCTGTGTGGGGATTTCCCCCCCACTTGAAAGCTCCTCAGAGGAGGGGATTCCTGAGCCCTTTCCCCACCCCTGCCAGGTGTCCTTCCTTCAACACAGGCTTAATTTCCTTCCTCCTGCCCGCCCAGAGCTGCTGGAACACAGGAATAGTCCCTGCCCAGGAGGGGGAGGGTGCCCCCATGACACGTGTCACAAACGGAAACACCCTCTGTCAAATAGGCACCCGGGACCGCAGGGTAGGTTGCATTCGATGGGGGAAAGGGTTAAATTCACTCCAAGGCCAGCTAGAGTGAGTGAGGTGGAACTTTCCATGCGGTGGACCCCAAGGCCACCCTCCCTAAAATGGGAGGGTGGCCTCTTGATAAAGGGCAAAGAGGGCCGCCAGGGCCAGGGTCCAGGGGCCTGGGGGCTGGGGGTTGGCACGTGGGAGGCATTTTGTTATGTGTGTGAATATCGGGGACCCCAGACTGATAGCCCATCCCCATCCCACCCCCACCTCTCTAGATGCCCCCAGGTTCCTTTTGATGTGCACTCCCCGGGGGCACACAGCCTTGGGCAGTGGATTCAGGCCGCTGGACCGCGCCCCCTGAAGAGGCACCGCCAAGACAAAGAACACGGCCGCCTGGCCCCCGCCCGCCCGCAGGGGGCTACCGGTCTGTCGCGCGGAGGGAGGAGAAAATCTCCGATTTTGCTGGGAACATGCCGGATGGCTGCTGGGTGCTGGGGCCGGGGAGGCTGGGGCCGGGGAGCCAGGCGCCCAGACCCGCCTGGGGAGGATGAAGGGAGAGCGAAAGCTGCTGCAGGCTGAGGAAACAGCAAGTGTGGAAAGGCCAGAGGCCTGAAACAACGTGACCCACGCCGGGAACCGCATGAAGCAGGCACGTGGGGCTCCACGATCTCCGACGGGTAGAGAGGGGCATTGAACTTTCTGCTGAGAGCCATAGGAGCCTTAGAACGGTTTCAAGCCAGCTCTTTGGAGGCCACTAGAAAACGGGGCAACCTGTAAGCACGCTGGCCATAGCGTGGGTGGTGGGCGAAGGACTTTATTTATTTAAATTGCCCAGAGTAGAAATGCCAGAAACCTGCACAGGGCAAGCACACTGGTGAACAGCAAATGTCAATGGAACGCACCAAGGCGCCCCTCCACCTGAAGCCTACCAGCCTTTCGGTTGCCCGACCCCTCGCACCCTCTGGCGGCGGGGCTGATAATAAAGCAGGGAGTCTGCAGGCGAGGAAGGAGGCCCTGCCCCGCCCTGCACCTGTGGGCGGGGAGCTTGCTCCTGTGGGTGAGCAGCTGGGATCTTTGGGGATCCGGGTTAAGTAGGCGTTCTTGGGAGTGAATGCCCTTAATCTACTTCGCAATCCCTGAGCTTAGTTGGGGATAAGGTGTGCATGGCTTGGGTCTCCCCTCACTTCTCCACACAGGTGCTCCCTTGGGAGGGCGGGCCAGGCCGAGATACAGGACGAGGGCAGGTGAGGCGATGAGAGGTCCCCAGCTTGCACTCCCTGCGGCTGCATCAGCCTTGTGTCAGTGGAGATATGGGAGGCTGCAAACAGCAGGGTGATGTCACCGAGTCCTTCCTGGTCTGGCCCACCCGCACCCCAACATCACAGGTGCCACCTGTGGGAACATGAGGGGTTTTCCCTGTCATAGTAGTTCCTCCATACTTAGTCATCTCCAGTTCCCCGAGGGCTGGAAAATGATTCGGGGTCAAAGTCTTTTAGAAGGGTGGGAGCAACAGAAAGAATGGGGTGGGGAGGGCACCACTGGCCAGCTGCCAATTATCTCTGACCCTCCTCTATTCCATGTAAGGTGGAGATAATACTTTATATCTTATAGGGAGTTGTCAGCGTTAAATGAGAACTGTGCTGACAGAATGCCAGACCGCGGATGGTGAATGATAAATATTGGGTTTCCTTCTTCTCCTCTTAGGAGCTGAGGAACAGGCCGCTCTCTCTTGAGTCGCTCCTTCTGCCCTGCCAGCCTCAGCAGTTCGACCTCAGGCACCCAGGAACCTCCTCCAGAAGGATTTATCCAGGAAAATCTTGTCTGACATTCCCACTGGAGACCCACCTCAAAATCTGCTCTTCAGAGACACCCCTCCAGACGACTAGCTGCCCCCCACCCTATCCCTCTGGCCTTCTTATTCCACTTTATTTTTCTGCATAGCCCTTAACCTTGACCTTATCTTACATACATGACACATCAAATACACCTGTGAAGTTGCTCACTTAATGTCCGTTTCCTACTCTAAAATCTAAACCCCTTGGGATTAATGAAGCCCCAACGCCCAGAGCAGGGTCTGGCACATAGTAGGCCTCTTATAAACATTGTTGATGACTGGCTGAGGATGAGAGAGAGGAGCAGGGGCTGAGGCCGCAGATGGGAGGACCACTGTCACCTGTCAGGGTTCCGTATGGCCCATTGGGGTCCTCATTTCCCCATCTCAAGTAGAGCTTGGCCCCTAGAGCTCCCCGCTCATCCCAGCTACCCCACTGTTTTTTGGCTCCTGCTTCCCTCTCAGGTGACCCCTGTACTGCCCCAAGTGGAGTGAGATGAGGGGCTGGCAGCCTGTCTGGAACTGCTGCTGCACAGAGCGCCTGGGGCCTTGTGTGGTCCTTCTGTGTGCACCATGTTCCCCCCTTGCCTCTCTTTCTCTTCCTCTCCTCTTCCTTCCTCCTTTTCAGCCTTCCTCCATCCCCTTTCTCCTGCCTTTGCTTCAGAGCCCTGAGTCTCCCACCCAGACATGGCTGGCCTGCCTGAGGCCTTGGGGCTCTAATCCAAGGTCAGTTCCTGCCAAGGAAGCACTCTTTGTGCAGGAAAGTAGAGCCAGACTTCTGCATGTCTGTCTGTGTGTGGCTAATGACATGGCTTCTCTTGGTCAGGCCCGTCACTCCCAGTTTTCCTTCCACTCCCTGGTGGGTGGGACATAAGCAGGCATAAGAGAGGAGGAGAGCCCCGGATGCAGCCCAAAGGCCATCCCTTGTTTCTTCTGTCTCCAATCTCAGCCAAGCTAAGGCTCCCCTTTACCTGGCTCCAAGGGCAGGGAAGGGTTTCTGTTTTTCCCAGCACCCACAAATATCCACTTGGTGCCTGCTGTGGGCAAGGCCTGGGGCTGAGCTCCAGGGAGGACTGGCCCATCCCCAAAAAGCCTGCCTTTCTCATTAATAACCCATCCATCCAGCCTCGCCCCCATCCCCCCCACACACACGCTGCACACAGTAGGTGTTCTGTGCATGCGTTGGATGGTTCATTCATTTAACACATCTTCACTGAGCACAAGGTGAGCACTGGTGACCAAGCACAGTCCAGGTTTTGGCCTTGCCGTGTGCTGGGGAGACAGTTATCCATCACATGATCAAATAAAATGTTTCCTTCCAAACTATGAGCTGTGATGGTTCTTTCTATCTCAGGGGTCTTGGGAGAAGATTTTGGTGGGAGCACGTTAGGGAAATAGGGTAGAACAAGCCTAATACTATCTTTGGAGAGGGTGCAGAGATTTCTGGTCAAATCCTGGCTTGTACCCTCCAGAGCTCTGCCAGCTAATTTTTCCCCCACAGACGAGTGCAGCCTGCAGCACCATTGCTGGAACCTCAGGTTGGGCCCTGCCATTGGCCCTGGGTCCTGGGAGCCTGGACACATGAATGGGGGCTCAGGGGGCTGACAGTGGAATCAGAGCTTCCTTGCCAGCAGGAGCCCAGGAGCAGGTGGCTCTGTTTGTGATCGGCATAGACAGGTCCTTGGGCAATGCAGGGGCACCTGTCTGGCATTGCCCCACACCTGACACAACCCGTCGCCGTTGCTCCTTCACCTTGGTGAGGCCTGAATAGAGTTCCATGTTTCTGGCTGGGGAGACCCTCTGTCTGAGTGGTTGTCTTAGAGCCCAGATATTATGCCATCACCACTACCCCCAAAGAATCCCAGCTCTATCTCTTACTGTGTGACACTGAGCACATTACCTACCCTCTCTGAGCCTGTTTCCTCATCTGAAAAAAATGAGGAATCTGCCTCAAATGGCTGTTGCCTATTTAGTGAAGTGATGTCTGCTGCGTCCAGAATAGCACTTGAGACATGTTAAGTAATCAGTAAGTGCCACTTCCATTCCTTGATGACACGCAGCTACTTTTTCTTGATTCTCTTGAGGGCAAAGTCTTCTATTTATTTAGGTTGTAGTGTAGCTTACACTGCTGGCCCCTTCCTCTAGGCTGGTAGAGTTCCCCAGTTTGTACTCACCCCTTCCCAGCCTGGCTCAGAGATAAATCCCGATTAGTCTAAGCCCATCATGGGGACCCCTACCCTTTACCAGGGATTGGTTTAAGAATAGACGTGTTAATTAGGTTCAGCCAATGAGACATGAGAGGAGGTCTGTTGAAGGGTCCACAAGGACTTCTGGGAAAACTTTATTTACACTCTTAAAATGAAGCTAAGAAATGTCCGGTTTTCCTGCTTTTAGACATCATTGCATCTGGGGGGAGGGCGATGCCTGGAGCTGCAGCAGCCATCCTGCGACTACGAGGGAAGAAAATGAGTCTGACTAGCAGAAGAAAAGAGCAAAGAGAGAAAACGAAGCTGGATCTCTGACACCATTGCTAAGACATCAGCTGACCCCAGGGGAGTCCTGCTTTGGAGCTTCTTGTTAGGTGAAATAATACATTTTCCTTGTTTTTTTAGGCCACTTCCAGCTGTTTCTTGCATCCAAAGTCCTCCTAACTGAAATCTGTATCCTCCTGCCCATCGTGTCTGGTACAGGGCAGTTAGATGAAGTGTTGCTGATTGACTTACAAGTTGAGTTGCTTTAATTTAAGGGCTAGTTAGGCTTTTTCTCCTTTGTTTGGGGGTTTGGTCTGGGTGGAAGTAAGGTTGTAGTTGCAGCCTGGAGTTGGAGACTTACTCTGAGATGGCTTGGGGGGAGAAAGAAACAACAAAAGAAAGGGTGTAGGCTTGAGGCAGGGTTTGAAACTAATCCAGAATGTAGTCCCATCTCATGCTGTCTTTTCCTTAACAGCAGTTTAATTGCTAATAGTACAGGGTATCTTCGGGGAGAGATGAAAATGTTTGGGAATTAGATAGTGACATGGGTACACAACATATTGAACATAGAAATCACTGAATAGTACACTTTAAAATGGTGAATTTTATGGTCTGTGAATTATCTCCAGGAAAAAAAAAAGCTGCAGCCATTCAGCTCACCTCCTTCCACATTCTCTCTCCCACCTGTGATCTCAACTCTCCATTCACCAGCCTCCTCAAGCTCCCTGGGTGTGGGGAGAAGCAGCCCTCAAACACATGCACACAGCACTTTCTTCGAGGGGCTGGTGGAGGCTTGTTTGGGGACAGAGGGCTGTGCCCTGCCTTCCACCCACATTTTCAGGGCTCTGAGCATGAGCCTCACCTTCTGACCTGAGGGGCCAGGATCTCCTAAGTTCTGTTCCTACTGCCCAGAGAGCCTCAGGCTTTGGGGAGGGGCGGGGGGGTGGGGCATGGCCTCTGTGATCAGTCTGAATAATTTCAAATTATGACTCCACTGCTTAACCGTGACTTTGGACAAGGATTTAGACCTCTGTGTGCCTGTTTCCTTATCTGGCAAATGGGAATACTAATTCCACAGCTCACAGGGTCCAATGACATAAATGACCCAAAGAACTTCAGGGTATATAGTAGACAATAAATGCTGGTACCTTACGACATATTCACTTGTGACCCCCACAAAAATAAAAGGCAAAATCTTGACCAGACTGTCTAATGATTGAGGGACCATGGTAAGAACGATGATATTCCCAGCTCTTCTGTGTTGCTGGGCCCCAAAGCCTTCCTTCCCCTCATCCTCCTCACCCACCCCTACTTTGACCCTCCCCAGCCCCCCTCTGCCCTTTATTCTGCACATCAAGGGGGTGGATGCTAAGATGAGAAATAATTTTCTGATTCCCCAATCAGAGAATATGGCATTTCCAAAATATTTTTATTTTCTTCCTTCTTTTCCAGAAATTAAGAAAGTCTGAAATGTTATTTGGCCAAAGGTTGGAGTCTTGAGAGCATTTCCATGACTAATGGGAATGTTTCTCAGAGACTGGAGAGGACCATGGCGGCCCGAGGAGATGCAGCATGAGTTTAACTAACTTTAAACTCAGTGAGAAAGCTCATGTATTCATATTCTCTATTCCATTCTCCTTCACTCCTTCTGAGTATTGTCAAGGAGAAAGTTGGTTTGGTGCTAATACAACAGTTACTAAGATCCTTTTCTAATAAAGACATGGATAGTCAGAGCCTTTGGGTGGGGGCAACAGTGTCTGGTTAGAATGAAATCATGTTGTTGAAAATCATAGTCATCTAAAGTTTCTTTTTTAATTGAAGTTATCAAGAACAAAGCAAATCAATTTAAAGAAAAGTGTTAAGAAAATAGAACAGTTTGCATGCAGCTGTGGTGTGAAGGTGACATGGAAATGTCTAGAGTCTGGAAGACATTGGATCTGAGATAAGTGCCTGCAGTCAGGGTGCCCTGCCAGTGCCAGCCTGTGGGGTCAGGGAGTCTTCTTGGTGGCCTGCACCTACTGGTTGGCTGGGGTCCCTGAGGGTGAGCGAGGCTGGAGCTGGCAGAACTGGAGGGCACTGGAGTTGGATCTGGAAGTCACCCTGGCCACGAGCTGAGAATCACCCCTTGCCTTGATGTGTCAGATAGGAGACTTGGGGCCATCCATCCAGACTTATGAATATGTTGGATGACAGGCTGTTCCAGCCAGCTCCAGGCCTCTGTGACGCAGATACTTCCTCACGGTGGTGGTGGTGGTGGTGGTGGTGGTGGTGAGAGGTGGAGAAGGAAGTTGACCTGTCTCCCCATTGTCCAGAGGAGCTGGGCAAGGTGGTGGGTCACCCTCCAGTCCAAGCCTGATGGAGGCTTTTTGTGTGGGGGAGGGGGAGGGCTTTAGATGACCTGGTCAAGTTCAAACACCCTTTCAACACTGCACTAGAGGTAGGCAGGTCAGGGCCCAGAAGGTGCATCAGCTCAGAGAGCCATGTGTTTCCCTCCAGCAAGGAGTATAAACAGCCTCAGAAGAGGGAAACCGGATACCAGGGTTCCAGCTTTCCCTGACTGGCTGTGTGTCCCTGGACAAGGCACTTACTCTCTCTGGGCCTCAGTGTGCCTCTAGATTGAAATGGCCAAATGAGGACCTCTGGTCCTGACACTCACAGATTGGATGGTCCCTGTGGCCCACTATCCTTTGTGTCCCTGCCCCTTTCAGGACAGACCAGGACACTGGTCCAGAGCTGGCTGCAGACCTCTGGCTGGAGCTGTCTTAGCCTTTAGTGGAGACTTGTCCTTCTAGGTGAGGGGTTGTTCGTGAGGCCCTAGCAGGGCTGGGCAGTGCCCAGTGGCACTATTGGCACTAACAGAAGAGACTGGGACCCGAAAGGGAGGGGAAGAAAGGAAAGAAGGAAGAGGTGCCTGGGGAGGGGGCCAGTTCTAGTGGCTGCCCCTCATGAACGTGCCGAAGGTTGCCAAATTGAGTTTAAGCCTGGTTCCAGAACACAAAGCCTGTCTCTGGGGGCTTGACCCCTCAGAGCCCCCACCCCCAGGGCCGGCTGGCGGAGCTGCCCCAAAGGAACTGGCCCCAGAAGGGCCTGGTTGTTGGCTGCGAAGTGGCTGGGAGGGAAGTTTTAATGATACACAACACAAGACACAGGGGGGAAAGAAGAGAGGGGGGTAGTGGAGGAGAGAAGGGAGGTGGGGGGGGGGAGAAAGAAAGACCTCCTGCCAGGCCTGTTGCCAGGAGACGGCTAGGCAGCCAGAATCAGCCCTGCTCTTTTCACAGTTGCCTTTAAGCACCGAGAGAAAGCCCTGGCCATAAAGGGGGACATGTGTTGCTGGGTGTGTAAGGCTAGCCTCTGCAGTTAGGGGAGCCCCTGGCCCCCGCCCCCTGCCGCTGCCTAGAGAGAACCCCTCTGGCCCCCAGCCCTGCCCCCACTCCTGGGGGTTATGGATGAAGGAGACTGGGCTACAGAGCAACAGAAAGGACTTGGGGAAGGCGCTGGCCCTGGCCACCAAAAGCCACAGCCATTTCTGGGGTGAAACTCACTAGTCAGGGGCCCCAGGAAGCTGGCCGGGGCAAGTGGGGATGGGGAGACCAGGGGAATCCAACATGGCATGTCCATGGAAAAGCCATGTGTGGGCTCAGAGGGGGCCACTGGCACATGGGGTGTCTAGGAATCCTCAACAGGGGACTTAGAAGGGAGGGCTGGGGAGCTGACAAGTCCCCAGCCTGCACTCTGGATCCTTGGTCCTTGTCACACATCCCAGGATGGAAACAGTCTGCTTGAGGCTGTGCCTTGGCACTTGGGGACGTGTCCTTGCAGCCTGGTCAGTGACTGCATCTGTTTCCATGTCCACCACACAAGCACGAGAGTAAATACAGGGTGAGGGCTGTTGGCAACACAGGACTTAAGTGTCCCAGCCCCTAGCTGTCAATCGAGAGACACCCACTACGGGGGTCATGCATGGTACGCTCAGCATAGGGGCTCTCAGGAAACGAGTCTACATGTGCGTGGATGCTGGGCTGGGGTCCTGACCGATTGTATTTGATTTGACCCAGAACGTGAGCTACTGGTGTAAGGGCTCCTTCAATGTGGTGTTCTCACACCTGCTGAAAACAGGCTGCAGCTTCTGCTGTTTCATGTAACAATTAAACGAGAGAACTAGCACTTCCTTCTGATCCCCTGGCGAGCCGCTGGAGCCTGAGTTCTAGTCCTGGGAGCATGACCAGCCCCCTTCGAAGCATCAGTGTTAGTTAGTGTTAAGAAGAAATGGCCAGCCAACCCACGCGGACTTCCCAGCTGGTTGTCTGGCTGCTGTGTGTACTTCAGGACATTGCTGGAGGCTCGCCTGAGCTCGCACATGGCTTCCTGCTCAGGGCAGTGGGCAGCCCTGCTTCCCTGGCCACCCCACGGGATTGTCCTGTGAGTGAATGAGGGGGGATGCGGGAAGTAGCTCAGGAGAGGCCAGGTCTGGACAAAAAGGAGAAATCATTGTGTCTTCTGAGAAATCTCTTACTCTGCATACATGTATACTTTGAGATGCCCTCCAGTCCATGTCCTGGAAAACAGGACTCCAAAGGAGGGAACAGGGGGAGATTGCCCATGAGGGGCTGCCTGTCAGGTCCTGTTGGGGAGGGTGGCTTTTCCTCCAACTTCCTTTGCGTTTTGTTCCTGCTGAAGTATGTGTTTTCACTAGTTCGCCAGTCTTTTCTATCCCCACCCAGGGCCAGGTCCCACCCCAGGTGTCAAGACTTGCTTCCAGAAGGGCCAAATCTCCATGAGGTGATAACAAAAAGGGCAAATTTGCCAACTCTGGGGGTAGCGGGATGGGGTGAGGGTTGGGGTCCTGGGCAGTGGCCGGAGGGGTGGGTGGTGACTGGTACTGAGCGCATGAGGGCCTCCACGGGTGGGCAGTATGGCTGGGCTGTGGGAGGGGAGGAGAGACGGGCCATCAGAAATCCCAGAGCGGGGAACTGGGAAGCTCTCCTGGACCCTCTGAGGTCTAGTTGGGCTTTGGAACAGGTGTTGAGCGCCTTCCATGGAAAAGCCCATCTCCCTGGCTTGTCACTGACTTTTCATCCCAGGAAGAGTCAAGGGCTCAAGGAAGCAAACGCACGTGGCCGGGCTCAGCCCTGTCCTTAAGCCTGGGCACAGGTTTAGTCCTCCCTCCCTGCCTCCTCTCCTCCCCTCTGCGGTCGCATCACTTCCCCATCTAGACAACCCAATGCTAGCCTGGCACGAAGGTCTCCCGTTTCCCTCTCACAACTCTGCCTCCTGTTGTTCCCTGGTAACCTTTGCCAGCTCCTCCCAAGGCTCCGACCCACCCCACTCTCTTAGTCTGTAACTCCTGTTTCTCTGGCTTGTGGGGGGAAGAGTCCCCGGAAGCCTCCCCCAACCCTAGAAACATCCCCCCAAATGGCCAATGATGAACTCACCTGTCAGCATTCCTCCCCCAGACAGTACCAACCCCTTAGGTGGGCCCCTCATCCCTCTTGTTCTTCATATGAGCCAGAGCCATGAGTTAATCTCTTAGTCCACACTCACCTCCTCCAGGAAACCTCCCCGACTTACAGCCCCCTTTGTGCCTTCTGGCTCCTCATCAGTGTAGGGATTCCTGACCCCGTGTGGCCCTCAGCTGTCACTAAGATTTGTCCCAAAAGCTCAGAGCAGGTGGTAAGGTGAGTTGGCGGGGGGTGGGGCACTCTCCTAATGCAATGGAAGAAGAGACCTGGCCAGCTGGGAGGGAAAGGAGGAAGGTCTAGCTCCCCACTTTCCCCTTCACTCTCCACCTTCTGTATCCCTTGACCATGAGGTTGAACATTCACTGAACCACAGCCCTTCCCTAAAATGGTCCTGGGAGAGAGTGAAACAGATCAGGACCCTTTTCTCTGGGACAGGACCCTCCCTGTGGGATTCCTTGGAGGTGAGGTCCCACCTCTGGGAGCCCCCCAGACCTTAAAGGTGTGCATACAGGCCCAAACAGGGGCCTGTGAGAATGGTCAGGGTCACAGTGACACCTGCTGGGGCTTCTAGGAACAGCAGCTGGAGAGATGCTGACAATGAATGCTGAGGTGGGGGAGGGCAATTAAGAACACCTCACCCCTGATCTTGAAATTTACCTCAGATATTAAACCCTCATCCTCTTTCCAGGGGAGAAGCACAGGAAGGAACAGGGGCCATTGGAATTCCAACTGGGGCTCCCAGGGACAGGAGCTGCATTTCTTTGAACTGGTGGTGTTTTTTGTACTTCGTTTACGGTCTGTTTTCTAGGGATGTAACCAGAAGGAAGTCTGACATTGTTCTTTGCATTTCTATGGGAAATGGAGTTTTAAGGGCAAAGAACAAGTACACTCTCTGTATATCTTTGTGTTGTATTGCACTGACAAGAGAAAGACAAGTATGTAATATTGCAAATGTCCATAATTTAAAAACGGTCCAGGTGACCATGGTAATGTCAACTTCTGAAGACATTGGAAGGAATAAATAAGATCAGAAAATGAATTAGCACAGTTCCTGACACCTGATAATACTCAGTATGTTGGGGGTGATTCGTTGATAAAATGAAACCCATGGTGGAGAGAGCCATCGGCCTCCCCGGCGAGCCAGCCTGAAAGCGAGCAGCATTGCCCAGGGTCACAGAGTGGTGTCTTGGTTGGAAGCCTCCATCTAAGGCACAGGTGTGCTGCTCAGTAATTCCCTGGAATAAATACAAAGCCAGATGTAGAAATAAAGAAATCCAGGCAGAAGGATTTCAGATTGTAAAGTAACCCTTCACTTCAGGAAAAACCCAGTCCAGGACTTTTGAAAGTATTTCATACATCATTTTTCTTTCTTTCTTTCACTCTCTCACCCCTTTACTTGGATAATCAAACTGCAGTGATGGGGGTAGAGAGGTTACCTACCCACGGAGCCAATGCTGATGTTCTTCCTTTGGCAGAGTTTGGAGTATAAATGATAAAGTATTTAGAGAGGGTGCTGGGACCGATGGTGGGGACTCAGCCGTCCTGGGGCGTTAATATGTTTCCCGTCTAACCCTCACGAAGGCCCCATGTGAGAGCTGACACTGCTCTCACTTCCCAAATGAAAGACTTGTGGCCCAGGGAGGCCGTGTCACCTCGCCAAGGTCACAGTCCTAGTCAGTGCTGGAACAGGGATGTGAACCCAGAGCCACCTCATTCAGAATCCAGGGGATGAGGGGTGACTCCAAAGGGCCAAGGTGGGGTTCACAGGAAGGTGGTGGGGTCCTCACTGGGAACACACATGGGGGGAGGTTTGGAGGAATAGCTAATGGTCAGTGAGATTGTTTCCCCCTCACAGGGCAGAGGACTGACCTGCTATCCGCCAGTAGGGCTGACATACACAACTGTGCATGTTGTGCATTGCAAAAGCTACCACATCAGAGGGCACCCTTTTAGCACAGGCATATTTGTAGTGACTGTTTTCTGACCGTTGGAAGTCAAGGGCCTGGAAGCGGACAGATCTGTGTCTAAGTCGCTCAGAGGGGCTGTGTGTGTGGGCACTGCCCTGCCAGCCTCTTCCATGTGTACCTCACATCTTCCTCCAGACCGGCACCCGAGAGAGTGAGCAGGTATGGGGGCAACTCCAGGCCACAGCCTGGAAGTGGAGGAACCTTGCACATTTCCTGCTCCATCTCCTTTCTCCCAGCTGTCGTCAGAGGGACAACAGGGAACAAAAGCCTTCAGTGTACCACTGGTCCTGCTGGTTCCTCCCAGAGATAGCTTGCTGAAGATTCCGGGTTTTGCTTCCTCCTGGAGCAGGACCCTGTAACTGAGGGTGGGGGAGGGGGAGGGAAGGAGGGAGAGGAGAGGAGAGGAAGAGCCTGGAGCCCAATGGGTAAGTGGAATGGAAGATGCAGAGCAGGGGTTGGCCCCTTCCCCGGCTACATCTCAGGTTCATTTTTCAAAATTACACCATAGGTCATTTGGGGAAGCCCTTCTCCCAATGCCATCACAGTTGAGTTTGAGAACCCTGAGACTGTTTCCTGGAGCAGTATTGCGTGTAACAAGCATGTGAGTATACCAAGCTTCAAGCAGGGGCAGTCTGTATAAATCTGGGTGTACCAAACATAATAATTTGGCATGCAGCTCTGTGTAGGTACAGGGGATTATTCACCACATAAAACAGTTCACAAGAGTTGTTTCCTTTTCTGTTGAATGTCGAATGAATTTTCATCAAGTCTCAAATATTATTATTAATTATAACAGTGCTTATCGAACACTTATTTTATTGGACATGTAAATACGTTTGTGGCCCTGCTTCACAGCACATATTCTGCCCCTATGACCACAGCCAACCGGACCCTCGGACGGCCAGCCCACAGCTGGCCAATAGCGTTTGATGCAGATGCCACCAGGTGCCAAAGCTGAATGGCCATGACACAGTGAGGGTGTCAGGGCAGTCATGACGGCCACGTGCAGACTGTAAGCTCTAAGTAGCAGGAACTAGGAGTTCATGGAAGCAGAAGCAGATAGGCATGTTCAGAAAGAATATAGTCACCCTATAGAAACCAGCACAAAGAGGGGAATGAGCAAGGCAGACCAGGTACCTGAAAGCCACGTTGGGGGGAGCATAAGCGATAGTGTGGCTTGATTATTCCGTCGTTCTGCCTTTTCTGTTCTCTAACATCCTCCTTTCCTTTGATCTTTTCATAGTCACTGCGCAGCCCCTACCCTGATGCTGCTCCTGAGGTGGGGGTAAGGAGGGTGAGGGCGGGAAGGTTCACATTTGGGAAAGAGGGTACCAAATAGGAGAGGGATGAGGCCTCCAGTTTGAGCCTCCCGGGAAGTCTGACTAATCAACCTTGCCAATTATTGAGCACCTGCTGTGTTCCAGGCACATTTTATACATGATCTCAATTACTCCTCACAACCAGCCCAAAGAGCTTTATTCCTATTTTACAGTTGGGGAAACCGAGGCTCTGAGAGATTTTAAGTGACTTGCCCAAAGTCACCCGCTAGGAAGGAAAGCCGCCAAGCTAGCATAGGCATCCTGGCTGACAAGGGCCAGAGAAACTCTGCTGGGCTGCTTTGCAGTGGGAAGAAGAAAAAGTCATCCATCAGTATTCAATATGGAGTGAGAGTTCAGCTCTGTTCCAGGCACATCTGGGGGTGGGAAGGAGCTAGGTTGGTGAGTAGAAAAGCCAAAAGAAAGAGTCCCCTCTATGGTCCCCAAGATCCTGCCAACAGGCCGACAAAGCCGTATCCTGGAATTATAAGCCATTTAAACTTGTGTTCCCCGGAGGCAACAGGGCTTCATAGATGAAAGCACTCCGGGGCTACAGTGAGGGAGGGTTCCTAGAGGAGATGGCCTTGTGAGGCGGTAGGGACTGAAGAGGAAAGGAGGAATGGGGGCTGGCCGTGTGCAGGGAGGGAGGGAGGGGCCCTCTGGGCTCAGGAATGCGGGGTAGGAAGGGAGGGGAGGCAAATGGAGGACTCTGCAGTGTGAGGCTGGAGGACTGGGAGATTCACATTCCCGCTGGTCGCTGAGAGCCCTTTTCTAAACTTCGGTGTTTGCTGTCTGACAAATGAAGGGTCCGGGGTGACTCTGGGCCCTTCATGCTCTACTCTGGGGGTGGGGGGATAATGGCTGGGGGTGTCTGTAGTCTCCCAGAGAACAGAACCTCTAGCGCGGAGCCTCCTCCTCCACACAAGCAGCGGCACCGGTCACCAGCAGGGGGCGCTCCTGCAGAAGGCTGGCTGCCGCGGCTGCCCTCGGCATAGTATGTCTGGCCAGGGTGTCGGACAGGGTCCTCCCTTCTCCGTCCCTCCCAGCCTGCTCAAGTCACTTGCCTTCCCTCACCGCCCCTTACCACCCTACATTCTAAAATTAGCTGTCTGGAAGGGTCCTGGAATCCAGGTTCTTGGGTAAGTCAGTTTGCTTTTTTGTGCCTCGGTTTCCCCATGAGCTAACTGGGTTGTGTGAGGAAGACATAGGCTGTTGGGGGAAGGACTTTCACATCCCGCTATCTTTCCCAGGGAGGGGACATTGCTTCTACCTCCCACTAGGGAGAGCTAGAGCCCCCTTCACCCTGCCCCACAGCCCTTATAGCTTGCTTAAACATATTGAAAGTCCTTTTATGCAAAGGTGGGAATCATTTCTGGATTCCATATGGCACCTGGCACAGTGAGTGATTCTCAGAAGGTAGCTGTGGAATGATTGGTTTTCTGAAATTATCTGGACTCTTCTGAATCACAATGGAAGGTGCCCACGTTCACCCTCACATTTCTCACCACTGTTCCAAGGAAGACAGACAGTGAGTGTTATATCCGTTTTACGGATGAGGAAACCGAGGTCACAGAGGATACCAGGAACAAGGTTAAATTAGGATCCGGGGTTCTCTCCATTCAACCAGAGGGGTCCCATCCCATTGTAGTGAGCGATCCTTATTGGAGACATGTGGTATTGCAGCCAGGTCCTAGCAGATACTGAATGCTCCTCTGTCATGGGGAGGAAGGTAGTAGGCACATCCAGGAGTGCTAAGGAGAGGGGTGATAGGTAGACCCTGACATTGGAGCTGGGAGTGAAAATGAGATTCCAGAGTCAATAACACAGAGTGGTAAGGTTCAGCAAGTCTCAATGACATTTCCTAAAGTCCCCAACACCCTTTTCAATCTACTTCTCACTCCAAAGTTGAACCCACTATAGCAAAGGAATGCTCTGTAGGGTTATCCCTTAGAATTATAATGACAACCACTGGGGAAACTTGATTCCTTATCAAACATTTGGGTGGCAAATTAGGATGGACTGTGCCATTTAGTCAAGTGAAGAAAGAAAAACAAACAAACAAAAAAATAATCGGTGCAAGATCCAGCTCAACTATCACTGCCTCTTGGTATTGCCCTAGACACACCTTCCCTGGAATGATAGATGGATTGTCCTCTCGCCTGGGTTCGCATCTCACTTGGTACTTTCTTTTCTTTACTGCAGCGCAGTGACGAAACATGCTTCTGCGGCTAGTTCACTGGGTTCTAATCCCAGTTCCAAGTTTACTAACTGGCCAGTTACTTCTCTGTGCCTGAGTTTCTTCATCCATAAAATGTGGTGAGGATTAGATGAGTTAATATTCCTATAGGACTTAGAACAATGCTTGGCCAATTAGTCAATAAGTAACTTACACCTACATATTAGGTTGTTGCAAAAGTAATTGCGGTTTAAAAGGTTAAAAATAATTGCAAAAACTGCAATTACTTTTGCACCAATCTAATAGAAATGTCAAAATGCTGTATGTACTTACAGTATTTCCCCGGAAATAACACCTAACCGGAAAATAAACCCTAGCATGATTTTTCAGGATGACATCCCCTGTACATAAGCCCTAATGTGTCTTTTGGAGCAAAAATTAATATAAGACTGGTCTTATTTTCAGGGAAACACTGTATTTGCATGTCTTTCCCAACAAACTGTGTGCTCCTCAAGGATAGGACCTGGTTTAATCATCTCCTACTCCAAGGACTTAGCACCAGATGCTCAATCAAAGTTTGTTAAATTGAATATTATATAATCATACTTTATATGAAATGAAAATTTTGCAGTAAAATAGAGTTAGTCACTTCTTTCTTTCTTTTTTTTAAGGAGTCAACCCTGAGCTTACTGTTTCCCAGAGATAAATCAAGGTTTGAGTCTCTCCCTAGTTTAAAGAAAGACCTCTGGCTGGGCCACTAGAGTCCCACACTGAGTTCACGAAAACATGCTCTGGCCCATCTGTCTACTAGTCCAGATTTTGTCAATGAACACTTCCTGCAAACTTCTCATACTTGTGGTTGTGAAAATGCGAAATGGAGGAAATGATCTGTGATGGCCGCCTCCTCCAACCACGCAGGGGACTGCTTTCCTCCAAGCACCGGTTGCATTCTGAATTTCACGATGGGATCCCTTTCCTCTCAGCCTTCCTTTTCAGAGAGCAAGAAGTTACTCCGAGGAAAGCAAACTCAAATGATGTTGAGAATGCCTCTGTTTAGAGTTGAGTCTTTAGAATGTTATTTATAGTAAATTCTGGATTATTCTTCATTTCTGTTTCCCAAGAAAGTTTTTCCTGCCTTCTTCCTTCCTTCGTTTTTCTTTCTTTTAAGCCGCATTAGTAGCTGTGCCTTGCGTGGAACACCTCTCTGTCGTGAAACATCCCAGTACAGATTTTTTTGTTGGCGTTTGACCATGGAGGGGAAGACCCTATAGGGGAGTCACAATAACACGCTGCTCGGTACTGTCTACGCGGTCATCTCACCGTGTTCTAATGCTTCTGGAAGTGGGAACCCAGGCCTGGGATATTCACGGTGAACCCCAGGGCCCAGGCAGCGTACAGACATGTATGCCCCTTGACATTTGTGAGTCTACATATGGGGACAATGAAGCAGGCTATTAAAAATTGGGATTGTCCATTCAGATTGCTATCTGTCTACCTACCACTGCCTAACCACCCACCTACCTACTCGACCAAACTGGACGGCTCAGAACACTCCGCCCAGTTCCAACCATGCTAGTACAGAGGGCTCAACATCTTGTCACTTATGAAGATGATAAGACCAAGGGCAAGAATTGTAGCAGTGTTTATTCATTCATTAATTGAAATATTTAATGATTAGTTCACTTTGGGTTAAAGCTCAGTTCCACTAGGGGACAAGGCAGGGGATATAAAAGAAACAGGGGCCAGGGTTTTGGTCTTTGAGAAATCTGCAATCTATACATAGCAGGGGTGGCTGACACCCCCAAACTCAAGGAGAGTGTGCATTAATGTAGCCACTGGCACAAAATTAAGCTATGCCAAAGAAGTCTCTAGGGCCAAGGTGGTGAGTGAGTAGAGCCAGGAGTGGTCAGTCAAGGCAGGCTTCCAGGAGGGAGTGGTACACCACAGCAGGAAACCTGCTGGCCTTGGCAATGGAAGCATGGCTGGGTGGGGGGATGCTAAAGGATATTCCTCTGCATTCATCCTTGACTAAGCTCAGATGCTGCTGTATCAAGAGCTGGAGAAGGGCCTCAGGCAGGTAAGGGGCAAAGGAGGGACATACCATCCTCCACAAAATGTAACCTCCACTCCGAGAGTAATTCTGGAGGAAGGCGAGGAAGGGAGGAAGGAACAGAGGCAATAAGGTCTTAAATTAGAATTTCCATGGGTGGGGGGAGCTCTGCCATTACAGAAGCAAGCTCCACAAGAGAGGATAGGGGCCCTTCCTATAGAAGCATGGATAGATGGGTACCATAGCACGACATCCAAGACTATTTCTCCGGCCTCCCTCCCAGAGAGCTTTTCTGCCAGTGCTTAAAGTTCCATCATTAGAGATTTGTTCCCTCCCCCTTTTAAGGAAATTTTTTCACTATAAATGTTAAACATGCTTGTAATAGAAAATTTGGAAAATCCAAAAAAATACCCACCATTTTTTATTCATTCTGCCAACCTCCAGGGCACTCACTTTTAAAACATTTTGGTGTCTTTGCCATCTTTTTTTGGTTGTTTTCAAGCATAGCCATGAGTGTCCTGCATGTGGGATTCTGTAACCCACTTTCCCCAGTCAGTTAGCTTTTAGTTCTATTTCGCCCTGACATTCTGAAGACATCAAGTTCCCAACCACCAAGTGCCAGTAAATTCCATGACATTTAAGAAGTTACTCACCTTTCTGGAATTCAGTGTCCTGTCTATAACAGTGGGGACAGTGACAGGGCACGGATCCAAATAATGCAAGTGGGAGTCAAGTCCAATTCAAATGTGGAGGGAGGGGTAGGATGGATGGGAGTGGTCAGAACAGAACTAGTCACACTGAGGCAGCAGCGAAGGCTGGGTCATGGGGATGGGGGAAGGACAGGCAGAGGGACAGGTGAGCACATCCACGCCAGTCCTGTCAGGCCTTCCCAGGACCAGATTTCCTGAGCAGCCTTTGGCCTGGGCACTGGTGCCTTCCCTCAGAGCTGCTCAGGCATCTCCTGCTCCACTTCCTGTTGGGCTGGGTCCATTTCCAGTGCAGGTGTGAGGGTGATTAGAGGGAGATAGCCAGCCTGGAATTCTTTGCTTCCACTAGCTCAAGGTCTAGTGGTAAGCTCTGGGGATTTTGTGATTGCCAGGCTCTGCTTAGGACCTGGGCTTGGCTGGGGTTTGGAGTTGTGGGAGACCTGGCATGGTTCCTGAGGGTTTGCTTCAGGCAGGGTGGCTGGGTCTGGGGGTAGAATGGGGGTGGAGGGGCTGGACGTGTCTGGAGACACCCTGGAGTTGGCATTGATGTAGCCATTGCTAACCTTTCAGCCGTGCATTTGTAACTCTAAAGCGTGTGTGTGTGTGTGTGTGTGTGTGTGTGTATGTGTGTGTGTACCCGAAGAGGGAGGGGAGGACTCCATCCCCTTGTGGCTGCCTTGGGCTGGTTGATGGAGACAGGTAGCTGCATGTGAATGTCTAAGAATGCTTCTTTTGCATACCTGTGTGAACGTGTGGGTCCGGGAGCAGCTGTGGGGCTGCCTAGGAATTTAGCTATCCATGGGGGAGGTGTGGGGGTGTCTGTGTGTCACTGAATGCCTGGGCTTGTGTTGTAGAGTGTCAAAGTGTGTGTGTGTGTGTGTGTGTATGTGTGTAATGGAGCATGTGTCTGAGTGTGGGAAGGGGTGCTTTCATGAGCATGCATTGTGTCAGTATGACACTTTCTACTCCTGCAGCCCCATAAAAAGGCCACAGACCAAGGTTATAAGCTGGTAACAACATGTATTTCTTGAGCACCTACTATGTGTTGGGCCCTGTGCCAGGCTCTGGATATACAGAGAGAAATAAAACTCAGGCCTGCCCTTGAGGAGCTCAGAGGGCAGAGGGGCAGTTGGGAGCCACAAACCACTTATGGCACAGGCTCCAAGTCTGAGAGCCACCCCTCATGTCCTTCCTCAGGGATCCCACAATACCACAGTTGCAGAGATGATCTGTTTTCACTGCCAACTCCCCACGTTCGCTTGAGGGTCAGCACTTATCTGGTACACGATGTTCCATAAGGATGAATTATGCAAAGGTTATGTGAGTTGGGCTCCGCCTGGGTGGCTCCCGGCCAGCCACAGCCCATCAAGAGCCACATCCAGTGTCAATCACTCTGGAGCTGGGCTCAACTCCTGCTTCCACTATTTACAGCTGGGTCACACACACCAGCTACTTAAGCTTTCTGATCCTCAGTTTGCTCATCTGTGCAATAGGGATAATGATTGCCTAACCTCAAAGGAAGCATGAGGCTTCAGTGAGACCATGTGGTGGGTGAGGGACACACATATACACAGAGCTTGATGCATGGCGGCAACAGCAGTTGCCACCTGGGCAGTTCCGTGAAGCCCTGTTGACCAAGAAAGCCGAAGCACAATTCGGAAGCCTCCATGGGCAAGCTGGATGTCTCCCCAGCAGGCAGAGAGCAGCCTGGTTCTAACATCAGGAGGACGGAGCCCAAGGGCGGGGTCCATGCCATTGGCTGATGGGGGCTCAAGAACATCCATCTGGATATTTTCTAAATGGATCTCAGTGGGCAACCATTGCCGTCTTCATTGACTCCGGTACTTCCTCCAACTTCTTTGCATCACAGCCTTAACCATCAGATGTCAACATGTAACTTGTATGTAATGTTGAAAATGTGTCATTTTGGGAGAATGTGCTCCCCCTCACCCTTCACCTTTTGGCAGACGCATGCTTGTGTGTGTGCCATGTGCTGACGTGTATGAAGACAGAATAGGCAGCTGGGGCAGCCCAAGATGGACCTGCTCTCTCTCCTTGCCTGCCTACACTCCGTGTCCATTGGGCATGGCTGGGGCCTCCTCTCGGACTCACACTGGTCCAGCTTGGCCTCCCCTCCTCTGAGCCTCGGTGAGTCTGGTTCAAGGTCTTACTGGTGGTGTGCTGGGGCTGACTCAGACTGGTTTGCAGAGCTGACTGTGCCAACCTCTTCCAAACTCCAGAGATCAGGGATGACACCATATTGGTAGCTTGAAATTAGATATAGTGGCAATATTTCCAGCACAGAAGTCAGCAAATGCTACAAAGCAGACACCCACCGGCCCCCAAAAGCATGCGGACACTCACCAGCACATCACCCGTGCTGCTCGCAGTTATAACAACATCCGATATTGGGCGGTAGCACCTGCTAGGCCTTTGGCATCACTCTTATCTATACAAAAATCCTGTGAAGTATTTGTCATCATCCCCATTTCATATCTGGGGCTCATATTTACATGATTTGACTCCAGGTCTCTACCCACCACACTGGGCTGTGTGTCTCAATAGATAGAGCCATAGATTTGACAGGGCTGGCACAGTTGTTAAAAGATCATCCATCATCTAATCACTCTGTTCATTTGACAGGGAAACTGAGCTCGGAGAGGCTCACTGTGGGGAGGGGTGTATTCCTCTGCTAACACCGCCTAATGTCACAGCTGCCATCTTCCCACCTGTCTCCAGCCCCCAATCATGCCAGTGTCTACTGCAAAGCCAAGGTCACTGTCACCTGATGTTCTACATGCATGGCTGGTTTTGGGGAAACGTTACATGCCATGCAGATCTTGACATTCAGTGCAAGTTATGTATATTTTGTTTTGATTGATTTGACCTGGTGTTCAAGACTCTCAAAAACATTTTAAAACTTGCTTGGGCCATTTATTGTATGTCTCCCTCCTAGACTGGTGCCACCCGCGGCCTTGATCACTGCACCTTTGCTGCAGGAACTGGGGCTAAACTTTAAAAAGGAATAAGCAAGACAGAGCTTGGTGACCCAACCCTGGAGATGCCCATCCTGTCTGACAGAGGTTCTGGCATCTACACACTTTAGACAGCAGTTTCTTCCCTGGCCTCCCATTCCCATCCCTGCTCTGCCTGCTCCACTGACCAGAGAATCTTGGATTTTTTGTCTCAGAAACATCAGCAGCACGTTGTCGAGCGCACACTGAGGCCCACTGTGCACTCCACCCTTCACAGTCTCCCATTTAGAAAAAGGGCTCCTCCCCCCCCCCCCCCCCCCCCCGTTCCGCTCCAAGGAATCCACCAGGACCCCCTTTGCCAGGCCAGAGGGTCGGTCCTCCAGCCTTTGCGCGTGGATCTCCCGGGCCCTGTGTGTCCCGGGAGAGCGGCTGTGTGTCAAGACCTGGCCCTGTTCTCAAAGAATCCCGGGCCCTGAGCAGAGAGACGCGCACCCGCCGGGCGAGAGAGCGGACAGGACACGGTTCCTCCGCAGACGCCAGGCGCCTCCCTCCTCTGCCCCCACACCCTGTTCCTCCGAGGATACAATCCTGCATGTCCCTCCACTCCGCCCCAGAGAGAGAGGCACAAACTCCCTGATCCCCGTCTCGTCCTCCCATCCCCGCCTCTCCAGGCCCCGGGGGTTTCACGTTCCGCCGCCGCGTTCCCGGGCGGGCGAGGCGTCAGGTGAGCTCTCACCTGGGGCGGGTGGGCGGGGGAGATGGGGGCGGGCCGGGGGCGGGCCCGGGTCTGCGGTCCCACCCGCAACGGGGCGGGGCGAGGCCGGCGAGGCCAATGGGGCCGGGGGCTCGCCGCCCCGGGGTGCCGCCAGAGCTGCTCCCTCCTTCACTCCCGCTCCGCCCCGCCCGTGTTTAAAGCCCCGCGGGCTGCTGGTGGCGGCGCTGCGAGCGCTGAGCTGCGCGAGGAGATGCTACAGGGCGCCGTGCCACCGGCATCATGCGCCCCCCACCCGCGTTGGCCCTGGCCGCGCTCTGCCTGTTGGCGTTGCCCGCCGCCGTCGCCGCCGCCTACTTCGGGTTAGTGCCCGCCGCGATCCCCCACGGGAGCCCCAAGCCCACCTGTCTCCGCCTCCTCCGGCTACTGCAGGGCCAACATCTCCCTCCATCTGGCCCCGGTTGCGGTCGCATCTCGAACTCAGACCTTAGCTTTGGTAGCACCCAGCCCCACTTTGCGGTCGGATGTCGCGCCCCCAGCTGTGTCTCTGGCCTCCCCGGCTCAGACCCCCATCGCACTTTCCAGCGTCCCACTCTCTGGTCCCCTTCGCTGCCGCTCTTCTCACCACTCCCTGTCCGAGACCTCATCCCGCTCACTCCGCCCCATCTCAGACCCCTGCCCAAGCTCCCGGACTCTGCACGCGTCTCGGACCCTGACCCCGTTCGCCCGGGAGCGCCGCGTCCCTGCCTGTCCAGGTGTCGCTCCCGCGCTCTGAGTCCCTCTGCAATTCTCACTCGGCGCCCTGTCTGCCCCCTTCATGGACTCTGTTTAGCTACAATCTTTGCCTCGGGCTTCTTCCCCACCCTCTGCCATCCCCCAGCGGAGCGGAGACCCGGAGGGCTGGGAGGGTGCGTGGGTGGGTGGGGGTGGGTTGTTACGGAGGCCAGCGGAGGAAATCGCTCAGATCCAAGATGAATGGAGGACCCTGTGGGCCGTGTGGTTCAGCTGGAGGCGGGAGGGAACTGTCAGCTAGGGAAACCCGACCAAATCTCAGCCCTGGCGTCGCGTGAATTCTCAGGAGAATGAGGAAGAGCGAGAGAAGGGAGGAGGTGTGCATATTTGGAAAAGGAGGATCAGAGTTGGGCTGACACCTGGGGAGAGAGTGGGGCGGGAGGGGGAAGCGTTTGGAGCGCAAGTTACAAGGCAACTGTCCCTCCTCTGAAGCTGAATTGCAGGGACGTGGGACGGGAGATGCGATGTGCTGCGAAGGCACTTCCTGACCTCCACCCAAAGCCGGCTCCGACTGGGTAGCCGTTACTTTCAATCGTGCCACTTCTTGTGATCTTCACTCCAAATCAGGGTGGGGTTTACCGTCTGACCACAGCAAAGGCAGGACAGCACCGAGCAAGTGACCTGACAGATTGTTTTTAAGGACCCACCAGGGAGGGGCAAGTAAGGGTCTGAGAAGTCCTTGCAGGCTGGAATAAAGGTTGTGGGCTAATTTCCAGGTCATGACCCCTGGTGAAGACGTGCCTAGGCTGTGGGCAATGGCTTCTTGAAATGTATGGAAGGGGAAGGGTTTGTCATCCCAGACCCTGGCTCTGGGCTCAGCTTGCTGGTGACTTGGGAAGACCACTAAGTCTCTCGGCCTCAATTACCCCTTTTACAAAGGAGATGATCTTGATGTGACTGAGCCTCTAGATCCAGTCCAAGAGCAGTGCACAAACATGTTTGTTTCCTGATGATTTTAGGCTTGAAGGCGCTGTTGTTGCTTCAGCGGGCAGGATATCATAGTTAAGGCACAGACTCTGGGTTCTGTCCCCACCCCTGCCACTTGCTAGCTGTGTGCTCTTGGCCAAGTCACCTAACCTCTCTGTGTCTCAGTTTCTCATCTGAAAAATGAGGATAATGGTGACTATTTCACATGAGGATTATATGAGTTAGTGCATGTATACAGGACAATATCTAGCACATAGTAAATGCTTAACTAATGTTAGTGACGATGATGATGATGATTACAGAGACCAGCAGAGTATCTTGATATCCCCGCTCTGACAGGGGTCTCTGAGCTAGAATGGCGAGCATGAAGGAGAGAACAAATGGTGCCTGCATCCTCTTGGACACCAGCTCATTTTCACAATTATTTTGTTCGTTTGGGTTTTAGGGTTGGGGATGGGGTAGGGGCCAGGTGGTGGTGGTGGTGGGAAAGGGGCTCCAGGAGGCCTGGACCATCCTGGCTGGTATGGTTGGAAGGGAAAGCAGTTTGCTGCAATGCATAGGGTTAGAATTTGAGGACTGTGAGCAAGGGGATAGCCTTGGAAATGAGAAGGGAGATGGTGGATTAGGCCTGGGTTAGGGCTGAGAGGGGTCATGTGAGTATTGGACCCATCTCTTCTAGGTCATGAGCCTGGCTGGGCAGACCTAGCAAAGTACACTCAAGCCACCACCACCCCAGTCTGGGGAGCAGGACAAATATTCAGAGAATAAGCTAAAATTGGGGCCTTGTGCTGTTATGTGTTTGGTCTCAGAGAGCAGACAGGATTCGCCCTGAATTCTCACTGAGGAAGCCCTGTTTGACTCAATCAGGCCAGGGTTTCCAGCTTCCCAACAGAATTTGCTCTCTGGAAAGAATCTGTATCAGTTATCCACACTGTAGTGAGAAAGTGAGGCAATTGCTTCTCCTGTCTCCAGGTCATTTGAATTTGAAGTCTTATTTCTGATTATAAGGTGAAGTGTTTGGACATCTTGATAAAAGAAAGTTCAAACATCAGGAGAGCAGGTGAGGCCAATCTTCTTGGGGTCTTCGAAATCATAGAATTATAGACTTACAAGTTGGAAGTGACCCCTAAAGAGTCTCTGGACCAACTCCTTGCTTTGAGCAGGTCATGTATTATTATCCTAATTTTTCAGATGAAACAACCGTCATTCCCAAACCACAGTGAGCCAGCCGCTGCTTCTGCTTTGCATGAGCCTAATTCTGTTGATGATGATAATAACATAATAACTAGTATCGCAATTTATAAATTACTTTCTCATACAGCTCTTCTCTTGGCTGATACTCAGAACCATTCCTGAGGTATATCGGATGGGTGTAAATAGTGCCCAAAAGGAAACCAAGGGTCAGGAAAGTTCAATGACTCACCCAATGTCACACAGCAAATTAGTGGGAGAGGCAGGATAGAAACCAAGTCCCACCTTCAGGCTGTTCTCCTTGCCCTACAGCCCCCAGAACTAATAATGTGTGGTCACCCAGGCGAGCAGCAGCTGCAGAGGAGCTGCAGAGGGTACAGGAGTCTAGGGTGGCCCCCTCCCCTGCTTGGCTAACTCTAACTCTGTCAGATCCTCTTGGCTGTGGTGGGCAGTGTGAGGCCATAACATTCTTCTATCTCCTGTCTCAGCAGTGAGACAAGATGCATTGAGCCCTGCTGGTGTGTCATGTGGGCTCCCAGAGGATGGGAGGTAAACCAGAAGTCAGGCCCAGGTTTGTCCTAGCTCTTGACTATTCTCTGTGTTGTTCATGGTCAAGTTATTTGCCTCCAAGGTCTTTAGCACCTGGAGGTCCTAAGGTTCCCTCACAGGCTGGTCCGGGCCTGGAAGTCTAAGGTCGCTCAAGGGCTCATGTTTTGGCTCAGATGTGTTGGGAATTCTGTAAATATTAACTTCTGTTATGTTTTATAAATGGACACGCACAGTATTACGTGACGAGCTGGGCAAATGACAGGCCTTGTTACCCAATCCAGTCTTTAAGCCGTACCAATGGCTTTGTAACTAGAAATAGCTCCTGTGGGTGCAACTTTTAAAATCATAGTTGACTTTGGTTGTGCTTTTTAAATGTATGACCTCTGCACTGGTTCGGTTTATTTTCTCTTTGAGGATGGCACCCAGAAGTTTGTGAAAACATAGGTTTTTGAGGCAGTTAGATGAGTCTGAATCCTGCCTGACTTGGCCTCTTGCTAGCTGTGTGACTTTGGGGCCTTGTGCTGGTATGTGTTTGGTTTCGGAGAACAGACAGGATTCAGCCTGAGTTCTCACTGAGGAAGCCCTGTTTGACTCTGTCAGGCTGAGCTTTGGGTGATAACAATACCCAACCTAAAGGCTGATGTGAGGCTTTATTGAGACAATGAATGAAAGGGCCTAATAGGTTGCCAGGCACATACTAAGTGCTCAGTCCAGTACTCAGTGCTTGGTGGGGTTCTAGAGAGTTCATCATTGGGTTCTAGAGATTTCATCATTGTGAAAAAGCAAAACACAACCTTCTCCCCCCCCCCCCCCAAATCAACGTTCTATACCGTAACATTCATGCATTCTAAGTGTACAGTTGAGGTTTTAACAAATATGTGTCCCCATGTAGCCACCACCACAATTCCTATACGGAACACTTCCTTCATCCCAAAGGATCCCTGTTCTCTTTGCAGTCAACCCTCCCCCAGCAGCCCCACGCCACCTCTTCTCTACCTTCTGTCACTAGATTACTTTTGCCCACCGTAAACGTTCATATAAATGGAATCAGATGGGAATAGCCTTTTGTGTCTGAATTCTTTTGCTCAAAATAATGTTTTGAGATTCATCCATGTTGTTGCGTATATCAGTAGCGCATTCCTTTTTATTGCTGAGTAGTGTACAGATGTGCCAAAATTTGTTCACCCATTCACCAATTGATGGACATTTGGATTGTTCCCAGTTTGGGGCTATTCCAAATATAGCTGCTATGTACACATCTTTTTGTGGGCATATGTTTTTATTTCTCTTAGATAAACATCTAGGACCAGATTGTCAGATCACATGTACATGTTAAACTTTGTTTAACTTTGTAAGGAGTGGTCAAATAGTATTCTAAAGTGGTTGTACCATTTCACACAGTAATGTGTTCAGAGTTCAAAGTACTCCATATTTTTGTCAGTTACTGTCAAGTTTTAATTTTGCCCATTTTAGTGGGTATGTCTTGGTAGCTCCCTGTGGTTTTAATGTGCATTTTTCCAGTGATGAGTGGTGTCTTGAACACTTTTATTTGAATATTGGTTATTTGACCAATGAACAATATCTTTCTTATTCGGTTGTCTTCTTATTATTGAGTTATAAAAGTTCTTTACATATTTTGGATATAAGTCCTTTGTTTTTATCCCAGTCTATGACTTGTGTTTTCATTTTATTTTTCTTTTCTTTTCTTTTTTTTTTAACTTTTATTTATTTAAGTGTATTTTTCCAAGACCCATCAGCTCCCAGTCACGTAGTTGTTTCAATCTAGTGGAGGGCACAGCTCATAGTGGCCCATGTGGGGATTGAACCAGCAACCTTGTTGTTAAGAGCACTGTGCTCTAACCAACTGGCCAACTGGCTGCCCTGTGTTTTCATTTTCTTATTTGTATTTTATGAAGAACAGAAATTTTTAATTTCGATGAGGTGCAATTTTTCAACATGTTCTTGTATGGTTTGTGCTTTTTGTGTGTGTCCTATCCCTGAAATCTCTGTCTTCCAGAGGTTGTAAAGATTTTCTCCTATATTTTCTTCTAAATGCTTTATAGGTTTAGCTTTTACACTTAGGTCTGTGATTCTTTTTGAGTTAATTTATGTGTGTGGTGCGAGGTAAGGGTCGAAGTTAGTGGTTTTCCATGTGGCTAGCTACTTGTTCCAGCACCATTTGTTGAAAAGATAATCCTTTCTCCGTTATGATCTTAGTTGCAAATGAATTGACCCAACCTGTGAGGGCCTATTTCTGGGCTCTCTATTCTGTTTCACTAATCGATATGCTTATTCTTCTGCCAATACCACACAGTCTTGATGTTTTGTAGCTGTTTAGTAAGCCTTGAAACCAAATACTATAAATTCTCTAACTGTCCTTTTACAAAATTGTTTTGGCTATTCTAGGTCTTTTGTATTTCCACATATATTTTATCAGCAATTCTACAGAAAAGCCTGCTGGGAATTTGACTGGGATTACATTGAATCTATAAATCAATTTATAGAAGATTGACATTTTAATGATATTGAGTCTACTGATTTATAAACAGGCCCTCTCTTTAAATATAGGTCTTTTAAAATTTCTTTCAGCAGTGTTTTATAATTTTCAGTATACAGGTCTTACAAATATTTTTAAAAAATTATTCTTAAGTGTTTTCTGTATTTGGATGGTTTTTTAAATTAAAAAACCGTTTTAAGGAATAGATTGGGTCCTGAAAAAACACAGAGTTGGAGGGAAGAAAGGGTAAAAGAAATTTTACTGCTTTGGGGTGGTGGATTACAATGATAAGGATCATTGTGTTTGGGGAAGGAATTTAGGCCTCTTGTCCCTGGCTGAGCTATAACCCCTGCCCCACCCCTTACCCCTGGAGGTGGGCTCTAGAGTCAGGCTCAGGGTCAAACCAGCCTCCTCAGTGGATGGTGGAGTTTCTGAGGCTGTAGAGGGAAAAAGAAGGGGAGGGAAGCAGGGAAGGGGGACTCCTAGGCTGGAATCTCCTAAGCAAAAGAGGTCCTGGTGCCTTTAGGATTATCTCCTCAGGTAGACGTGAGACTCAAGAGAAGGTGGGCCAGGTACCGCATGGCTTACACCACCCCTCAGACATCAGCCTGAATAGGGTTGGAGGCAGCCCAAGGCCCTGGACTTGGAGTCACACAAATTGAGTTCAAATCCTTCATCCCACCACTTACTAACTGTGACCCAGGGCAAGTCAGGTAGCTGCTCTGACCTCAATTTTTCCCATCTATGAAATGGGTAAATTCTTACCTCATAGGGTTGCTGTGAGGGTTAAATAAACGTATATAAATGTGCTGAAAAGTTATCTATATATAAGAGTTTAAGAAACCTAGTGGTCCGTCTTAGAGCATCCCAAGTTAAGGAACATTTTTAGTAATATCTCTTCCTTCCTCTCTTCATTTTTAGCTCAGTCATTGTTTAATTTGAATCCTTCTGCTCAGCACTTTATGTGCATCATCCCATTTAATCATTGTGACAGCCCAGGAGGTCAGTCATGGTATAATTATCTTCATTTACGGGTGGGTGGGGGGAAAGCTCAGAGAGGCCAAGTGTCTTGCCCAAAGTCACACAGCTAGTGGCTGGCAGCACCAAGATTTGACTTCCAGCCTGTCAGAATCAAGAGCCAACCTCTTCATCTCTGCCTCATGCTGCCTGTTGTGCCCCAGTTGAGGCCTGCCTCTCCCTGGGCAGCTCCGACCCTCTGAGACCTCCACTCTGTCATCCACACCTTTCACTTGGCCTACGTCACAGGTATCTCTTGTACTACATGTCTTAAACTCCTGTTTTCTTACCCAGTTCTTCACGTGCTCATGTTTCCAATGCACGCAGAGCTCCCTTTAGGCAGAGACCTTGGGGCCTGACTCTAGGCTGAGTAGCCCCCGTAGTCCTTGGCACGGCTTTCCCATCTGCAGTGAATGTCGGGGTGGGCAGGCCCCTCTCCCTTTCGTTGGTCCTTCCTCTTCGCCAGAACCTCCCTCTCTGCCTCACCCCATTTGTTCTTTCCTTTTCTGCTCACGCCTGGTTCTCGCGAGCATACATTGCTTTGTCACGATCTGGCCCCTGCCTGGACAGGAACTAGAAGCAAAGCAGAGAGCAGAAACTTGGCCCCATCAGACTCCAGAAGTCATGGGAATTGGATGGCAGCAGAGATGAGCGCAGGGGCAGGGCAGCCACTTCAAGCCCAGACCCCTCACTGGAGAGACAAAGACTGGGGGTGGAGGGTGTAGGGGGGGGGCGGAGCGCCTCAAAGAGCCAGGAGAGACTCAGAGCCCCATGTTCAGTCAGTCTTGGAAATTCCAGAGATGGGTTTTAGGGCAAGAGCAGAGAAGGTCTGCTTTCCTGACAGTTACAATGCCTTTGAGGCCAGATGAGTTTCAGAATTCAAGAATTCTCGGATTTTAGAAATACACATATACCGTGTATAACATAACGTCCCTAGCAAGGTCTAGGACAGCACCCATAATCAGACACTCGTTTTGCAGAAAAACATCTACATGTTGCGATAAATCAAGTCTCTGCCATATGAGTTCACCACAACCGTACAAAAACTGTAGTTTTCTGAGCTTTCTGGAGTTTGGAATTGTGGATAAATGTTTGTGAACCTGTAGTAAACTTTCTGCTTGTGTCACCATGAGAGGTTGTGCAAGCTGAGTTTTAAAGAAAGGCTTGGTCCATGTTCTTGGCTGGTCCTCACTGTGTATCAAAGGGAGGCTCCAGATGCTCTGAGCACAGCTCGTCCCCAAGATCTGACGTTCTGAGGGAACCTGCCTGGCTCTCCCAGTCCCCATAAGGGCTGGAGCACTCAGGGTCTGACTGACCGTGGCCCTGAGATCTGGCATTGGGGAAAGTACCTGCCAGAGATCACAGTCTGAGGACCGGGAGGGCGTGGCCATGCCCTCCCAGAACCTGCAAGACGGAAACTGGGAGCCAGACAACAAGAAGGCCAGGGAAGTAGGGTAGGGGGAGGCTTGAGTGAGAGAGCCTAGAGGGTGTCCAAACTTTTTTCAACGTTTTTTACCAAGGGCCATATGCGGTAAAATACACAAACAGCCGGCCCACTCACTCAAGGTGAAGTACGTATTGCCTCACCTGGTTTATTTAAGTAAACTAAATATATTTTTGGAATTTGCTGCGGACCGCGGTTGGCCCGCAGGCCGCAGTTTGGACACCCCTGGCCTAGAGCTACACTCTGGCTGGGGTTGGACATCTGAGAGATTTATCTGAGGAGCACCTGCTTGGGGGTGGCGGAATCTGGGCTGGGGTCAGGGGGCCCTCAGGGAATAAGAAACTATGATCTCTGCCAGGGAGCTTACAGGCTACTTGGAGAGCCTGTCTGTACAGCCCTGAGGAGGGAGAAAAGAGTGCCAATCACGCAAAACTAATGGTACTATATCTGCAAAAGTGGGAGAAGACAGAGAGGATGGTTAGAACGGAATGAGGCTGGCAAATAAAGAGGGCTTCCTGGAGGAGACAGACAAGCATCACAGCACAGTAGGGCTGGGTGGGTCCTCTGTGTCATCTTCCCCATTGTCTGCATTTTTGAGTCAAGTGTGGAAAAAGGCAGTGGCTATAAGAGTCCAGGGGATCCATGAGGGCTTTTGGACTGGGAAAGGCATCCCAGGTAAGGGTGACAGCATGAAGAAAGGCGTGGAGGCTGGACTGAGAGGTAGAGCAGGAGGGCAAGGAAGAGAACGGCCTGGCCTGAGGGGAGAGGCTCTCTGTTACAGTCTTACAGTTCTAGCTGGCTGTGAGTCCAGGGCGGCCCAAGGTGGGAAGTTGTTCTGGTCTTGCTCTGGAGGACCCCACTCTGTTCCCGAGAGTGCATCGCCTGGGGCTCTCCTGGACCATTCTGGCCCTCCATGGGTATTTCAGGGAGTGACTCCTTGACCAGGTTGGTAGGTTCCTGCTATCCCTGGAGCTGAGGGGAGGAGCAAGGAAGGGTCTGGGCCATCCCTGGGAGCTGTGGGAAGACAAATGGAATCTGTAACATGGGGCATCTCTGCCTGGAGCATCTGCAAACAATGGAACTGTCCTCTTACAGAGTGATCACACATGAGCCATTCCCCAGGGTTCTTTTCTAGGACCCACAGTCCAGCCGGAGCCTGCCTGTGCATGGGAAAGAGGATGACCACTCAAGAGCCTGCCAAGCTAGTTACAGTTAGTCGGTCAAGTTGCCATGGTTAAATACTTTGGCCGAAGTTACCCAGTCCGGGATCCAGGATCTCATGGTTGGGGCAGAACTGGATGGCGGTGCTGGTTGCCACAAGGGGATACAGCCTCAGTCACTGCTGGCCTTTCTCTGTAGTCCCCACCCTGTGCTTCCTACACTGCTACTCACCTGGGTCAGGGCTGGGCTTGTGAACCCAAGAAGTTGGGGAAGTTTGTCTTTAAGGCCTCTGGCCTTCCTTACTCTTCTCCCTCCTCACCCCAGGCTCTCCCTTTCTCTCTTCACAATCCCAGACCCTCTCCTTTGATCTTTCTCCTATCTAGCAAAGTATGTTCTCAGACACCGGTATTATATCAGACCCTCACACTTTAGTATGAATAGGCAGGCTGTTTCTCTAAAGCCAGAAACTTTATTTCTGACTTTTGGCTGAGAAGAGAGTGAGTTTCAGACCAGGGAAAATAGTCTTTTAAACAAAGCGTCCTACTTTCCCTCTGGCTGCCCAGGGAGCTAGAGGAGTCCTGACCGGGTTTCCTTCCCTTCAAACCTACCTATTGTGTTCCTATCACAGAAATAAAGTTCCTAGATATTTGCTGTGGTGATGGCTGAGTTTGCTTCCCTGAAGTGTTACATGGAAACTGAAAGCAGAAACCTCCAGGCTTGATAGAAGCAGTCCTAGGGGCACAGTCCTAGCCCTGCCACTAACTCAGTGGGTCACCTTGGACAATAAATCTTACATGAGCTCCTAAGACACCAGACAGGTCAAGACAGAGACTCTCATACTTGACAAAACCTCTTGCCCTTCTCCCTGTCCCCAGAAGCCTCTGGGATACCTCCTAGGAACCATCAGGAAAAAAAACCCTCTGGATTGGGTAACCTTAAAGAGTTTCTGCAGCCCTAAAATATATGATTTAAATACTGTACTTTTGGGCCCAGCCAGGGGACTGGGGGAGACGTAGACGTGAGGGATTTCCCTGCACTGGAGTGACTTTTAGAACCCTCCATGCCACCTGATCCATGCGTGCCAGAGACGAAGGCTTCCTCTCCTGAGCTTCAGCCTAGGCCTGAGTGGAGAGGGAGAAAGACAGGAGGGAAGGAGGGGGAAGCATTTCCTCCCCAGATGTTCCAGTAGCTACCCTCTGAATACTTGAGATTGTTGAGATGCAAAGCATGCTTGCTGTGTGGGCTGCTTGCTGCCCGCTTAGCTCATGAGCACACGTCTTCCTTCCGGTGCCATCCTCAGTGGGCAGCCCAGTCTGCAGCTGTGAAACAGGAAATGGAGAGACAAAGCCCACACCTGGGACAGGCTCTTTCTCTCTGAGCCAGGGACAGGGTGTGGGACGAAGCTGGTGAAGGGTGAGGCTCTGGTGGGCTCCTGGGGGTGGGGGTCGTGGTGACTGGATTCAGTTCTCAAGGTGGGTTCTGAGGTTAAGAGCTGGGAGGAAAGAAGGCTGCACCCAGGAGGGGCTGAGAGGGACCCAGACAGGGAAGTCGTGAGTGGTCTTTACTTCCGTCTTCTGTGGATAGACCTGGCATGAAGCTGATGCTCAACGAAGTCCTTCATATTCGAAGTCCTTCATATTAATATTTAAATGAGTGAGTTAGTGAGTGAAAAGAGGGAATGGAAGGAGTTGGAGTGCAGGTAGGAAATGGTAACTGCCAAATGGGCCAGGCTGCTCATTAAGGACATCTCCTTGGAGGACATGTGAGATGATGCTGAATCCAGGAGAGGTGACAGGAGTCTGCAAGATGAAGGGAAGGCTGTGCTGCTGAGCGCATCAGATGGCAGGAGGAGGAGAAGCCTAGAGTGGTTGTTGAGGGCCACCCCTCTGAAGAAAGACTGCCGCCCACAGCCAGGGCCTCTCTTCCTGGGCCAGTCACTGCCCTCACGAACTCTCCCAGCTGGGAAGAGTTGGGTAGTGGACAGCACAGGTGGGGGGTGGCCAGTGTGAATGAGTGTGTGTGTGTGTGTGTGTGTGTGTGTGTGTAGGAGGTTTAGTGAGGGCCTGAAAGGTGGGCTGAGATGTTTGAGATGAAAGCACAAAGGGAGCACTTACCATGCAAATGGCCCTGCAGCGGAAGCCTGTTATCGGAGCATCTAATGGCGTTTTTTTTTTTTGCAGGGCCAAGGCCAACGCTCCAGGCAGGGCAAAGCTTTCCTGGTTCCCAGGCAGCTGCCCACAGTTGGCATGGGCCCTGGTGCCAGGCACAGCTTCTGGCCCCTCCAGCTAAGGGTCCAAACACGCTGGCATGACCTAGTGCCCTGGGAACCACCAGCCTTGCCCTGCACCACCTACCCACATCCTGGGGGTGACCTCCTCTGGAGCCATCAGACCCTCTCGAGCAGAAACAAGGGTGGGGTGAGGGTGGAAGAACAAAGCCTGGGGCACCCCCAGTTGATGGAAAGTGCGCTCCACCTGCTGGGTCTGGGAGCTTCCTCCCGCCTCTCCCCCACTCCCAGGCCTCCCACTGCAGGCAGGATGGGGCCTGGCAGAGGTCATGTTCTCACGCAGGTAGAGCTAGGAGTTCTGTCTGGGTCCCTGAGCAGCCACTGATTGTTTCTTGGGGAGCTGGGCTGGTTCAAAGCTTTCTTCTCCCTCCCCTGCCCCTTGGGGCCTTGGGAGAGTTTTGAGTACTCTTGAATCCAGCCAAGTTCTCTCCAGACTGAGCTCTTTGAGGGCAGGAGAGGGTCCCAGCACCCAGCACATAGTAGGTGCTTCAGAATGACACTCGCCTGGAGCTTACTTTGTGCCAGGCACTCTACTAAGAGCTTTACAAATGTGAACTCATATCATGCTGAGGACAAGCCTGCAAGGTAGGCACTGTGATTATCTGCATTTTGCAGCTGAGGCACAGAGGTGGAGTCCCTTGCCCAAGGTGGCACAACTAATAATAGGTGGGGGTGGGATTTGAACCCACGCAGTCTGGCTCCAGTCACCCTCTCCCACTAGTTAATGTGTATTTGTTAGATGGAATGAACTTAGGTCCTCAAGGTCACCAATAAATGAGGGCAGACCTGGGACCCATCTACTCAGGCAAGAACAGCCTTGGGAGCTTAAGGTCCTTGGGTTCCCACACTCCAGCAGGTGTTGGGTGATTGTTCCAGGATGAGTCCCATTTCTTCTAAGGGGTTTGATGGTGCCTGGGGTTTTGCTGATAGTAAACCAAAGTAATCTCCTGGGAAGCTTTCCTCAAAGGCTGGAGAACCTTCTTTTGCTTCCTTCAAGGTCATCCCAGGTGGGGTAGCTTTAGCCTAAACTGTGGATGGGATGAGCATTGGGGAATGTGAAAAAAAGCAGGGGTGGGAAGGGCCAGGAGTGGACAGAGAGCTGGTGGGGCATGGGGTGGGGAGTCATGTAAGATGAAATCCTGAGGGGCACCGTTGACTTTTCCCACTCTGGGGGGAGACAAAGTGGCCTGGGAAGTGGCTGGGGATGCTCTGCGCTCAAAGCCAGAGACATCTCATTGTGTGGGGGCTTCCGGTTTTATTAACCTAAGGGCCATGGGCCAAAGGTACAAGGAGTGGGAGGCACAGACTGGGGGCAAAGACAGGAGGAGAATGGAGCTGGTCACTTGACATTGTTGCTTTCTTAATAGGAAAAGAGAGGCTGGAAGTCAGTCTGGGGGAGCCCGACTGTCAGGAATTGGGGAGACCAGCTGGGTCAAAATAGGTGCAACTGATGAGGAGGGATGGTTCCCAGGCCTCAGGAGCGCTTGAGTCAGACAGAAGTCGGAGGAGCTCCTGTCCGCCAGCTCAGAAGAGCAATCAGCAAGTTCCCAAATTATCTGTCCTCTGCTCTTCAGTTCAGAACACTGGTCACTGGTTTGGCTGGTGGCATCTGATCTAACCATGGTACAGTGTTTTGATTAAAACCCCAAATTTTGTCTGGATTCATTAGACTAATGAAATTCACTTGATCTTTTCCTCTTTATCCCCCAGGGAGCTCAACTAACATGTGGGCAATTGAGATTTTTGCAGAAGGGCTGGTGGGTGGGATTCTCAGGCCTGGGGGTGCCAGGGAGTGTAGTTTCTTCAAGGGGAGGGGATCATGCCCACTGACCCTGGAACCTACACCACCTAGAATTGTTCTAAGGTCCAGGAAGAAAACCCTCCCTAGCACATGGGCGTAGGTAGGAGAGTTCATGAGCACTGTTTAAGGAAATGCCTTGAAGTGCTTTCTAAATTTGATGTCATGGCCCTATTTCTTCAAAGGAAATATGATTCTAAACCACAACATGGAAAGCAAATAAGAGAGAAACTGAGTCCTGAAAGGGCTCCCAGCTGTCTTCCTAGGCCCTGCAGGGCATTGCCAAGGAGGCTTCTTTGAGAGAAGCCCTGGGCAGACCAAGGCCCAGCGTGGCCTGAGGCCCTTGTGCGGTTGGCTGCCTTTCCTGACCATTAATCGCTACTAAGTGTCATTACCGCTAATAAAATTAACCGACTTTATACTGGACTCCTGGGGCCATCAATCACAGGGTCTATTACATGAAATAAATAAATAAAAAAAAGGTGCCTGTGGATGGGGAAAGGGTGCTGAGCCTGGCTCACAAGTGCAGCCTAGGGCATGCTGGTATTCCACCGCTGTCAGAAGGTCATTATCAGGGACGGCACCCTGAGTTAGACAAACCAACTCCAAGCCTTGACACTGCACTACAGATAGGAGTGTCTCAGGCAAGAACACAGCTGACCTCAGGAAGACTCTGGCACCAGGGGCTGAAGTGCTTCCCAAATTCTCCCTCCCACTTTCACCTCTGCTTCCCTTGATAGCTTTCATTCATTCTTTCTCTCTCTTTAGACCAGCTTCCTATTTTTATCTCCTTAGTTACAGGCCCACTTACCTAAAGAAAGAAAAAGAGAAAGTGACTGTATGCTCTCTTAATTCAAATTCCAAATTCCCAGAGAAAGGACTGATTGGCCCATCTTGGGTCATGTGATCCTCATTGGGCCAATCCGCAGGCCAGAGCAGCAAGGTCATGTGGTATAAAATGGCCTACAAGGGCCACATGGTAACCATAGATAAAAGGAACAGGTAGGCAGCTAACCCAACGAGTGTCCACAATAGTAATTTAAAGGGCTTTGTAATGAGCACTCAAAAAGTGATAGATAATATAATGTATAATGTAGCTACAATGATATAATAATAATAGCTATTCTTCTTAAAATAGCATTTAAGACAGGCCTTGAAGGATGTGCAGCCCCATTGATCAAAATCCCCATCACTCCCTGCTTGTTCTCTCATCTGTCAATCGGCTGCTACAAGGAAGGTCCCAATTTCTGAAACATGGGAACTGTGTGAGCAGAAGTTGTTCCTCACATCAGCCCATGGTATGGGGAGGAGGACATTTGAGGGGTAGATGGCTGCTGCCTCTTGGCTCCCTGTAGCCCCTGAGTGGCCCTCCATACTGAAAACCAGTCAGGGTGGGGCCTCCTCAGCTGGAGTTGACATCAGGTTCTGCTGTGGACCTGCCCAGGGTCAAGCTCTAAGGGTTTCCTGCCAGGCTGAAGGGAGGGGTTTGGGTGTAGACCTGGTGGACTGGAAATTTACCCATTTGCCCCCAGATTAATGATTAACGGGTCCCGGCCCTCACCCTGTCTGGGAGGGGAACCCAGGGCCAGGCTGGGCCAGGAGGAGTCTGATAGCATCTGTCTCTGCTCAGAGGTTTCGGAGATATGCTCCACACTGGGTTGGCTGCACCTGATGGATTTGGAATCTATGGGCACTTTTGGGGGGCACCTGGGGCCTGGCCAGGACACACACCCTCTCTGGGGCAGACAGAGAGGGTGTGGCATCCAGCCAGATGTCCTGGCTGGGGCAGGTTATTCTCAACAGGAGAGCTGTGCCCATGGGACGTGGGCCTGTCTGACCACTCAGGCTTGGCCAGGGCTTGCCTTGGCTGGTGGTACACGAGCAGGAGTGACAAGTGCCACATCCCAGCAAGAGCTTTAAGAGCCATTGCATGGTTACACTTTTGCTCTTGTACTTTGAGCAATGAGGCTGGCATGTTCCAGAAAAGGGCTGCCTCCTCCAGCCTGGGTCCAAGATGATTTATATTCCACCCACACTGAGGGCCACCAGGGTATACAGGACAATAAATATTTTGAACTAGTAGAACCATTTCACAGAGAGCTTTCAGGGAGAGGGAAGGTGAATTCAATTAATTCTAGTTCCCACTTTGCTACTTATCTGCTGGGTGACTCAGGCCATTCACTGCCTCTTCATAAAACTTTTGTTTCCTTATCTGGACAAAGGGAAGACTCTGCCAAAGTTAGAGAATAAAGCATCTTGCAAGAGGAAAGAATTTTGAGAGACTCCAGCTAGCAGGAAGGTGAACCAACATGTCCCAGGCACTGTGGTTAGTACTTTTCACGTAATCCACCCAGCAGCCTCAGGAGGTAGAGAGGATCACTATTTCCACTTTCCCAAGCAGAAAACCAAAGCTTCAAGATTATATAGCTAGGAAATAAGTGGTATTCTGGCAGTGGACTCCAGAATACATAAACTTTCAGTTATAGTAGAACAAGAAGTCTGGGGCTGGTGGCCTGATGGAAATTCAGCTCCTTCACCTTCATCCACCCATCTGTCAGTCTGCCCATCCATCAACCTACTCACCCTCCCTGCCTCCCTCTTTCCTTATTTCCATTCATTCTTTCCTCCATCCAGGTATTCCCCAAGCATCTCTTTGTAACAGGTACTGAGTGGCCAGAAGGTTGAAGATCTATCTGGAAATTATGGAAACAAGTTAAGTTGGGGTGGGCTTACTTGGGCAGGGACATAATGTAAGGGAGAGAAGCCTATTGGGGAGATTGGCTGGGTATCTGCTCAATATCTACATCCCTCCGTCTGTCCCCTCTTAGGACTGTGGCGCTCCCCTCCGGGCAGCAGCCAATACTACATGCAGTGTTTCCCAAACTTCCCTTACCATCCAAGCTGCCCAGGGATGTGGTAAATATGCAGGTCCCCAGGCCCTACTCCAGAACAACAGAAGCACCCCAGATGACTGTTCTGATTGGGCAAGTTTGGGAAATTGGGTGTGTAAGAAGAGCAGAGACTTTGGCATCTGGGTTGACTAGCCCTTGTAAGCACCTTGGTTTCCTACTCTGCAAAATGGGGACATAACCCCACGGGGCCAGCCTCCCTTCTAGAAGGGCAAATAATGAAGCCCCTACGAAGGTCCCCTTCCCCTCACCTGCCTATGTCCTCAGGGGTTGTCATCCTTTATCCCCCCACCCCAGACACCCCCTCACAATCCCCAGGGGTCACAGGTCTCCCCTCTCTCACCCTCTTTAGCCTGACTGGGCGGGAAGTCCTGACGCCCTTTCCAGGGCTGGACACGGCAGCAGCCCCAGCGCAGGGCGGGGCCCACCTGAAGCAGTGTGACCTGCTAAAGCTGTCCCGTCGGCAGAAGCAGCTCTGTCGGCGGGAGCCTGGCCTGGCTGAGACCCTGCAGGACGCTGCCCACCTAAGCCTGCTAGAGTGCCAGTTCCAGTTCCGGCACGAGCGCTGGAATTGCAGCCTGGAGGGGAGGACAGGCCTGCTCAAACGAGGTAAGGAGGATGGCTGAGGAGAAGGGCTGGGGGGAGGAGGCCTGGGGGGAGGAGGGCTGGGGGCAAAGAGGGTTTGGGAGGGAGGGCACCATTCCCTCACCCTTGTAAAATAAATCTGGCTCCCAGGCCACAGTGTCCTTGCAAACCCAGCACAGTCTCAAGTGAAAGGAGTCCTGGGAGTTAATGAGGCCCAGATATTCCCTCAGTTTTGGGAAACAGAGGAGCAAGGAAGAAACAGGGGAAGAGGAGGCACAGCCCATCCTGGAGGAGCCCACAGATGAGATGGGTGGCACCCCAGTCCCCTCCCTCAGCCTCCTCCACATACAAACACACACAACAAGGTATACAAACGTATAAACATGGAAGGCAGTTAATAACTGGCCAAATAACATGACAGGCCAAATTCATTCGTTCACTCATTACCTGTTTCTTTATCACTTCTGTTGATCCATCTTCTCCTCCCTCCCTCCCTCCATCCCTCCCTCCCCCCTCCTCCCTTCCCTCCCTCCACACCTCCACCTGGCCATCTCTTCCCTACGCCTCACTGAGCCAGGCAATGCAACGGGCTGGACGCTGGAGGCACAGAGCTGATCAAGGTCCCTTCTGCCCTCACAAAGCATACAGCCTAAGGGGAAAACAGGTCATCCTGTGGCTCCATCACCAAGCAGCAGGGGCTTTTACAGAAAGGCAGCCATGCTGTGTGGGAGTCCGCTCTAGGCCACTGCTCTCCATGGCTGGCCTGGGGCGGAGCTGACGCTCACCCCCCCACGCTGTGTCACCAGCACCCCAGGGACATAGGAGAGAGCAGGCAGGAGGTAGCAAGTTCATGGATTTGGACCACGCCCCAACAGTGCAAGAGTTGTGATAGTCCAAGAGGTGGTTGGATGGTCAGTCTGGGATAAGTCAAGAAGGAGACCCAAGGTCATGCTGTCATTGAATCACTCTGTAGTAGGTAACAGAGAATGACATCTGAGGGTTATCGTAAAGCACAGGGGCCCACAGGGCACATTTCAGGAGATCTGGGATTTCAGAAATGGTTTAGTCCAGCTTGCTCTCACCTTGACCTGGAGTCATTATCAGTGGCTTAGCCCCAGCATTGCCCCTCAGCAGGTGCCTGAGTCACTTCTCTTTGCATCTCAGTGTTCTTGACTGTTCCCTTGTCCTGCCACCTGGGGAATCTGGGTACATATTCCACAGTGAATTTGAAAGTCCCATTTAAACAGCAACTTGCAGCCTGAGTTTAAGGTGCAGGCGTTGGGGAGGCTGCCTCGAGCTGTGTCCTCAAGTTCACACACCCCTTGTACACACCACAGCAGCCTCTAACCCCACTCTCCTCCCTCCCGGATGCCACCCGGTGCCCGGCCCAGGTTTCAAGGAGACAGCCTTCCTATATGCGGTGTCCTCGGCCGCCCTTACCCACACGCTGGCCCGGGCCTGCAGCGCCGGGCGCATGGAGCGCTGCACCTGCGATGACTCTCCGGGCCTGGAGAGCCGGCAGGCCTGGCAGTGGGGGGTGTGCGGCGACAACCTCAAGTACAGCACCAAGTTCCTGAGCAACTTCCTGGGGCCCAAGAGAGGAAGCAAAGACCTGCGCGCACGGGCCGATGCCCACAACACCCACGTGGGCATCAAGGTGAGCATGTTCCCGGGTGGTCCAGGGCCCTTCCCAGCTGGGGTGCAGGGCTGAGGCCCAAGGTCTGCAGGAGGCCAGCACATGCCCTGCCCCCCACCCAGCACACACCCAGAGCCACCTCAGGACGAACCTCATTCCTTCAACCAACATTCCCTGGGCATCTACTCTGGACAACTACCAGGTATCAGGAGAAGTGTCCTGCGTGTCATCCATAGCTGGCCCGGGCCATGGCGAGGCAGGAACATGTTTGGAGAGAGGTCTCCATTCCAAGGACTGGCCTTCCTGGAGGTCATAGAAGCCAAGACAGTTTGCTGATCTGTTGTAACTGCCACTCCTTCAATTTTACAAATGGGAAGAGGAGGAGACCAGAGGAGGGAAGGGACTTAGCTGAGGTCACACAGCAGTGGGAGGACTAGACAGGAGAAAGTATTTAGGTCTATTGGGATGAGACGACTGGGAGAGACTAGGGATTCAGTTCTGTAGGAAACTGAATTCTGCATCTGTGCCCTCATCACTGGGTTGGTGTAAACCAGGGCTGCGGTATTCAGCTGTGCAAACTGTCTACCCCACAAGAACTCTGGGCCAATGGGAGGAGATGGGGCTGAGGTCGGCCCACACTGCTCTCACTAAGGGGTACACGTTGACACAGGACTGCCTCTGCCCAGTGGAAGGGGAGCCTTGAGTTAATTTGCACAAAGGTGCCACATGGGCCAGCTTGGGTCCTATCTGTCCCTGTCATATGAACCTCTCCCTGTCTCTCCCATCCTCCTGCCACACCCTTGCCAGGGTTGCAGCTCCGGGGGCAAGCTTGGACTGTGGGCCCTGGGCCTCTGACCAGGCCTCCATTCTGCCTCTCCTCACAGGCCGTGAAGAGTGGCCTCAGGACCACCTGTAAGTGCCATGGCGTGTCAGGCTCCTGTGCCGTCCGCACCTGCTGGAAGCAGCTTTCCCCATTCCGTGAGACGGGCCAGGCACTGAAGCTGCGCTATGACTCAGCCGTCAAGGTGTCCAGTGCCACCAATGAGGCCTTGGGCCGGCTGGAGCTGTGGGCACCCGCCAGGCCAGGCAGCCCCACCAAGGGCCTGGCCCCCCGATCCGGGGACCTGGTCTACATGGAGGACTCACCCAGCTTCTGCCGGCCCAGCAAGTACTCCCCTGGCACAGCGGGCAGGGTGTGCTCCCGGGAGGTCAGCTGCAGCAGCCTGTGCTGCGGGCGGGGCTATGATACCCAGAGCCGCCTGGTGGCCTTCTCCTGCCACTGCCAGGTGCAGTGGTGCTGCTACGTGGAGTGCCAGCAGTGCGTGCAGGAGGAGCTCGTGTACACCTGTAAGCACTAGGTCTGCTTCCCAATGTGTCAGCGGGGCACTGCCAGGACCTCACTCAGCACCCAGCCACCTTGAGGCCACCCAGCTGTCCGACCAGCCCCTCCGGGCAGGTTCAGCATGCATGCACTCACGGATGTACATGCCAGCGCACACCTCCTCCTCTCTCCACCGGGCTTTGGCAGTCCTTCCCTCCTTCAACACTCAGCAATGAGAGGTGCAGGCCTCTCCCCCAACCCAAGGGTCCCCAGCCTTTTGGAGGACTTGGGGCAGGAAGGCAGAGTGGAAAAGATGTGGAGGGAAATAAGGGAAACGAGGAGGGCAGGACCGAGGTTTTGGAAGGGAGAGAGGGAATATCCCTCTATCTTGATCCTAGCATGAGTGGCCTAGAGCCAGCAAGATGCTGGGAGGCGAGCACCTAGCCCAGGAAGGCACAGGGAGACCCGTCAGATGGAATAGAGGCTGGGACGGGTCAGTCCAGCTCTTGGGCCAGCTCAGATCACAATGAGCCCAGGGCCCACACACTGTCACCACCACATGGCTTCACTGTGCTAGAGATGGGGGGAAAGGCCAGGTGATAGGACCTGTTGATTTGGAGAAAAGAAAGCTTTTTGGGCTTGAGTGGATCCAAGTCAGAACATGTCCTGGAACCCTGCGTCCTTGATTTCATTTTTAAAATATGCCTGTGCTGAGGCCTCATTCTTGTCTTGAGAGCTGAGTTATCCACACCCACCCAGCCCTACTCAGTAAGCTCACCAGTGGACGCAAGACTGGTAGGAGAGCCAGTCCCCAGGGTGGGCTCAGACAGGGCACTGAGGTGTCACAGGGAGACAGTGACCCTTCCCCAGTTTCCCTGGAACACAGAATCTTTAGTCCTAGCCCAGGAGAGGGTGACAGTTCCCTGGTGCCAGGAAGGGAGCTCAGTTTCTCAGCCTCCCCTTGAGACTGCTTTGGTCAACTCCCTGTGGCTGGGGTCCCCATCTGCTGTGAGGTCCCTACACAGCTGATATTCATGATGTGAAAGAGGTGGTTGGCGGGTTGATTCCAGTTACATTTTTTCTCTTATGGCCACTCATCTTATTAATGTTTTTGCCCTGGCTGGAGGTATAGGTGTGTGAAAGTCTTGCTAAGCCTGATTTCTTGGGGACCCTTCATTTACTAATGGCCCGTCACTTTGGCTTTCACCCAAGGAACAAAACTGACTTTGCTAATTTCCTCCAACATTTCCAGGGCGACTATCAAGGTCTAGTGTAGGAGGAGAGAGGAGCTCACACACACACACACACACACACACACACACACACACACACACACCCTTTGGACCTGACAGGCTGAGGGTTCCCATTCAGCAGCACACACACCTTGGTTCAGGATCAAGACGTTGCAGGGGTCACTTTGCTGGAGGCTGCCTGCTTCCCCAGAGGAGTGCCTGATGCCAGCCAGGTGGAAGTGACCTCCCCTGGGACGCCCTTGGCCATGCTGCTGGCCCTGCCGCACCCTCTGTCAGCTTCCTGTCTCCCTGAACCCAGAGTTGCTGACCTTCCACGGAAACAGGAAACTTCAGAACCAGCTGACTGCTCAGAAATCATCCGTGTAAGCCCAGGAAGCAGCCCTGGGGGCTCCCTGAGGCCTCCAAGGATGACGAGAAGCTGCCCTGTCTTCGGTGGATCAGGGCAGCCTGCGGGATGGTGGATCTTTGGCTGCAGAGGCTCTGATGAGGAGCTCAAATGACCTGAGACCCCTTTCTAGACTGACTTTGCTGCCCCAAGCAGCTGGCCGACATCTTGGCAGAAAGTGCAAAGAGGAGAGAGGGCCGGTTTTCTGGTTTCTTCCATACCCCTACGGCATGGAGACTTTCTGCCTGTCCAATCCATCTGGCTCGTTTGAGACCCAGCTCTGTGGATACCCCAGCTCAGCCCAAGAAGTAAGGCAGCAGGAAGAAGGGGCCTGATCCACCACCACACCATCCACACCCCAACTTCATGGCTGGCGGCGCTGGGGTACTACAAGGATAGAGGGCAGGCTCTGAGGGCCCCTCGGACTGTGGGTTCCTCCCTCTCCAGCCCTCTCCCCTCTTCTCCTTACTTGCTCCTACCCCTTTCTCTTCCAGTTGCTCCCAAAGGTCCACCCCAGCCCTGCTTGGCCCCTGGGGCCAGTGAACACACCCCTCATTCTACAGTTTTAAGGGAAACACTCACAGGGTATTTTTTTGTCTACCTCACATATATAGATTTTAGAGCAAAAGAGAATAATTTATATAGCTAAGATATATGAGAAAATATTTATGTTATTTATATAGTTTCTATATTCCATGGGCAGCACCTGTGGGGATTGCGTGTTCTGCTGGAAGCCATCTCTCTGGGGAAATACAGTCTGGCTAGCCAACTGGGGCTCCCACCGAGCTGGACAGAAAGTGGCTGGGAGGAGGTCATGTAGGCTTCTGTGTCCCACTCCGGCTCTGCCCCAGAGCTGGTGAACACACCCCATCCCCACACGAGCCCTAGTGGGCTCAGTCCAGATCTTCCTTGTGACGTCCGTAACTTCTCTGCTCTTCTGGGTCCCAGGACCCCCGTTCTGCTCTGGCAAAACCGTCTTGCTCATGATAATAATGACAACAAGGACGACCGCACCGTTCATTTGTAGAGCACTTTCCATCTTCAGAAACACTTTCGTCCCTTTCACCTCACTCGATCTCCCCGTTGTCCCTGTGAGGTTGGTGGGGACCTCACTGTGCCCATTTTACAGATGCAGCCCAGGGATGGAGGGCTGTGCTCAAAGTCACACTGAAGAGGTTCCTTCAGTGAATATTCACGCAACTTCTCCATGGGCCAGGCTCTATGGGAGCCAGCTTATCCTGAGCCTAAGGACCCCGCTAAGAGTCTGCTTACCCGGCTGTGTGTGACATGGGGCCATTTGGATCAGGACAGCACTTCAGCATGTCTCCAAGTGGAGCCCTGTGTCTCAGGGGCTGGGACTGCCCCGAAGCCTGGCAGACAAGGACCCTGTAGAAGGGCTTCACCACTGGGCCCTTTTTCCTTCTGCCCGAGCTGCCCGAGAGAGTTGAGTGACATCACAGGGCACCTCCCAGCCCTCAGATGGGTTTTGTTTGCTCTCATTTATGTTTTTATTTTAAAAATGAAATGTTTTTCATTAGATTTCTGGCTTCTCTCGTAAAATCAGCTGTGCTGGCAGACTGGACCTGCATGCCAACCTGGTCATAGTCAGCTCGAGATGGGGAGCTCTATTTGGGGTTCCCCAGTTTGCCAAATACCATCCACCTCAGCCCACCGCACTCACAGGTTCCACCTGGCGCTCGTGGGCACATGATCTCCACCCCCTGGGCTAGCTTCCCTGGTGTCCTCCATTGCCTGGCAGGCAGACCCACAGACCTGTGCCAACCCTGAAGATTATTTCTTGCTCCCCAGAGTTTTCTTTCTCAACAACCATGAACTTCAACTTTTTCTCAGCACATTTCAGAATTACAGTGGGAGCTATCGTATATCGAGCACCTGTTCTGCCCATCCATTCAAGCAACAATTGTTCAGGGAGCTCCTACTGAGTGTCAGGCACCGCCCTGCAGGCTGGGGTACAGCAGTGAGCAATATCAATTCCTTGCCTCCTGGGGTGACATTCTAGTGAGGGAGAGAGACAATAAACCAATAAACTACATGTCAGTTATCTGTACCCATTTTGTCTCGATTTATTGCAATCACCCGGCACATTGGACAGAATCACCCCAATATTATGGTTTAGAAAATGGCGTTTGTAAGATGTGAAAGCTTCTGAGCAAGCAGTGGTGTCAGGACGGGAACACAGAGTTGCTGGACTCCAAAATATGGGTTCTTTTCCTCTCTTCACTGCTGTCTCCCCTCAGATGTAGGTATTGCAGGGATGGATCACCCCCTTTTAGGGATTCTGGGAAAACAGGCCTAGAGGAAGGAAGTAACCCATCCAAGGTTACACGCCAAGACAGGCCTGGTTGGAGCCTGGGTCCCCTCCCAGAGAGAAGTATTTCTAGTGCCCTCAATCCATGGCCAGCAATGCGGATTGGGGTGGGGGCAAGACAAGACAAAGCAGGAGCCTCCAGGGACTTATGGTTGGTTAGGAGAAATGAGATGCTCACCATGCAATGGTTTGGGTCATTTACGGGTCAGCCCCAGAGTCCCTCCTCTGGCCACACAGCCTTCCCAGCATGCTTTGGGAAGTGCATGTCCTCAACCACCCACTGTTCCTGGGGATCTTGGGGCCGGAGGCCCCTTTCTGAACAAAGGGCAGCAGAGAGGGCCTGTCCCTGCCCTGCCTCCGCTCTCCAGCCTTGCTGGTATCCACAAGGGATTCCCCAGGGAGGGAAGTACAGGGAGGTCCATAGTCCAACCTTGAGGTCTACCTACATGCCTGTCCTACTGTGTTCTTCCTGCCCGCTGTTTCTGGACCTGGACCTTGTTCTGAGCAGTGACAGAAGCATCCACAGGCAGCAGCAGGCTCCCGTGTACCAAAGGATTTCTCACTTGAGCCTCACAAAGCGGGCACCCTTCTTCCCTTTTCACAGATTGGCAAACTGAGGCACAAAATAGTTAAGTGACTCACTGCAGGCCACATAGATAGGAAGGTGACCCAGGTTTTTGCCTCAAAACTGTTCTTTCTACCCTACACTGCCTTCAGCCTCCCCTACCCCCATCTGAGCCTTTCCCTGCTCCTGACCATAAACCAGTTCCCAAACAGACCCTCTGGCCTCTCCACCCTTAGCGGCTTGGTGTATCACTCTTCCTGGGGACTAGCACTTGCTGACACCATAGCTAGCTGGGTACTTTACCCATGGTCTACCCCCTTGAAAAATATTTAGCCACATTTGCTCGGGGTGTGTGTGTGTGTGTGTGTGTGTGTGTGTGTGTTTGTGTGTATTTTCTTGAACCATTTGTGAGAACACTGCAGACACCAAGACACTTAAATATTTTCTTATATATCTCATACGAACAAGAAGCACAAAGCCATCATCACATCCAAGAAACTAAATATTGACACAATGTTATCTACTACACAGCCCCTATTCAGACTTACCCCATTATCCCTCAAAATGTCCTTTATAAGTTTTTCTTTTCCTGATTCAGGATACACTCAAGAATCGGGCAACGCATGTGGTTGTTATGTGTCTCTAGCCCCCTGTAATCTCGAATAGTCTCCCTGCCTTCTTTGCTTTCACGACATTGACATTTTGAGGAGTTCGGGCCAGAAGTCTTGTAGAATGTCTCTTAATGGAGATTTGTCTGATTGGCTCCTTATGGTTACATTCTGGTGAAACACCTTGTTAAGAAGTCTGCTTAGGTGATGTGTGTCCTTCTCTGTACACGCTGTTAGGAGCCGCGGAGTGTCGGTTTGTTGACACTACAGGTGACGTTGGATTTCATCACTTGGTTAAGGTGGTTTCCACCACATCTCTCTGATGTAAGGTTGCCCTTTTCCCTTTGGGATTCATGACTTCTCTGTCTGCAGGGTGATGATTGGAGGCTGTGGGGCTATCCTCGGGCCCAATATTTTACCCAATAATTTTAGCTTCCACTTGGTGATTCTGCTCAAATCGATTGCAAATGGTAACTTTTTAATTCCGTCATTCCTAGCCTATGTTTAATTGGCATTCTCCTTTAAAGAAGAGCTTTCCCTTCTTCCTTACCCCCGTGGTATTCTTTTAGTCTTCACATTCACCTTGCAGGTCTACCCCATTTTGCAGATAAGGAAACTGAGGCTCAGTGGGTTTAAATAATTTGTCAAGTGAGTTGCAGAGCTGGGATTTAACCTTGGGCTTTTCTCATACCTGAGCTCACACCCAACTGCCCTCTCGAATCTTCTCAAATTCCTGGGTTTCTTCTCTGCTGACTTAGCTCTGAGCAGGGAGTGAGAAGCGGTTCCCTCTTCCAGTGGAATTTCTGTAGCAGGTGGGGAAGACATTTAGAGTAGTAGAGGGAGTAAGGAAGGAGATTCCTCTTCTGAAATCATGAGCACCCTGCTCCTGCCTCCCCAGCCCACCTCCCACCCTAGAGGCTCAGCAGTGCCTTAGCCTCCCTCTTTGCTACCCCTCAGGATCCGGCCCTGCTCTGATCCTTGCTGGGTTCCTGGCTCTGTGGAGCATGTCAGTAGTGACCCCAAGTCCTGGAGCTCCTGAGATGGGCCCGAGGCCGATTACTCACCCCCCACCGACTCCAAAAGACACGTGGAATGATCCCACATGTCCAATTTCCAGTAGGGAAATATGGTGAGTGTCTAGCCGGCAAGCATAGCCTGCCAAGCCCTGCTCTTGAGGAAAGGCTGTAAAAGACCAGAGGGATGACCGTGATTGGGGTGGGGACATTCTGGAGGGAGAGCCATGGGGTGGGGTCCTCTGCTTAGCGCCTACCCTTCCCTATCATGCCCCACTCTGCTTTGCCCCTCTCTCACCTGGCGTGCCTTCTTACAACCGCTCACTCAGCAATGAGTAGCCACCCATGGTGTGCCAGGCATGGCCAGGGTGCCGTGGTGACAAGACTCAGGCTGGGCCTTCAGGGAGGTCACAGACAAGGAAAAGAGATCACTAGTTGTTAAGCATTGGGAGAGGTTCCTGACTGCGTTGAACTCTAGGGCAGTTTCCTCAGATCATCTCATTTAACAACTGTGCCAACCCCAGAGGCACGTAAAACCACGATCCCATTTTACACATAAGGAATCTAAAGTTCAGAGAGGTTCTCTCTCATGCCTTAGGTCACACAGTAAATCACAGGTCGGGAAATTAAACTGCCCCTCCTGCCTCTTCTCCCATAGTGCAGGGCACAGCTTTTGCAAAGGCCTGGGGACCGGAGATAGGCGGCACTGAGGAATTGCAGGGGTTCAGTGTGGCTGGTGGTATCTTCACCGCTTTTCTCTGTCCTCCTCCTCATGGCCTTCCTCTCCTTCCCACTCCCTTTCTCTCCTCCCTGCATACCTGGGCTCTTATCCCCTCTACTCTCATCCCTCCTTGAGTCCCCAGGCACTGTGGGGCCCACATTCCTTCCTGGCTCTCTCAGGCCCATTAGTGTGTTTATGCTGGAGCCCTGGAGCCCCAACTCTCCCCGCCCCTCCCCCACCACTGCGAGTGGACAGTTGAGAGGTGGAGGCTGGTCAGAGCTGCAGGAGAACCTGACCCAGCGTCCGAATTCCTGCCCTCCTGTCCGAACAAGTCCAGGGCAGCCAATGGTAGCCCCCAGGTGCCTGCACCCCTTCTTGCACAGCCCCTCCTGTGGCTGACAGGCCCTAATCTCAGCTGTCTTCATGCAGCCAGCCCTGCGTGCCTGGGGTCACCTGATGCCGACACATTTTAATTCAGAAGCTGATTTCTGCTTGTTGGCAACATGTCATTTCTGAAATTGCTTTCTCTGCCCAGAGGCAGGAGATGTCAGAGCAGCGCAGGTGTTACGGTGGTGCCGCCCCCACCCCACCCCAACCCCCAAGTTCGGGAAGGATTAAGGGGTGTGTGGGGGGGCGCACATTAGCTCCTCAAGCTTTGCTTCTCATGTTTCCCCAAGGGCCCAGGGCCAGGGGTGGGGGATGCTGAGAACAGCCTCAGCTCTCCTCTCCTGCCTGAATTCGAGGCCCAGCGTTGGGTAAATGAAGTTGCTGCTGCTGCTGACGCTGGCAACACCAATGGTAGGTTGTTTGGAGCATGTCCTGTACGGGAGCCAGGCGCCCGCAAAGTGGCTCTCATGCATTATTATATTTGAATCTCAGGACAACCCTCCAAGTTCGTGTCATCCCTTCTTTATGGCTGAAGAAATGGACGCTCAGAGAGGTTAGAGCACTTACCTAAGATCACAGAGCAAGTATGTGGTACAACTAGGCCTCAAGCCCTTGAAGGTAAAATCCAGACTGGGATTTGGAGGTCTGGGAAGAGACGGGCCACAGAGCTGGGCAGGACTTGGGGGCTGGTTTCTCCTATGCTTGCTTCATGGCTTGGCCTAAATATCTCTCGTGAAATTTGCCTACTCCCCTAACTTTCCCTCCCCTGCAGCCCATCAAAGTTATTTGCTCCTTTTACATTTTCTTAGCATTTTGCATGTACCTTGATCAGTATTGGCAATACCTATGTCAGTATTGGCATTTTTATTGGATGAAGGAGTGAAAAGCTGAATGAATAAATGAATCTGTGCCCCTTGCATTCCATCCTGTTTCCCCATCCCCACTTCCATCCCCAGCAGGACCCGACCATAGCAGGTTCCGGTGGTAGCAGCCACCATGTCTGTCCCTGACTCACCGGCTCCTCACTGGACGTGCTCCCTGCCCTTTTCTCTCCTCCCTTTCCTTCCCCTCACTCTCTCTTGCCTCCTTTTCCCAACTCCCAGAATCCCTGGCTGCCTCAACAACCAGGAACAAGGCCATGCAGAAGCCTGAACCTGGTACTTGCCCAAGATGCAAACTGCCTTCTCTAGTCCTAGGCAGGGAAGGAGTTAATGCAGCTGGAAAGCAGCCTGCTGGTCCCCTGGGAAAGATGGTTCATGGGCCACCCCACCCTCCCCAAGGTGATCATTACCTCTCAGCTCACCCTGCTACCTCTTCCTGCCTCTCCCCTAGCTCTTCAAGGACGTACATCTGTGTGTACTTGACCCTTGGCGAGATCGGCCGGTGTGGAGAAAGGTGTCCTGAGCCACCTCATGCATTTGCTGCATTGGTATCAAGCGCTAGCTTTAATCAAAAGGCTTCCGAGCTGTCATTTCTTTTTAGTGCTGCCAGAAGCAGTACCAGCTCAAAGGGATAAAACACAGAGCAAGTCAACAATCCATCAAACTTCAGACCCAGCAGGCCCCTTCCCATTTACAGATGGGCAAACTGAGGCAGCAGCAATCACATCCTGAACACAACATGGGGTCAGGATGGGTGGGCTCCAGGGGGGCTTCTGAAGTGTGATGACACTCTATTTCCTGATGCACGGCTCTTTGCTTTGTGGTCATTTATCGAGGGGTACTATTTCTGTTCCAATTAAAAAATTAAACTGAAAACTTAAATCAGGACATATTTCACGGAGGATGCTCAAATGTCCAAGGAGAAGGGACAGATGTCTTTAAAAGTCAGATAAACGGAGTCACCGGAGGAGCACTGTCTTGGGAGCTAGAGCCAAGCTGGCAAGTTACCTTTCTTCTCTGAGCCTCATTCATTAAAACAAGCAGGCAAGCAAGCAAACGCCAACAACAAAAACTCTTTATAGTATCCCCAGATAGATAGATAATAGATAGATAGATAATAGATGACAGGAAAAAAGAAGGATAGGTAGGTAGATAGGCAGATTACATGCGAAGTCTCCTACTATGTGTCAGGCACTGAGCCAGGCCCAGGGGATGAAGCAGGTAAGGCAGGCACAGGCTCCTAAAGGACAGAAGATGTAAACAAGTCATCACTAGTCAGTGTGATGACACTGACAACCCTGCCCGCCCCAGGCAGCTCAGCTCAGTGGCTGGGGATCTGGTGGGAGGGCAGGGAGACTTCTCACTATTCCTCGTGGTTGTTGTTGGATTGGAACCATGTGAATGCAGTACTTAGCCCTCAAAATAAATAAAATAGAAAATACAATAAACACAAAGTGTGAGCAGTGTTAACAAGGGGTAAGTCCAGAGTGCTTACGGAACACTGCAGGGGTGTGGGTGCCGAGCAGGCCCAGGGGAAGTGAGAGAGGCCCCCCGAGCAGTGACAACCGTGCCTAATGGATGGTAGCCACCGCTATTAGTCTTCCCCAATTATGGGTGCGCCTTTGGCAGGGGTGAGGGAGAAGGGCGCCCTCAAGCTGCCACTGACTCTGTGATATATTCACGGGCCTCTGGGTCCCTTGGGGATAGGAACACCCTGCCCTGCTGCGGCATTTTATAGCGCACATTTCACCTCATGTCACAGACCAAGTAACATGGCCAGGCCTGGAAGGGAGAGAATGCCTCCCAGCCCCAGGCCCCAGGCCGTGGACGGCACAGCGATGAAAACCAGTGCTGTGAGCGCGAATGATGCCCCAGCTCCTCCTCCTCACAACCGCCCCCCAGGAGCGAGGACCTGGAATCACCACCTCCGTTTACAGGTGAGGAAGCTGAGGTGTGCAAAGGTTAAGTGACCTTCATGAGGTCATTTCATGAGGTCACATGGTCAGGCTTTGACCCCAGGTGGACTCTTAGCCACCCACTGGCCCTGAAGCAGAGCTTCCCTGTCTCAAACTTTCACTGCTCGCCTGCTCAGCCCTTCCCTGCAACAGGAAGACAGCCATTTCCTTTCACTCAGCAGCCCACTAAGTGCCACAAAACCCTATTTGTGTTCTAGGCTTAGAACATATGGTGACATCAATACAATTTTGGAACTCTGATTTCCAGGGAGGCCGGATGGTCACGGGTTGACTCTATCTAGATGCAGGATGGGGTGGGGGGGTGCAGAGCTCACTTAGAGGAGTTCCCTTTGGAATCAGGCCCTCTGGGATGTGACAGCCTCAGCCTAACGGGAAGTGCTTCCCTCCTGAGGGGACTTGGCAGGTCTCCCACGTGGGTGGCCAGGGCCAGAGAGGAAGAGCCCTGACCGTGGGAGAGCGGTGGGCTAGTCAGCCAAGGGAAGCAGTATGGTAGCCATGTCCCCTCTCTTCCTCTTGGAAGAAAGCAAGAGTCACATCTTAACCTACAGCTTCAGCATGGCCTGGGCAGGATCCCAGCCAACTGTCAGAGGTCAGGGCCTCCAGACCCTGGTTGGCTAAATGGACCTTTGACCTCTGACTCCTAAAGGCTAATCAAGACCTCTGACCTTTGTGTTCCCGGCCCCCCTTCTCCCTGGCACTCACCTGGCCCCCATCAGCCCTGCCAAGTGGTGGTTTTAAGCTCATGGCCTTGCGCACCTTCCAGGTCCTGGAGGCAGGGGCTCCACACGGCCCTTCTTTATCCTGAACTTGGTAGTTGCACCTCATTGTATCCTGAGTGAGGCCTTTGACTTCTGACCTTTAGAGAGCAGAAGGCCTCTGAGAGCAGCAGACGCCAGCCTTGCAACTGGGATCAGTATTCATTATTGATGGACCTCTGTGTGCTGTAATTTCTACATCTTCTGTAAAATGAGGATAGTTGTACTAACGCCTACACCGTGAGAATTACGTTCGTTAATACGAGAGCTTAGAACAGTGCCTGGCACATTGCAAACCAGCATTAGCTGCTCTTATTATTGTTTTCGCTGCTGTTATTGTGAGACTCTGTCTCTCACCCCCCACCCTGGGCACCTGGGCAGCGCCTCTCATACCACCGCTCGGGCGCTGCCTCATTCCTGTGTCTGCTCTGTCTAGTCCTCTGTCCCTTCTCTTCCCCTCTCCCCTTCCCTCCTTGCTGTCCTGCTGCTCCTGCGGCTCTTTGCGGGCTAATCACGCTGCTGTCACTTCAGATTAGAGCCCATTATGTTCCTTCATCTCAGCTGAAAATTTTTGTGGTTTCCCAGCTCTGCCCAAAGTGCTCCACGAGGGGCAAGGGCTGCCCAGCTGAAGGAAGCTTCCGGAGGAGGAGGAATGTGGGACTGTAAGGTCCCCAGGTGAGCTTTCCTGGTTTCCTGCCTCTCGGAGATGGGGCTGAGGTGGGGTGTGGGGGACCACGGGGAGCAGCCCCTCCACAGACTACGCCCAAGAGACCAGGGAGCTGGCGTCTTCGGGTCCAGATGAGCCGAGTGGGGACGCTGGACTCTGATTTCTCTAATGCACGAGGATTGTCACTTCCCCCACCCTCTGGAGCATTCCCAGATGGGCTGCACCAAGAGCTGAGAGGCTTCTGGTGGGTACCCAAGATGGGTAATCTCATTTGGGCCCCTCAAACCTTCCCCTCTCTATCTGTCTGTGCAGTTAGGAGGATGTCAGTTTGCCTGTAGAGAACACTAGGGAGAGAATTGCCATGAAATGTCGCCCATTCCAGCCGGCCCAACAGCCTCCCAGCCTGCAGTGTCCTCTTGCAGGCCCAGGCTTACAGCACAGCAGGTCCCGGTCCTTGTTTGTGCTCTGCTCCCTCAGACCAAAGAAGCACCTTGTGCAGGGGCTTCAGGGACCCCAGAGCTCCTCTTGGCTGCGAACAAAATGGTCTCTGTTTCTAGTGGAGGTTAATGCCAGTCCTCAAAGTTTCCAAGTCTGTCCCTTTACTCTTCTTGGTGGCTGGACATGCCACAGCCCTGTTTGAAAACCTTGGCTGTCTATCCCCAGGTGAACTCCTCAGCCCTTCCCCACCATCCCAGCCCACGTCTCCAGGCCCTGCTCATGGTGTCCCATGCCCTAGGCAGCTGAGCCTCTTCACCTCTCTCTGAACAGGTTTTATCTTCTCACCTCTGAGCCTTTGCTCCTCCCAGTTCAGCTGAGAATGACTTTCCTCCCTTTGTCCACCTAACTTGCTCCGGCCCAGCCCCAAAGACTCAGCTATAGAAAACTTCCCTGTGCTCCCCAGAATAAACCACTCACTCTGATGGCTTTTTCCTTTACATTTGCTCTGACCACCCTGCACTGTGGGCATCTCTCTCTCCCTAGACTGAGCTGCTTGTGAGCAAGGCCTGGCTCTCATCCACCTCTGTTCCTGAAAAAGTCTTCCCCTCTTCCTTCCATCTCCCTTGGTTCCCTCCACTATTCTATCCTTCAATAAAGGACTACCTCAGCTTTCTTAAGCAGCACTTGATAACAAACAGCAGGTTGCTCATAACAATTCAGCATCATATTGGTTGGACTTTCGGAACATCCATGTGGGCCAGTGCAGTTTCAGCTTGTGGTCTTTTGTGAACTCCAGATCCTTTTTCTTTATCCTTGCTCAGACTCAGTCATTCCACCCACTACACATGATCTGGGCTCTACTAGCCCAGTCAAGTCCAGATCAGTGGGGTTGGAGAGTGTCTACCTGTGGCACAGTGGATGGGAAGTGCTGGCAAGGCCAGGGTCCCCTTGACTTGAGGAGGTCATTTGGGGGATTTTCTCACCATGGGGAGAGAAGAGAACAGCATCAAATTTTGAGTTGAAGTTGGAAACCTGAAGAAACCTGACTGGAAAGGCTCTGGTTTCTAGAGCTCAGAGGAGAGAAAAAAAACAAGGAGCCTAATTCATTCTCCTGTGCAAGGGCAGATCCTCAGAAGGGCCGAGGGAGCCAGTAGGACTGCAGGTCCCTAGGGGGCCAGAGAGTGGACATGATGTTTCCGAGGTCTCTGTGGGGGTGGAGATGTCTTGATGGACATCTTTGTCAAGACAAACACAGTGAATACTAGCACAGCTGGATCGGCACATCTGGATTGGCACAGCTGGAACGGCACAACTGGATTGGCACAGCTGGATCGGCACAGCTGGCAGCCTTGTCACCACCCGCCTACAGTCAGTCTGCCTGGGGCCCTCAGCAACCCAGTCCCCACCATGCCTTGGTTTGTCCTGGTAGCTCAAGACCATGATATTCACCTACATCTATTATTTACGGCCCGTGAATTAGCTCCCAAGATTTGGAGATGCTCCACCTGATCACCATGCCCTCTTGGGTGCTACCTGTCGTCATCCATACAACAAATAAACGACACTCATCGAGCACCCAGTGTATCCAAAATCCTGTTGAGTTGCAATAATGGAGTCACCCGGGCCTTGGTTACTCTAAGCTAATCACCCAGTTTCTTTTCTTTTCTTTTTTTAAAAGATTTTATTGGGGAAGGGGAACAGGACTTTATCGGGGAACAGTGTGTACTGCCAGGACTTTTCTCCAAGTCAAGTAGTTGTCCTTTCAATCTTAGTTGTGGAGGGTGCCGTTCAGCTTCAAGTTGTTGTCCTTTCAGTCTTAGTTGTGGAGGGCGCAGCTCAGCTCCAGGTCCAGTTGCCGAACCGGCAAACCTTGTGGTTGAGAGGACACGCTCCAACCAACTTAGCCATATGGGAGCTCAGTGGCAGCTCAGCTCAAGGTGCCGTGTTCAATCTTAGTTGCAGGGGGCGCTGCCCGCCATCCCTTGCCTGACTCGAGTAATTGAACCAGCAACCTTGTGGTTGAGAGCCCACTAGCCCATGTGGGAATCGAACCGGCAGCCTTTGGAGTTACGAGCACGAAGTTCCAACCGCCTGAGCCACCGGGCCGGCCCCTAATCACCCAGTTGTTTTAACCTCAACACTGTAGGAATAAAGACGAGAATCGAAGACGCAGCCCCCTCCCTCAAGGGACTTACAACCTCATGGGACTAACCACACAGCAATGTGATTGACTGAGTCCCTTTGCTTCCCTGGGCTTCAGGCTCCTGCTCTGTAATAACAAGGAGGGTCAGATCCCTGACCTTGAGTCCTTGCCAGGCCTCCTATAATTCCACTGTAGGTTCTACATAAGGTCATTGGGTGGTGTGCAGGAATCATTTAAGTCTCCCTAAGACAGGTGCCAGGAAACCTACCAATTGGATAATTAGGGTAGCCCCGACCCCTCATCCCTTGAGGGATCAGAATGGACCTTGCTGCCCTCCCCACAGTGGCAAGCGGAAGTGCTGGGCGCCGTGGGGGTCTCCTGGTGGAATGCAGCCGTGGTGGGCACTGGGACAGAGGGCTCGCCTGACAGATCTAAGGCTGCCGCCTGCCACCAGGTCTCCATAGAGTGGCCTGCTGGCCTCCCTCCTGTGGAATGAGGAGCCCTGCTCCCTCCCACCTGGCGTTTAATCTTTAATGCAGCCCTGGCTGCCCTCGGGCAGGACCCATCAACCCACCCGCTCTGATAAAAGCAATAATTAGCTCTTTTTCAACTTTTCACTTCTCCCCCCTCCACTCTGATGTGTGAGCATTGGGAGAATTCAGGCTAATGGGTCTGTCCTCAGCCAAGTCCTGCCAATACCGGCCGGAATGCATTGCGGGGTCATTAGCCGGACCTCCGGGCGGGAGCCAGTGCTCAGGACGTGCTCTCCTGCCCATGGTGGGTGCCCCAGCCACCCGGGAGAGGGCCTGGCCTCGGCAGAGCAGACCTGCCCAGTCCTGCTGGGTCCCACCTTCCTCAGCAGTGACCCCTTTCTGTACCTCAGCAGAGCCCACTGGGACGTGGACTTAGGCTGTCAGTGGTCAGGGTGACAGGACTCAGGGCCATCTGTCCCCAGGCATCACTCTGCTTCCAGGGCAGGGGGCCCAATGGGTTCAGCCGCTGGTTAGTGTGGAGGCTGCCGGCTGGGTCCCCCAACCATGCCCCCCCAGTGACTTATAGTCACTAATTTGTGCATGGTGCCTGTCCCTACCAAATGCTTCCAGAGAGTTCAGCTCAGAGGTCACAGCAGCCCAGGGCTTAACCACGCAGGCTCGGGAGCTGCACTTCAGGAACGTGGGGCAATTCCGGGTTAGCTCCTCTTCCCTTCTTCTCTGACCGGCTCCAGCCAACACCCACAGATTTGTTGGTCACTGCATGCCAGAGACTGCCAGCACCTAGAACCATGGGGCATCCATCACTAATGTCACAGGGTCATCAGCACCCAGGATGCCCAGGGCTACTAAAATCTAAAGCCACTGCCTCCAAGAGGCAGCAAAGGGCCACTGATGCGTAGACTCAGACGTCACCACTAGCCAGGCCACCTTCACGTGGACATCTTCACCTGGTACCATTGACACCTGGAACCACCTAGACCCATAGGACACAGGCACCAGGAGCCTCAGCAGAGCCCATCGAAGGCTGCCATGAACTAGAACTCTACGGTCGCCTGAGCCAGGAAGTGGAGCCACAGAGTCACTGATGTCTAGTCCGTCCGTAAACTCGTACTGGATTGAGGAACGTTGTCGTAAGGTCACGCTGGTGTTAATGAAGGGTTTTCCTCGTATGGGCTCTGGTATGTTTTTCTTCATTGACTGCTTGGGAATGAAATATCACGGAGACTCTTAGGTCACTTCTTCCACTGCCTGAACCAAAGGACTTCTCACTTCCTGGGTCCTAGATTCTCACTGTAAACTTTCTTTTTAAAAAAATTTTTTTGTTTTGTTTTCCTTATTTTTCTTTGTTCTTTATTTTTCACTGTGAACTTTCCAAAGAGGGAAACAGAGGTGCTGTGTGTCATGTGGGTGGGTCTTACACACCCAGTTACTCTCTCTGAGTGGGGCCTGTTCATCAAGGAAAGGTAATGCCTGGCTTCCTAATGTGCTACTCTTTTTCCAGAAAGTACTTTAGGGAGTAGGATTGAAGGACTTCCTGGAGGAGGCAGCATTAATGTCCCAGAGACAGAGCAGAGCACTATCAGAGACAGGTCACTGGGGTCAGGGCCTCCGTAAATCACACCTCTTCATCCCACCTACCCAAGGGCGAACACATATCCATGAATTTCCACTGTGGAATATTATTAGACCATCAAAAGGAATGTAGTACTTACACACGCTACAGCATGGATCAGCCTCAAAATCATTATGTTGAGTAAAAGAAGCCAGTCACAAAATACACGTATTGTATGATTCCATTTATAGGAAATATCCAGAATAGAAAAGTCCAGAGTCAGAAAGAGAGTAGTGGTTGCCTAGGACTGGGGGGAGGAGGGAAGGGGAGTGACTGCTAATGACTATGGGTGTTTAGGGAGAGGCGATGAAAATGCTCTGAAATTAGACAGTGGTGATAACTGCACATCTCTGTGAATGTACTAAAAACCATTGAATGCACACTTTTTCATTTTTTTAAATTTTTTTTAGATTTTATTGGGGAAGAGGAACAGGACTTTATTGGGGAACAGTGTGTACTTCCAGGCTTTTTGTCCAAGTCAAGTTGTTGTCCTTTCAATCTTAGTTGTGGAGGGTGCCGTTCAGCTTCAAGTTGTTGTCCTTTCAATCTTAGTTGTGGAGGGCACAGCTCAGCTCCAGGTCTAGTTGCTGTTGCTAGTTGCAGGGGGCGCAGCCCACCATCTCTTGTGGGAGTTGAACCGGCAACTTTGTGGTTGAGAGCCCACTGGCCCATGTGGGAATCGAATCGGCAGCCTTCAGAGGTAGGAGCACGGAGCTCCAACCACCGGAGGCACCGGGCTGGCCCCTGAATGTATGCTTTTGAAGGCTGAATTTTATTGCATGTGAATTCCACCTCAAAAGAGCTGTTATTTAGAAAACACCAGGAAACTTTTAGGTCAGTTGACTATTATTTCATTCAATTCTCACAGTGACCCACATCAGAGGTATAAAGGTGGTCTAATGGAGCAGTTAAAGCACGGCTTTTCAGTATGACTTTGAGAGTATAGCCCCAACTCTACCCTCTACTAGTTCAGGGACCTTGAGCAAGTCCCTCAACCTTCTCGAGACTCGGTCCTCATCTGTAAAATGGGCACAACAATCCATATGTCACACACACAGCACAGTGCCTGGAGTGTGTAGGCATCATTACTGTTAGAGAGTCTTCCTTCACAACCTCCTCCCATCCTTTTCCACTTCTCAAGTCCCCTGTATTGTAGTCATCCTTAGAGGATGAAGATGGTGAGGGAGAAGGAGAAGCATTTATGAGAGTGTGACATCTGCTTTTCTCTATCAACTCCTTCCTGCGTGTTCAGTATCACAGGACACAGCAGGGTGGAGAGACTATAATTCTAGCTAATTCCTACCAGCTCTTTTGCAGCAGATTTTTGTTTGTTTGTTTGTTTTCATTTCATCCCCGAAACGTGCTCTGGGCTGGAGACATCATTAATTCATTCATTATTGAACACCACCTACAGGCCAAGCTCTGTGCTTTAGGACAGAGTGGGGACCAAGTCAGCCCAGGGTTTGGCCCTCACGGGCCTCAGAAGCATCTTCCTCGTGGTCGGGCCACATGGAGCACATGAGGTTGGGTGAATCAAACAAGACAACAATCAAACTTTTCCCTTTGCTTTAGATCCAGCCCAGTCTTTGGCTGTGAAGTGTTTGCAGAAATGGAGGCTTATAGGTGTGCCTACTTGTACAAACTCCGTCAGAATCTAATGGGGGAAATGAATGGGTATCTTTGCTGGGGAGGGCAATGCACTGGAACAGACGGTTTCCTCATACAGGTGTAGGGTTCAGAATAGTTCACCGGACACCTAGATAGTGTGTGTGTGTGTGTGTGTGTGTGTGTGTGTGTGTGTGTGTAAGACCGAGATGGAGAGAGAGAACTATGGCAGGAAATTTTCACTTCGCCAAGTTTCAACAACAAACAAGGAGCAGTTTGTGGCCAAGCAGTCAGTGTAGAGGGAAAAACAAACAGACAGAGCAGGGGGTTGAGAAAGTCAGGGATGGGTTTCCAAAGTTGCCCCTGGGGTGGGGTAAGAAACACAAAACGCTGGGATCTGGTTGCCAACAGACACTGAGCATCCAGCTCCCCCTTCTTACAGGTAAAAGAACCATAATTATTATGAGCCACCCATCCTCCCTCGGGAAGGGAACTCTACCTGCAGTTAAGGGTGTGATCATCTCTTTTCCCATTTCAGAGATTAATTTGAGCATGGGCAGGTGATGCAATGCTAGCCAATGAGAGTTGAAGGCAAGTTCTGCTGGGATTGTGGGAGAAGTCTCCTCTCTTTTAAAAAGGGCTACAAGAAGAAATGGTTCCTCTTATGCTTCAGTTATTTACAGTCGTGGTCTGCAGTACTCAGATATGTGGCAGCCACTTTGAGGTGAGCTGGCTAACGGAAAGACAGGAAAAATTTGAATTCTCAGTGATGCATTAAGTCTCTGAATTGACCAATCCCAGAGCCTCCTCCCTCTGGCCTTCTTGTTATGTGAGATAAGTTTTCGTTGTTATTTAAGCTATTTCAAACAGGGCCCCAGATACTTCTATCATAATTGATGCCGTCTCCCTTACTGGAAAACAATATGAAGGTAAGGACCATTGCTTCCTCACGTCTGGATCTCCAGCACCCAACACCAAGCCTGGCTTTTTGTGGGTGCTCAACAATGGTTGGATGGGTGGATGGATGGATGGATGGCTGGAGCTCATCATCTCTCACAGCAACTTGTCTCAGTATCTACTCTTATAATCTCGTTTTATCCTTGATCAAGGTCAGAGTGGACTGAAGAAGCATAAAATCCTAGACTCAGAAGACCTACATGAAACCTTCACGTGAACACAGGCCGGAGTCTTGCCTGGGGCTGCAGGAAAACTGGGACCTTTCCAGCAAAGACCTCAGAAAGAGCCCCCCTTGCCCAGGGTTTCCTGCAGAACTCTGCCTCTCCCTTGGGAATGAGGCACTCCTGAGGCCCCCTACCTGGGCCTCTACCTCCCAAAACACAGAGCAGGAGCAGCCTACCCCCACCACAAAGGAACCAGCTCCAGAATCTTGGAATAGGTCTCCACGTGGCCAAAGCCTCTGTTTCTACATTGGATAAAGGGGAACTACAGTGGCCCTAGTGAGATGACTTTCTTCGACAGCCTGCATTGCAGAGTCCAAAGAGCCCCTGTGAAGGTGATGCTTGGAATAACCACTCCCAGCCTGAGCGTGCAGCAGCAGCAAGAAGACATAATTTCATCCTACTGCTCAGTCACAAACTGGTCCCTTTGTACATGGCACACATGTGTGAGAGAGCAAGCCCTGGGGCAGGGTGGCATCTGTGGCTATGGAAGAGAAGGAAGTCTATGGCGCTATCTAAAAATTGACCTATGACCTTGACCTCTTGGGCAATGAGCACTGACAGATAAGTCGTCACCCTCAGTGGTGCACTGTGTCTTGCATCCTGGGATAGCCTAGTGGAATGCCAAGCCAACTAGTCAAGTGAATAACTGTTTGCCTCATCCCACAGCCCCTGGACTGTGTGTGTGTATGTGTAGATTGTGTGGCTGTGAGGGTGTGCCCAGCCCTGCAGACCAGGGTCCTCCAAGGGATCTGCCCCAGTGTGAAGGAAAGTCCCCGCCCAACAATGACGAAGTGGCTAGGACATCTTTGCACAGCATCTGGGAGGAATAGGCAGGGCCGGATGCGGGCTGCTGACCTTCTCCCTTCCTCCTAGAGAGGAAGCTCCTCCTGGGGCCACCTTTGTGCTGACCACAGGGCGGTTACAAATGCGTTCCCTGCCTGCCAGTCTCTTCCTGAGCAGGGAGAAGCAGCTCACCCAGCCCAGCCCAGCCCCCACTCCCGGGGAAGGAGCTAACTGCACACTCTGGCTTCTGACCAGTGTTGATGGGCGGGGCAGGAGGCAAGGCCCAGAGGCCAAGCCAAGGCCCTCCCTGGGCCTCTTCTGCAGCTTGGCTCTCTCCCCTCTCCCATAAGAAAATAGACACAAGGTCAGAAAGGACTTCCCTGAATTAACAGAACAGGGCCTGCAAAAGGCCTGAGCCAGGGCCCACAGTTGGATGGTGAGCATCTCTGGACGGGGAAGGCAGTCAATACATTTCATGTAACAAAACTCTCCTGTAGCATGTAGTATGTGCCCTTTGTAGCTATTACCTTATTTAAACCTTGCAACAACCCTGTCAGCAAGGTGCTAGCATTATATCCATTTTATAAATGAGGAGGTTGAGGCACAGAGAAGTTAAGCAGTTGCCCTGAGATTGACCACCTGGTAAGTGACAGAGTTCAGATTTGAACTCAGTCTGCAGAGTGGATGCCATTAGCTAATATGCAACCCAAAGGTACAAAAATAAGAGTATTGCTTAAGCATGCACTGGGCGCTGTCACAGCGTCCCTCTAGAACCCATCTCTTGGAAGACCAGCATATAAGTATGCCACAGCTACACTGCCATTAGGGCTATTAGGGTGCTCATAGCTATATTGTGAAGGTACCAAGGGCAGCTATATTGTGAAGTGCAAGGGCAGAAAACAGAGAATGAATTCCATCTGGTAGCAGCAGCCACTATGTGTTGTACCAGCTACTTTCCAATACGTGATTTCATTTAATCCTTGCAAAAATCTCCTAAGGAAAATGAAGGTCAGAGTAGTTAAGTAACTTACCCAAGGATGCACAGCCGGCCACTGGCCCATCCCAGGTCTCTCTGACAGCAAGGCCAGATGGCTTTCCGCTACACCAGGAGTATACTAGGAATTAATTAAGGAAATTGGGCTCAGATAATTCAAGTAACCTGCCAAGGTCAACAGGCAGCAGGGGGCTGAGGCAGGATTTGAACACAGGTCTTTTTGATGCCTGGATGAACAACTGCCAAGTCTTCAGGTTCATCTTGGCCCTGTTGTTCTCAGGACTTTAGGCCACCAGTTGGAACTCCCTTGTGAAGGAAGGAGAGAAATGAAGTCCATGCTCTTGTCCTTCCTGGCAGGGAGGGCCTGACCATGGCCATGAGCACTCAGGACACTTGAAGTCCCTGACCCTTGGTGTTTCAGAAGGAGGAGCCAGGTGCAGGTGTTAGGCTCTGTGGGGAGGACAGCTGGTCCTTTGCTCTTATCTGAGAGACCATTCCACTCTACAGCCCCAGCTCTTGGTATAAATAAGGCTTTGGAGTCTCCCTCTGCAACCCAGCTCTCCTGGTTTAAAAAAAGAAAAGATAGTTAAAATAGCTTCTCAAATTGTATGCTAGTTTCTTAAAAGCAGGGACAGACAAAAAGGCCCCACCAATTTCTATTTTGCCCTGGGCCCCTTAACCACAGCTCCAGTTGGGGGGTGGTATAGGGGAGTTCAGTCCCAGCATTGTGGGTGAGCGGGGATGGGGGGGCACTCAGCTTGGGTTGCCGACCCCTTAATCCCCCACCAATGGAATGTGCTTGATTCCAGGAGGCTAAGATTTTGGGGGTGGGGGAGCCGTAGAAGTCCTCTTTAAAAAGGCAAACGTTCAGGCAGGTCTGTGGCCCTGCTGTTTGACGGTTCTTGATGGATGAGCCTCCGACCCTCCTGTCGAGCCTCCTTGCCCCCCTCCTCATGCGCCCCCTCACTCTGTGAGGTCTGGCTTGTGCAAGGAAGCCTGTCAGTGTTGGGACACGTTGGTCCCATGGCCTGCAGCGGGGTGGAGGCCTCTGAGGGATGCCTGCTGTCTGGCCCTCTCCTCATAGGCCTCCTCTAGCCCCACGCCGCAGGGTCTTGGGCGCTTCCCTTTCAAAGCTGCAAAATTATCGCCATTAACGCAGCTTGTCTCCTGAAGGCATTGAAAGTGGGGCGAGGAGACCCTGGCTGTAGATTTGGCTTATTTGGGGCCGGTAAGTGGGTGTTGAGTAGGACTGTTGCCCGTGGGAGGTGGGTGCTTTGAGGACCACCCTGGGAATCTAGTGAGGTCAGCTCTAGACATCTACGGACACGTAGCCCCTTCCCGGGTCCTGCTGAAGGAGCCATATTGGAGTCTGACAGGGCTGGGAGCATAGGAAGCAACAAGTGAAGTTCCCAGGGTCAGCCGCAGCTCCAGGGAGTGATGCCTCCTAAAATTTTGTGTTCGTGGTACTGGCTTGCTTCATCCTGGTCCTGGCGCTGAAACCCCATTATCCTCCAACAGAAAGTCTGTCTCGATTGCCCTCAGACCCCACTCTGAGATTGTGGGTCTGGGGGACCTGGGGACCCCCTTAGTGCATCAGCACATGCCAGCCCTGGGTGTCAGGCTGGCAGGGGTGAGTGGTGGGAGAAGTACTATCCAGGTCAGCTGTCTGCCCTCAGGCACCTGCATTCTCGTAGGGGAGCCCAAGGGGAGAATCTAGACCAACGCTGCTCCACAGAAATGTAGCACAAGCTATAAATGTGAGCCCAATATTTCATTTAAAATTTCTAGAAGTCAAATTAAAAAAGGAAAAAGAAACAGTTGAAATTCATTTTGATAACATTATCATTTCAACAGGACTCAATGTAAACAAGTATTGAGATAGGATATATACTTTTTGGGCTATGTTTTTGAAAGCTGCTGTGTAACTTACACTTACAGCCCAAGTCCACTCGCACAAGCTACACTTCAAGTGCTGAATAGCTAGTGTGGCCAGTGGTAGCGTGTTGGACAGAGCAGCCTGAGCCGGGTGGCTTGGGCCGTGGGGACAGCACCTTCATCTCAAGGAGGAAAAAACAGGACGCACCAAGGCATGGCAGATTTGGGGGGCCTTGGAGAGGGGCTCAGAGATGTCTTCTTGGAGACTTTGTTCTCCGCTCTTCCAGAATCCCTGTCTGCAGGGCATTGCTATGTGTGTGTCACCCAAGGGGCAGTGCGAGCTAGGGAGCTGAGCTGAGCACTGGACTGGCGTCAGGACATGTAGCTCCAGCCCCAACCAGGCTTTGAAGTCTGGGCAGATTACATCCCTTCTTTGGGCCTCAGTTTCTCTGTGGGGAAATGAGAGGGATGATTGGCTCTCAGTTCACTGGTTATCAAGGACATGGAAGGAAATTACTCAACAGCCCTGCTCCCCACCCCACACCTGAAACCATGAGGACTCACTGAATGCTGGAGATAAAGGCGATGACACAGGTGCTCCTGCATGCTCAAGGAAGCTGTATGTGGCTGTAGAATATAGGCTTTCTAGGTTGGCACTCTTTGCCAGGTCCCACAAAGTTGCCACCTGGCAAAACAATCCCTCTTCCACAGTGGCCTGCCACAGCTCGAGTCAATTCCTGGATGTATATTGAGCCCTTCTCCCCCACGATTAATCAGGAGACCGCCACCCTCCCCCTGCACCTGCCCTCAGCCTCATGTTATCTTTGCCTTCCTTAGATCTCCTTCCCTCCCAAGGATGGCCACATACCCATTCTGCTCCATGTGGCTCCAAGGAGCAGGGGACTCAGAGGCATTTGTGCAGCCTGGCAGAGGGCAGGCTAGAAACTGTGCTGAGCCCCACGAATGCCTAACGACCATGGGAATCACTTAGCAAGAGGAAAAGCCAGACCTTTGCCCTGGGCCCGGCTCACAGGTGATGGGGTTAATCAGGAATTCTCTTTCCCTGCGCAGGGCTGCTGGTGGGGGTCCAGCTCCCCCATGACCTGGGGACACATTAGTCAGTGATAAGTGGGGCTTTCCAGCCCCTTTTATCATGTTTACAATACACTGGCTCTCCTCGGACAAAACCCTGCTCCCCCCCCTTGCTCCTGGCTGTTATGGCTAGATGAGACAATTTGCTGATGGACTCTCCTTGGAGGGTGGCTTCCTGGGTGACTCCTCCCCACCTTCTAGAGCACCCGGGGCAACATCCCCTCCACCTGGTGGGTCCTAGCAGGGGCCACAGATGCTTGTTTTTCTCAGCTCATTGCAGCCTCAGAGTTCAGAAATGTCATCTTTTCTGTCTGCTCAGCTTTAATCGAAGGGGTTGAGGAGCAAACCCAGAGGCGGTGAGATTATATTTCTCTGGCTTTGGTGGGGCTGAGTAGGGTTTTGTTGCTGTTCGAAGCGGAAGCCGTCAGAGGTGTCTTATCTGTGGCAAGCCCTTGCTGGGGGAACATGATGCAGTAGCTACCTGGAGGGCAGTGTGTGACTGCAGCCTGGACCTAGTTCCCCTCTCCCGTGGTCAGCTTGGGAGAGCAAGTTAATATCTCTGAAGCTCAGCATCTGGTCTAGAAAACAAGGATGGTGATGTCTGTCCTAGCTCCCCCCGGGTGGCTATGAGCACAGAATGAGATGTGGCTGGGAAAAATAGTTAGGGAGGAGGCATTTTGTTTAGCACTCTGCATTTATTTCAAGTGCTGACTCTTTCCACAAGAATATGTCTCCACTGATCACGCAGTATATAATTGCCGAAAGGTCAACTTTCAAATCATTCTGTGGCTTCTGAAATGGCAGGCAGGTAGAATACTTAGGAGAGTGAGTTGATTAAATAGAGTCTGTTTCAAGTCAGCAGATAATTGACAAGCATCTACCTTGTACCAGTCAATAAGCCTGATGCTGGGGAAATGCAAGGTGAAAGATACATCTCCTGCCCTCAGGTTAGTGGACAGAGAATTGTGACACCTGTAACAAATGCTGAGAGGGAGCATCCAGTGCCAGAGGAGCACTGGAAGGTGTATCAGCTTAGCCTGAGTGTCAGAGGTGCACCCCAAAGGAGGTGAAACCAGAGCAGAGACTTGAATGAGCGAGAGTTAATCAGGCTTGAGACAGAAGGGAGGGTGTTTGAAGCACAGGGAACAGTGCGTGCAGAGGCCAGAGGTACATAAAGGCCCTTGTGAAAAGAGCTGCAATTACTCTAGTTAGGATGAGGGAAATGACCAAGGATATGGCCAGTAAGGAGGCTGTGTCTGCCAAGTGTGTTTCCCACTGTGTTCTGTAGGCACCAGGGAGCTATCAAAAGTCTTGACGTATATCTAACATCAGACCTTTGCGTTAGAAAGATCTTTTGGGCAACATTGAAGAGGATGATTGGAAAGGGAAGGGAGGGGTTAAGGAATGGTGAGGGCCTTCCAACAGGCTCTCACAGCTTAGTAGAGGAAGTGAGACATTCACATCTGGCACCAATTGTGTGAGGTGACGTTTGAGCATTGGCACAGGTGAGATAGACAATAGCGCAAGGGGGGAGGTCAGGAGGAAACAGGAACAGAGGGTGCCCTGGGAGGGGTCAGAACCCAGGGCAGGGGGAGTATAGGGGACAATGATGGTTTGGTAGGAGTGATAACAGAATTATTCTATTCAATTTGACCGAGATGTCCAGAGAGACACAACAGGTTAATGTAGTTTCAGAGATAAGAACTGTTTCATGAAATTGGACTTACCAAAAAGACTCTTCGGAGGATGCATTCCAAGTTTATCAGACTACAAAGAGAAGAAACAGGCTGACTATGGATTGGTTTGTCAAATCCTGGAACTGTAGGACTCTGGGGCATCTCTCAACATTCAAATAAAAGGAGAGAGCATGAAGTCATCATAGTGATTTTCCTGAAATATTCTCGATGTCATCATTCAAGCCCTCCAACCAGTCCCCAAGGCCACAGGATGGAGGCAAAGCATTATTCCTGTCCACCGCGTGACTCTACTTCACTGTTCTAGCTTCATCTTTCTCTACTGCAGAAACCCTCTGCTCTAGCAAGAGGAACCACAGACTGCCTCCTGGGACTACCTACACCTTCCCAACTTTACCTCTTTGCTTGCCAAGAATGACGTGTGTCTTAATCCTTCTTGTATTTTAAGGTCCAGCTGAAATCCCATGTCTTCTGGAAAGTCTTCCTTCATCATCCAAATTCAAAGGGATCTCTTCCTTTTCTGCATTCTGACAGAACTTAATTGTCTTTACTATTCATTGCACATCCATACACTGTCTTGCATTGTTATCTTTTCATGAGCCCTAAACCCTGTCTTCCTAACTAGCTGATAAACATTTTGAGGTCAGATGTCTATTACTGTATAACAAACTATTCCCAAATTCAGTGGCTTAAAATATCATCCATTTTACTATATCTCTTGAATTGTGGGATAGAAATTCAGGCAGAGGCTCAGCTGGGCAAATTTCTGTTCTATGTAGAGTCTGCAGAAGTCACTCGGTAGGATTTAGCAGATGGATAGACTAGTATAAAGGGTGCAAGATGTCTACACTTATATTTCTGGAACCTTGGCTGGAAGACTGAGCTCAGCTGGGCGTGTTGACTGGAGTATCTACAGACATGGCCTGTCCAGCATATGGTCTTCGGGTAGTCAGACTTCTTCCCAAGTGACTCAGGGCTACCAGAGGCAGTGCTCCAAGAGGCTGGATAGAAGCTGCAAGGCTTCTTACGACCTGGCCTTGGACATCCCAGAATTTTACTTTTGCCACATTCTATTGGTCAAGCAAATCACAAAGATCAGCTCAGATTCAAAAGAAATGGAATTAGAATCCACCTCTTGATGGGAGCTGTAGCAAAGAATATGAGATCATCTTTATTCTACCATACAATACTGTCCTCAGACCTAGGCAAGCAGAGTCCCTGGCCAGGATCCTGGGCTTCAGGGGGTCCCATACTTTTTAAATTTTTAAAGCACTATTTTTTAATTTTTCTAAGTCCCCGTTTCAGTGGTTGGCATTGTCCCACATTGTTTCTTCTCTTCAGGGTACTCTCCAACCTTCCACCGCATGCATTGGGTAGACCAAATGCCCTGAAAATCTTCAGGGCTCATGCCTGTGGGTTGTCTCGGGCAAGCTGGTAAGCAGATTGCTTCTATTGGCCAGCACAATATTTCTTCTGTGGCATTGCACAGGGTCAGGCCACCAGAATGGTACTGACTTGCTGATCCGGGGGTGATTCCCATTCACAATGGACACAGGATGAGTTCAGGAATCCAGGCTACTGACTGTCCACTACTGACCCTTGGGGTTGAGCCACCTGTGTGGGTCTATACCATGGGTCTCGTCAGCCTGTGTTCTGACCAAAGGGCTGCCTCCCATCTATAACACACCAGACTAATGGGGGTGGCAGCATCCTTTGCCCTGTGTGAGGCTACCCACTCCCACCTGGTAAGGGTGGTCACTCTACCCTCTTCACAGGCTTTGCCCCACATGTCGGGCAGTCCTCGAGAGGTGGCCATGTCTATCTTCTCCACTCGAGACCATTTATTGCTCTGTAATGCCACTGGCTTTTACAGTCAAGGTCCTTTCTTTCTTCTGATCAATGTAGTGACCCCATGAGCCATTTAGTGGGTCTTAAGCTGGTCCAGGTGAAGGCCAAATATTTCTTGCTCCACCTATTGGCCCCTATCCTATCCACTCCTTCTCCTCTGCCGACTGGTTTCAGTATGTGGAAGGCCGGGGTGTAGTCAACACTGAAAGAGACCATTCTCTAGGAATACAGTGTTAAGGCCTAAAGAGTTCAGGATACAACATCATCGGAAGATGTATTATTGCACATTTGCACTACAAAATTCTGAACAGTGAATTATTATTATTATTATTTATTTTATTGGGGAATATTGGGGAACAGTGTGTTTCTCCAGGGCCCATCAGCTCCCAGTTGTTGTTCTTCAATCTAGTTGTGGAGGGCGCAGCTCAACTCCAGGTCCAGTTGCCATTTTCAATCTTAGTTGCAGGGAGCGTAGCCCACCATCCCATGTGGGAATTGAACCGGTAACCTTGTTGTTGAGAGCTCGCACTCCAACTAACTGAGCCATCCGGGAGCTCAGCGGCAGCTCAGCTCAAGGTGCCGTGTTCAATCTTAATTGCAGGGGGTGCAGCCCACCATCCCTTGTGGGAGTCCAACTGGAAAACTTGTGGTTGAGAGCACGAGCCCCAACCAACTGAGCCATCTGGCCACCCGGGAGATCAGCGGCAGCTCATTGACTTCATTCTAGTTGCGGAGGGCGCAGCTCACTGGCCCATGTGGGAATCGAACTGGCAGCCCCGTTGCCCAGAGCTCGCGCTTTAACCAACTGAGCCATCCCGTCTGCCCCCAGCTTTTGTTTTAGTCTACTTTGTCTGGCATAAATGTTGGTACCCCAGATTTTTCTGTTTGTTTCCATTTTCATGAAATAACTTTTTCCATCCATTTACTTTCAGTCAGTGTCTTTTGATCTGAAGTGAGTCTCTTGTAGGCAGCATATGTATGGGTCTTGTTTTCTTATCCATTTAGCCACCCTATGTTTTTTGATTGGAGCATTAAATTCACTTACAGTAAAAGTAATTGTTGATAGATATGTAGTTATTGCCATTTTATTATTCATATTTTCTATCTTTTTTCTTTTTTTTTATCTTAAAAAAGTCCCTCTAAGAGTCCTTGTAATATTGGTTTGGTGGTGATGAACTCCTTTAGCTTTTTCTTGTCTGGGAAGTTCTTTATCCATCCTTCAATTCTAAACAATAGCTTTGCTGGTTAGAGTAATCTCAGTTGTAGGTCCTTGCTTTTCATCACTTTGAATATTTCATACCAATTCCTTCTGGCCTGCAAAGTTTCTGTTGAGAAATCAACTGACAGTCTTATGGGAGCTACCTTGTAGGTAACTATCTGCTTTTCTCTTGCTGCTTTTAAGAGTCTTCCTTTGTCTTTAACCTTTGGTATTTTAATTATGATGTGTTTTGGTGTGGGCCTGTTTGGGTTCATCTTGTTTGGGACTCTGCACTTCCTGGGCTTGAATATCCATTTCCTTCTCCAGGTTAGGGAAGTGTTCCATCATTAGTTCTTCAAATAGGTTTTAAATTCCTTACTCTCTCTCTCTTTCTCCCCTTCTGGTACCCCTATGATGCAAATATTGGTACACTTGACGCTATCCCAGAGACCCCTTAAGTTGTCCTCATTTTCTTGGATTTTTTTTTTTTTTTTTTTTGGCTATTCTGATTGGGTGTTTTCTGCTACCTTATCTTCTAAATCGCTGATTTGATTTTCTGCTTCATCCTATCTACAGTTGATTTCCTGTAATATAGTATGCATTTCAGTTATTGTATTCTTTATTTCTGACTGGTTCTCTTTTTTATGTTTTCTATCTCTATTTTTATATTTCTCATCTTTTTGTTGAAGTTCTCCCTGAGATCACTGAGCATCCTTGTAACTAGTGTTTTGAACTCTGCATCTGGTAGGTTGCTTGTCTCCATTTTGTTTAGTTCTTTTTCTGGAGCTTTGTTCATTCTTTTATTTGGGACATGTTTCTTTGTCTCCCCACTTTGGCTGCCTCCCCGTGTTTGTTTCTATATATTAGGTAGGGCTGCTATGTTTCCCAGTCTTAATAGAGTGGCCTTATGTAGTAGGTGTCTTGTGGGGCACAATGGCACAGTATCCCTGGTCACTAGAGCTGGGTGCTTGAGGTGTGTCCCTTGTGTGGCTTGTGTGTGTCCTCCTTTTATATAAGAACCTTGGTTGCTGTTTGCACATCAGTGAGAGGGATTGATCCTCAGGCTCACTGGTTGTGTGGACTGGTCTTGACTACAGTGAAGGAGCTGTTGTGGAGGGGCTGATCTTATAGAGCAGAATTTGCTTTAGCAGGGCTCTGGTGTCTGCCTAGAGTGCCCTTTGGGTGGGTCATTCTTGGAGGTGGCTGGGTGATGCTCCAGCTCATTTCAAAGCTGGCCACTGGGCATGCCAACCCCAAGGCCACCTGGAAGAGGACCTGCTGCAGGCCAGTTCAGCTGTAGCCTGTGCCCTGCCCAGGGCCACCTGGCATGAGCCACTACACAATCTACAGATGGCCACCACCCACACTGTGCTTGGAGATGCCTTGAGAGTCCAAGGCCAGCTGCTGCTAGTGCTGGGCTTAGGGCTGCTCAGCCAGAGGTATGGGACACACTGAAGTCAGATGCTGCTTGTTTGGGTTTTGTGAACATTTGAGAGACTTTAGGAAAGTCTGCAGCATGAACCAAGATAGCGGTTTGTGTGTGCCCAAAAGGTGGGTGGGGCATGGTCTCAGCATCACTAGGGCAAGGCGAATGAAAGGCATTGACCAGGTAGATGAAGACTCAGATATGGTGGCTGCCTGTGTCTGTACACTAGGAAGGGGGAGGGCTCAATAAAGAAACAATGCCTCCGTCCAAGAAAAAGCTGCCCCTCCAGCCCTCGTCTTAAAGCCATACAACTCAGTTCCTCCCCATATGTTTCTTTCAGCTTTTGAGCTGCTGCCCCAGCACTGAAGCTCAGCGTGAGTCTGTCAGTTAGTAAGTCTGTGCGCGGGCCCTCCAAGAGGAGAGCCTCAGAGTGTAGTTCCCCCCATCCCAGTCAGCCACAATCTCCATGGTTTTCACAACCAGAAATTATAGGGACTTCTATCCCCAGCACTGGAACCCTGGGCCGGGGAGCCTGGTGCAGCACTGTGACCCCTTGCTCCTCCAAAGGGGACCTCTGCAGTCAAGGTCCCCAGATTTTTAATGGTCACACACAGGTGTGGGACCAGCCCGTTCTGCATCTCTGACCCTCCTCCCAGCCTCGAGGTGGCTTCTTCTGCATGTCTTTAGTTGTAGGATTTTGGTTCAGCAAGACTTCAGGTGATTCTCAGTGATGGTTGTTTTGTAGTTCAGTTGTAATTTTGATGTGGTCATGAGAGAAGGTAAGCACAGCCTTTACCTACTCTGACATCTTGATCAGAAAATCAAAAACGCTATTGATTCTTGAAGGCCCTATTCATGTTATTTAGTCCATGAACACTTCTTACTATTCTCCAGAGAAATGGTCCTTTGTATCAATTGTAGCACTCATTTGACCTGATAATATACTCTAGGGCATGATTAGCCCTCCCAACACAGAGATTTGAGGGCTGTGTCTTACTTGTATTCCTACCACTAGTACCTGTGCCTTGTAATAGTGGGTGCTCATTAATAAATAAATATTAGGAGAAATGGAAAAATGTTAGGGAAAGAATGTACATGGGTGGACAGTCTCTTCTTGGGACACTGGGTGGGATCCAGGATACAGGAAAATAGTAGAATCAACTTGTCAAAGGAAGAGGAACGTCTCCTCCCTTGGGAGGAACCACAGATAAGCCTGGGAGGATGGAAATATGGGTTAGGCCTATGTGGAGAGGTTAAATGTCCAAATCCATCAAGTCCTAACTCAAATGCCATCTCCTACATTGTCTTCCCTGAATCTCCTACCAGAGCCGATCCCATCTTGGCTCAGTATCTTTGGACTTTCTACCTGTAGACATTTATTTATATACATATCTTCCTTCCTTAGACTGCAACCTCTTTGAAGGCAGGAGCAACCTGGCCCCGCGCCTCCCCGCCAGCACACCTGACACATATTAACCATTCATTCAATGTAGATTTACTATACTGGGGACGGATAAATGGGGTGCGGTGGGGTAGGTGGGCGGGCAAGTGAGCAGACAAATTTGAGATAGGTGAAGCTTGTGCCAGAGACTCCAGTGAAGGGCGAAATCTCCAGATCCATAACCAAGCAGTCTAACGCGAAGGCCAGCAGGAACCCTTCAGCCTTCCGCCAGCAGATGACAGCAGGTATGGGCCCATTCGCCTCCAACCTTGCTCTGAGGACCTCACGTCAGTACTCGGCGACTGCCCTTGCGAGTGCCTGACTCAATGCTGGAGACAGACTCTGGCCAAAACCCACAACTCCTTGTCCTCCATCTGAGGGCGAACCTCTGACTACACTGAACCTCTTCTCCCGGCCTCTTTTCTCGTCCCCTTTCCTTCCCTCTTAACCACCACCAGAAAGGCGAGTGTGGGGGCAGCCCTAGCCGGTAGGAGAGGGAGGGTCCTGCGTTCAGAAGGCGGAAACCGGAAGGGGGGCTGTGAGGACTCGGCCCAGGGAAGGCAGACTTCCGCTGTGGGTCTGGCTTCTACCGGCCAACGCCCAAGTGAGGGCACCAGTGGGGCGAAGCCAGGCTGGGTGAGGCCGGCCTCCCCGGCTGGGGCCTTGGGCATCGCCAGTGTGGAGGCCGTGCCCCTCTGTCGGGGCGCTGCCGGGGGTAGCTCCCAGGCTGACGGAGGGTTAGTCCTGGGTCCCGAGACGGTGGGCCAGATGATTCCTGTGATCTTCCAGGCGTGACTACCTGCTGGGTAGACTAGGTGAAGAGAAAGTCGCACCTACGGGATATAATACTTTGTCGTGCACCTGCCAAGTCAATGCTCCGGGTAGGTAGAGCTCATGGGGGGAGCACATAAGAGTTTACTGTTTGGTTGGGAAAGTCAAGGAACGCCCCCCAACAAGAGCTAATGTGTGGCAGGATGGGATGGAGGGTAAAATGAGCAGTGCAAACAGGATCAGCTTAAGCAACTTAGAAGGATCCATCACTGGGCTAATATCAGAAAGTTTCGTTACAGCTGGAAGCTCCTAAATGGTACCAATCCCTACTCTTGGTTGACCCTAGTCTTGTTGCTGCTCCACTGTAATTTTTTTTCTTTTATTCTGACTTGGTTTATACTAAAGAGTATGTATTTACAGTACAAAGAAATTGCTGTGTAAGTAGCATTCAGTATTATTACTTGTTATTCATATCTAGTTACAGGTTACCTTTAAGGAAATTGAATATTTAGCTTCTCATAACTTAAATTCCTTGGTAGTGTCCTTTATTCATATTGTCCCTCATTTTTGAAATTTGCTGAAATAGGTAATGGTAATAGGGATCATGCCTATCCTGTTATTTTCGGGAAAAAAACCTTATGATTTATTTCACTTTTTTGTGGTAAAATATATATAGCATAAAATTTACCAATTTAACAGTTTCTAAGTGTACAGCTCAGTGACATTAAGTACATTCACAATATTGTGTAACCATCACACAAGCTATCCATTTCCAGAACTTTTTTATCAGCCCAAACAGAAACTCATGTACCCATTAAGCTTTACCTCCCCATTCCTCCCTCCCAAGGCCCTGGTAACCTCTGTTCTACTCTGTCTCTGAATTTACCTATTCCAGGTGTCACGTAAGTGGAATCATGCAATGTATGTCCTTTTGTGTCTGGCTTATTTCACTTAGCATGTTTTCAAGGTTCATCTGTGTTGTAGCAGCATGTATCAGAATATCATCTCTTTATGGTTAAATAACCGTGTGTGTGTGTGTGTGTGTGTGTGTGCGTGTGCGTGTGCGTGTGCGTGTGTAACAATTTGTTATCCATTCATCTACTGACCGTGCACTTGGGTTATTATTAACACCTTTTGGCTGTTATGAATACTGCTACTACGAACGTTGGTGTAAATCTGTTTTGAGTCTCTGTTTTCAATTTTTTGGAGTACATATCTATACCTACCCTGTTTTAACAGCTTTCAACTTGATGCTGTAGTTTTGTTCTCATGAAAATGAAATAAAATACAGCCCATCTCCCTAATGAGTTCATAACAAAAGAAATGTTTTGGAGCATTAGAAATTAGAGATAATGATCCTCTTACTCCTTCATTTTCTTAGTTTGTGGGTTTTTTTTTTTTTTTTTTTTTTACTTTAGTGATGAAGTATTTGGTTTGGGTGGAAGAAAATATAGACCCTACTTTGTAATGGTATTAAAATGACAGGAATTGCTTTTGACACTGGAGAGTCCTAGTCCCATGTAAAAATTACAGTAAGGGACTTAAAAAACTAGACCTGTGAGTCAATTGAAAAAGGAATGAAGCACAAAATTATGGTTATGTTACTAAGAAAGGGTAGATCTTTTATAATAGTAAGGCAGGGTGGGATGAGTGTGCCTAAAGTTTATACGGCCTCATCTGGTTAGTTGGTTTGGTTAAAAGACATTGCTGAGGAGGCCGTGACCAGTTTATTCTCAAGAATAGTTTTATTTAGAGAATCTCAGACTATACTTGTTATCAGAGCAGCGGGTAGCTGATCACAGAGAAATCTCAGTAGTTCAATTTTGTGTAAACTTCCGGAGAAGAGGAATACTAAATGGTGTCCCTAACAAGATTTGTGGAGTATCGATGAACTACTTACCTTTGCAGGCCTCCAACAAACAACATACCTTTGGACTCCATAGCAGAGCTCACCACCTTTTTCTGTCAAGGACCATGTAATAGATATCGTAGGCTCTGCAAGCCAAGCAATCTCTATGGCAGCTACTCAACTGTGCTGGTATGGCACGAGGGCAGCCATAGACAATATGTAAGCAAATGGATCTGAGTGTATTCCAGTAAAACTTTATTTACAAAAACAGGCAGTGGGCCAAATTTGGGCTGTCACTTTTAGGCCCTCTATTATGTAGTCACTGATTCATTCAGCGAATATGGAGTACCTACTATGTGCCAGGCACCGTTCTCAGTGCTGGTAGTACAGCCCTCCCCTCAAGGAGTTGACCTTCTTTCATGCTGCAGTATATTCTGATCTGCTTTTCTCCTCAAATAGTAAACCAGTGGGAGTTCCTGCTCTAGACCTCTTTGCCTCGTTTTCTTTATCTATAAAATGATTGTTTGGGGCTGGTTAAGCTGTAAGGCTCCTTTCAGCTCCGTAATACGAGTGATTGAATATCTTTCAAAGGCAACACATGGAGCCCTGTGAGCATCAGAAATGAACTTCTGCATTCTCAGAAATCAATGATTATAGCTGAATTGACACAACAGTAACTGAACATATTAATTTTACTGGAACTTTGATCTCAATTTGTGATTATCTCTTGCTGTGTCCTTGAAAGTACATTGCAATTAGATAAACATTTTAACGTTAGGTATCTTAAAAACTCCTGAACTGCCTGAAGAACGAATGGGAAAAAGATGAGCCGAATAAACATTTACACTTAATGCATTAGAGTGAACTTTATAGAGGAGCCAATAGCCAGACTTCTATTTTGAGATCTACCACCCTTTAAATAATTGTGATTATTAGTATCCCTACTTTACAGATGAGGAAACTGAGGCACAAAGGAGTTAAATGATTTGCTCAGTGTTCCTCAGCTGGTAAATAGTGGAACTAGAACTTCAACCCAGACCTTTTAACTCCAAAACTTTGTTTTCTGCTTATGGTGGTCAGAGGCAGCAAGGATAGACTTTCAAAAGCAATTCTTTTAAAAGAATTCTTAAAATTCTTCCTAGATCTACAGACCCTTTTTTAAAAATCAGCAACAGTGACCCTTGCTTACTTGCCTCTAGGTCTTTGCTTGCTTATGTCCTCTCCCAAGCCCATCAAGGACCCCATGCTGGATGGGGCTAGGACGTCTGATTTTTAGTATCCACTCCCGAGCCATGCGTACTTGTGTGTCATGTTCCTTACTGGCTTCGAGTGTGTTCGAATTCCCAGTTCAGTTTAAAACAGAGTTTTCACTTGGCATGTAGGAGCTCCCACCCTGCCATGCATACTTGCTTTGTTGTTTTGCGTATGTTTCCTCTCAGGCATGAAATGTAGAGATCGGAATCACTGTATTGGCTATATCTTTTCTAGTTCATTCGAAGCAAACAGATTGGATGAGGAAAGTCAGTACTGTTTCCCTGCAATTTCTTAAAGTTTATTCTTTTGGGCTTAGAAAATAGTAGAAACTAGCTGAGTGTTTTTGGGGTTTTGTGGGTGTTGGCATCATCTCTGTCACCGTTCTCATAGAATTTAGGAAGTGAAAGGCACGGGCAAGACCTTCCATGCCAACTCACTTTGGTCAGGAAGAGCCTCTATAACACCCAGGGCAGGCCTTGTACACCATTTAAACATACAGGAGCTCTTCTGTGTTTTCCTTTTCTTGAACAGATAGTTCATAATTGTTCTTGTTGGTTTTTTTTTTTTTCCTTGTGTTGAGCTGAAATCTGTCATCTCGAAATTTATTTGTACCTTTTAGTCCTGGGTCTCCCTTAAAGAGCAGCAACAGAGAGCAAGCCCCTTCCTCTTCCTGTAGGTCAACTCTAGATAAAACAAAGAGCAGCAGCTGCCCGTTTTACTTTTGTTTTTCCTTTTCCAAGAGGCTTAGTATCACTAGCTCTTTTGACCGTTCCTCTTTATGAGTTGACTTCTAAACTCTTCCCCAGTCATCCTGTTCCATCTCCCGTTGGGGGAAACCTTTCGTTGATAGGGTCCCTTTAACAGATTGCTCCCAGAATTGATGCCATTCTGGAGTGTGCATTTGACTTTTTAAAAAATCTAAAGTCAAATGCTTTTCATGCCTGACAAATTTTATCCTACTGTTTTAGCCTAAATGGAAAATGTTAATGTTTGTTTTGTTGTCCAGGATCCCTCATTATAGCACAGAATCGTGCAAATTTCATAAACATAAGTTGATTTGTAAAAATACTGAACAAAACAGGGAGCCCAAGGCAGGGCTGTGGTGGCACACTGGGATCACTCCCTCAGTCTACAGAGTCGTCACTCCATATTGATCGTAAGAGAGCATGTGAAACTATCAAATGCCGCTTGAAATCAATATAAACTTATTGTGGTAGCCTCAGGGTGTCGCTCCTTTCCCACTGTGGACACACCTGTGGTTTTATTCCCTCTTGCCCTTGTGGACTGTTGTGATTGTGTATCTCACATTTTTGTTGAATGAGTAGATGAGTGAATGGCTGAGTGAGGAAATAAATGAATGATAATACTTGGTAAACCATTGACTCTGCGTCTGAAAAATTATTATGATTTATTTTATCCATGAAATAGTTCAAACATATAAAAATAAAGAATTATATAAGCCATGTGTTACGGCTCATTTAGTCCACATGCTTCAGTCATTGATTTAAAGACACCAGTAGAATTAACCTCCCACAGCCATTCTCTGCCCTGGTGAGGGAACTCATGTTCCTGGAAGTGGAATGCTGGGTCGTAGGATATACGTATATTTGACTCTCAGTTATTGTCAGAAACCTATTAAAAGTGTTTCTACCGTGTATGAGAGTTCTTGTTTCTTCCCATCCTTATTAATGTGTGTTATCAAACTTTAAAATATTTGTCAATCAAATGGGACAAATGTGTTGTCTCATTGTTTTTAATTTGCATCTGCCTGATGACTAGTCAAGGTGTGTGTCTCTTCATGTATTTATTGACCATTTGGGTTTCCTGTTCTGTCAGTTGCCCTTTGCCCCTGTAAAAAAGAAACTGCTTTATTTGACTTCCTCTTGATTTGTAGCAGTTTGTTATATATTTTGGAAATTAGCCTTTTGTTATCTGCTGCAGATATCTTCCAGTCTGCTTGTCTTATTTTTTTGTGGTGCCTTTGGTGTAAAAAAGCTTTTGTTTTAATTCAGTCAAATGTATCAGTCTTGTTCTGTGATTTGTGGTGGTTTGGGAGGGTAGTTTTGGTTTTTGTTTCATTTACGAAATCCATCCTTTACCTAAGTCATAATATGCACACCTATATTTTCTTCAGGAAGTTTTAAAGCCTTACTTTTTACATTTAGGTCGTAAACCATCTTGAGTTTATTTTTGTATATTACGCGAGGTATCGTTTTTCCCAGTGGGTAACAAACTGAGCCATCAGCATTTAACTAAGTCCATTGTTTTCCCACGGATTTATGTCACCAAATCCCCAAATATGTAGGACAGTTTCTGGCCTGTATTCTTCCTCTTGAGTCAGGGTTAGGGTTAGAGTTTGTCTATCCTTGTCTGTCTCTGCGTACTACTAGATCGTTTGAAGTAAGTCCCTGTAATAGTCTTAATAGCAGGTAGGACAAGTCATCCCTTTCATACCTGTTCAGAGTGTCTTGGCTATTCTTGGCTGTTCTCCCCCTTTTTTAGGACGTTCCTGTTCCTACCAATAATGTCACCAATTTTCAGATTTTCTCTGGTAAGCTACCTCTGAAAATTACCCTCACCGCCTACATCCAGGCCTCCAGTAAAGCCCTAATGTCCTTTCTGTCGGTGTTACCATCCAGTCCTCTGTAGCTATTTCTATGGGTACCCCGAACCCAATGTTGGTTACCTCGAGTTGCAGGCCTACGTCTGCCTCATGTCTCCACGTGCCCCGTTCTCAAATGTCCGGACTTGCCTTCCTGAAGTACAGTCTGGTCTCGCAGACTCTAGTGGTGACCTCTAGTTACCCCTCGGGGCCACGGGTCTTGCCCAGGAGCACTGTGGGAGTCATTAGAGGCCTGGCCTTGCTTCAGGCGCCATGGGTCATGGTTAGAACCTGCAGTAAAGCCCTGGAAAAGACTAGAGGCAAGTTGAAAGCAAACTTGGGTCCTGGCTCGTGTCTGTGCATTTGGGGTCCCAGTCTGTGGTGCTCATGGTGGAGGATGGGTGCTGGCCTTTCCCTCGGGGTTGGGGATCCTGTAAGAACTCAGCAGGCCCCCTGCATGTGGCTCTAACGCCGAGAGATGGTTAAGCACGAGGAGGTGGTTGTTGGGGGTAGTGTAAGAGTATTGCAAGGACTCATCCCAGGGACCCCCAGGAAGGGTTCTGAGAGTGACCTTGGCCAAGCCCTGGGGAGCCTCCGGAGAGTGCTCTGGGCCTGATGTCTCGGACCACGCCAGAGGGCCAGGGTGCAGTGTTGCTTTTCCAAATGAGATGGCAGCTGCCTCATTGCCAGGGAAAGATGTTTCCCAAACAAGAGTCCTATCTTTTAGGGCCTTTCTCTGATGGTTTCCTCCCACTAATCGCCTCATCCCCTCTCCCCTCTGACCCCGACCCTCTTCCTGGCAGGCCAGCCTGCTCATATCCCACATGACGTGCCTTGTATGCCTTTTTGCATATCATCTCCATATCTCCCGTCAGCAAATCGTGTTCCCTTCAAAATGATGTTGAGAGCTCCATCACCCACAAAACTCCTTCCAGCTTCCTCTTTCTCGGCCCAGCCCTTTCCATCACTTGCCTGGCCCCACTGCGCTGAGCTCTTCAGCTTTCTGTTTGTTTATGCTCGTATGTGTGAGTGTTCTCTTAAGTCTTCTCGGGACTTTTCTTGTCTCTCTGGCCTGTGTTCCTAATTACATCGTCTCAAGGACAAGGATTATATCTCTCTTGCCCTTTGACTCCCCCTAGTACAGACTAGTGCTCAGCACATTGGGTCAAACAACAGAGTGGGATTGGCTGGGTCCAGATCGAGGTTTATCATTTGCTTTGTGACCTTGAACAAGTTACATAATCTTTCTGGACTTCAGTCGTCTTATTTATAAAATGAGAACGATAATGTACTTTCCTCATAGGCTATGGACTTTGCAGAATGTCTCAGAGGTGGTAAGCACTCGGTAAATGCCGCCAATCGGTACTATTAATACTAATGTTACCATATTACAAACATGCCAAAACGGGTGGCCTGAAGTGCCACATACACATTTTACAGTTCAGTGATGCTGGCCGTTTCAGTCAGTTACACGTTGGCGTCGGAAAAGTCCTTCCTGCCTGAAGCGCTGTGATCGCTCCTGTCTCACTCGTTTCCTCCCTCTTCCTTTGATAGGCAGGTCCATGAGATCCAGTGTCACATGGGACGCCTGGAGACGGCAGACAAGCAGTCTGTGCACTGTGAGTAATTCGCTGTGGAGACCAGAGTCCTTTCTCTGACGACGCGGTGCTGATGGGCTGGGTTTCCTGCCTGCATTTGTGCTCGGAGGCTTAATGATTCCGCGTGGACAGAGTTCTGCTGTTAGGGCACAGAAAATCCTGTGGCACAGGCACCGATTTCCCTGCTTGTGCTTTGAAATCCCACAAGTCTCACCTCCCATTGCCCCTCCAATCGACTTGACATGGCTCCGTGGGAGTGGAAGTCCCCCCCCCCCCCATTTGTCTTCATCTAATTACCTGGTCCTTAGAGGAATGTGCTCCACCAAAAGTCAGAGTTGTCCAACTGGAATTGGTCACTTCTGAGCTGAGAACCATGGCTTTTTAGGACGGTTATTCAGAAATGAATGGCAATATTAATTAGTTTTGGAAAACACCATGGTTTCTTTGGAGAAGACAGCTGCTTTGTGTTTTTAGTTTCTTTTCTATAAGAAAAGGTCCTTTTCCTGAGCTGGCCCTGCAGACACTCCTGCTGACCCACACACTGCAGAAACTGTCTCGTCACCTCACTGCTTGGCTGTCACCATGCCCATTTCTCCTGTTTCCTCCTGTCTCCTTTCTGCAGCCTCAAAAGTACCTCTTGTTTTGCTTCCGTGCCTCCCCTTGTTCTCGCTGACCTAGGAAAGTGACATTGCTGTCATTTCTTTCTGGGGCAAGAAGCAGTGTGGGTGCCTTTTGGGCACGGTGTAGTTTGTGTCCATCGACTTTGTTTGCCTTCCCAACAATCCATTGTTACGTGATTAGGAATGGAAAAGAGGTCATTTTGACTCTTTATCACAAGGGATAAGGAAAATGACTGTATTTATCATGTCTTTACCTCTGTGGCTTCTCTCCTGGGCCTTTCCTAACGGTATTGGTCTATTTTGGGGGCTCCAACATCAGCCCGCACATTCTTATGGGAAGCCTTAAGGGAACTCGGCTCTATGTTCAAGTACTAATCTTCCCCTCTGTGCTTTCTTTTAACCTCATGATTGGAGGGAATTCAATTGTCAGTCTTTTTACTAGATATTTGCAGTCCATGTCGGAGAATAATCGCAAAGGAAAAGAGACCTCTTTCTGTATCAGAAAATACTGCATTTTGCTTCAAAAATTTATTTGTACAACCTTTAAGTGTTCATTTTATTTTCTAAAGGCGAGAAATTTATTTCTACAGATTTACCCCAGCTTGTTAAAAAATTGGCATTGTTATGGCATTAACTGCTATTTATATTTGAAACACATTTACAGAGTCTTAGTATAACTTAAATTTTTTTCCATTATTCATTAGTGTGTGCATTTTTCTCCTTTTAAAACACATATTTCCGAGTCTGTTGGATATGGAAGAAAGATTATGTTTGATTTATCACTCTAATTTAATTTCACTGTCTCTTTTCCAGTGATTCTTATTTTTTTCTTTTTGTACAGTAGTAGAAAACGAAATCCAAGCAAACGTAAACCAGCTATTCAGCCATCTAGAACATCTGGAGATTTTGTCCAGCAAGGAGCCCCCTAACAAAAGACAGAATGCCAAACTGTGAGTGCTGTGACCCCCCCCAGACCCCCAACATAGGCCTTTCTCCCGGGTGGGGGGGTGTTATCAAATAGTGTGAATCTCCATTTACACATTGAAACATTGAGACTGTGCAAATATCAAGTCTCCATAAAGGGCACAGTTCTGTTTGAGTGATGCTCTCTCACAATAAAACGTCTGTGAGGTTAGTGGCTCAGGAGTCTTGTGTCTCCTTACCCATCTGTGTCACTTTGAAATTCTGCCTCCGGTGCTGTTTCTCTGACCAGACCCATGGCCACTTGAAGCCTAGTGCTGCCAGGGCGTTTCCTCTGCCCTTTGGTTCTCGTTACGTTCTTGGGTTGAAATGAATCTTGCTCTTAATCACTTCAGTCGGTCTATTTGTAATGAAATACCGATCTCATGTTTGATACCCCCCTTGAAATTAAAATGAAACCACTCTCACCACCTCCACCTGCTCCCAAAAGTGTTATGAAACTTTGTTGATGCTTTACTCCAAAGATGCCCTTGGGCTTCTTCCAGGAGAGCGATATAATCCATAGCAGGTCAGGAAGAGGTCATCGAGCCTGCTTCCTGTCACCTGTTCCCTGTCAGGCATCCAGAATCAGAGACCAGCAGGTATTTAAGTCAAGCTGCTGGAATCTCGTGTGCTGCAGCCCTACTTTAACCACAAGTGACTTCTTTAGTTTCAACATCGTTGGTCAAACTCTGATTATTTGGGGGAGGGATAGCATGAAGAGGTGTAGAGAGAAGTAAGAAAATGTGGGCTTTCCTGAATATAAAGCCTGGTGACCTCAAATTGTGCCGCCCTGGGTTTCTGGAATGGAATCGCTCTCTCTTTCAATTCTAGTCATGTCGACCAGTTAAAGTATGATGTCCAGCACCTGCAGACTGCTCTCAGAAACTTCCAGCATCGGCGATACGCAAGGGAGCAGCAGGAGAGACAGCGAGAAGAGCTTCTGTCTCGCACCTTCACCACCAATGTAAGCCAGGCGCCTGGGTGGGGGTCTGCAGGCACGTGACAGCTGTTGGAGCTGGAGCTCCGGTCTCTGAGCTTCATCCTCTTGGGGGGTGTCTGAAGCAGGCTGATGAGGAGGAGACCGGCTGGAAATGGCGGTGGACTTTGTGCATTGCCTCAGAGACTATACCTGCACAGGGAATCTCTTTTCTAACACAGAAACCCGAAGAGGAAGCAGTTAACTTGAGGAAATGGGCAGAGGTGAAAATTACCTGGTGTGACTGGGCCGCTGCAGAGAGGTCACAGTTGACATGCTGGAAACGGTTTTCTGATCAGATAGAGACAGATGATTAGAACTTTGACCATCTGTAGTGAGAGCAGCATTTCCAAGCTGCCTTCAGGCAATGGCCATTATGCTGTGTGTGTGTGGTTCCCGGGTCAGATGCATTAAAATGTTTTTGTCTCTTCGTCTGAGCAGCCATTTGGAGGATATTTGTCTGTAGACGGATTGCTTGACTTGAGCGTGTTTGAAAGTGGCCTGTAGGTTTGCGTGTTTGAGTTTGTAGAACACTCTTGTCCCTGCCCTTGGGGCTCAGGCTCATTTCCTGCACATGGCTGTAGAGCGGACTGGCCTTCTGGTGTCCTGCGTTATATAGTCCAGCAAATAAGGGGGTTTTGTTATGTTTTTTGTTTTTTATTTTGATTTTTTTTCATTTATTTGTTTATTTTGGTATTTTGGTTTTCTTCATAGAGATGTTCATTTTCCAGAGGTCTTAGGTTTCAAAGCGTACAATCACTTCCCATCGTGCAGGTATTTAAGTCTCTTCACTGTGTCCACACTTTCCCCAGGTGTTTCCGGATGAGCCTCTGTGGTTTCTGTTTCTCTAGAGCAAGGTGCCCAGTGCCAATTACTAACATTGAAAAGTGTGATGAAGACGTGTCGGTAGTGTAGTGGTGAGACAGCCGACTTTCAGAGTGTCATGAACTATACGACTCACTAAAAGTTGTTGGCTGGGCTTTTGATTGTAATGGCATTGGTTCTTCAGGCTTCTTTTAGGCCAGAGATGATAGCTGAGAATTCTTTTGTGTCTTACCAGCCTGGTGTGATGCTGTAAATACAGTGGGCTATTAATAAAAACTGACTTTCTGAATGAACTTCTCTTTGTTATTCTGTGATTTGAAGTTATCATTCATTTTTCTGAGAGATAATGGCCTTTCAGGTGGGAGGGTAAGAAAGATTTATATATAAAAGGCATTTAACAAATGCTTGCCAAGTAAATGCATGAAGCCTCTAATAGACTCATTCAAACACTGGAGTCTTGTGCTCCAGTGAGCATTAGCTGTATGCAGAACAGCACTTAAGATGCTGAGAATAAAGCGTGTGAACAGCTGATGACTCCTTCCTGTGAGAAACGCCTGCGTTAGCAAGGGGGAGTGCAAATGTGTACATGAAAAATGATTTTTCACTTGAACAGCGAAGAAAAAGTGGTTTACCGTCTTTGTGATGATGAAAAGTAAAAATGGCCGTGGTTGGCAAAAGAATTTGTGATTGTCAGGAGGCGGTAAGAGAACAGTATTACAGCTGGTCGTGACTTGTTTCTGTGTACAGTCTGTGTGAGTGTATCTACGTCAGTGTGAAGTTAGAGCCTAGGATTGGTTGTAGTGTTTCTCCCACAGGATGGTGAAGAGCTGGCTCTACACTCGGTACGGATCTGGCCTGCCGGACTTAGCAGCTCTGTGAGGTGTTGGGCGTGTTATTCCACCTGTCTGGGCTTCAGTATCTTCATCTCAAAAATGGGGATAATGTAGTAACCACCTCGTAAGGTGAGGGTGAGGAACAAGTGAGCTTAGGGTAGTGAGCGTGCAAAGTGGAAAGTACTTGGTCAGTATTAGTTTTTGTCTCCCATCCTTTTGTACAGACTTTTCTTGCCTGCTGGGGAGACTAGTCCCATCTGAACACCAGTAGACCTTTAACAGAAAGCACAGTTCCTTCTATCCTTGTTCTCAGTCTAAGTGGAGGGTAAGTTGTGGGTAAAAGAGCTAAAGAACAAAAGCAAATACTGAACACTATATTAAGGGGAAGCCAAGTAAAGGAACATTTGGAACAAGCTGGGTTAGTGAGTAGTCAGAGAAAGCTTTCGGAGAAGCCCAGTGAGGTCTTGAAGGAATAGAGTTTTTCCTAAGTGAGTGTAATGATGCAGAGGCAGGAATTAGCAAGACTTGTGCAGTGGATCTCATTTGGAGAGTAACGGTCTGAGGAGCGTGGACAGGCCACCGCAGACCTTCGCTTTGCCTTTTCTTCTCTGTTAGGCTCCTCTGGTTCTTGCACCGTTCCCTCTGGCTGTTCTGGCTTGGCCTTGGCCAAAAGGCAGAGCAGTCAGATGTGGTGGGACCGCAGGAGCTGGCCAGCAAGCAGTTAATCAAGTGCCTGCGTTTCTTTCACAGGACTCTGCCACCACCATACCAATGGACGAATCACTGCAGTTTAACTCCTCCCTCCAGAACATTCACCATGGCATGGATGACCTCACTGGAGGCGGGCACAGTATTCTGGAGGGACTGAGATCCCAGAGACTGACCTTGAAGGTGGGGTCCCTCCCGGGGGACAAGGAGAAGGCCTCATCCAACAGTTTGGTACCTGCGTTTACGTATTGGTTACGTGTCCCCAAATTGTGATACTGTGATGGTGAGACAGGGCCTCTGAGTTGGGATCCTTCCTGGGGGGCACTGAGAATTTTGAGCCAAAAGTAACCGAATTCCCTTTGCCAGTAGGTGTTTCTCGTGCTTGAGACGAATCATGAGATGGGACATCTTTTGGTACCCAGGTCTTTTCCCATTTACTGAACTTATAGGAAAGTGACTGCTGCTCTGAGGAATCAGTAAGAGACGATGAAATTCTGCTGTAGAATCCACTGTGATGAGAAGGAAGATGTGGCTGTACTTTGGTGCCTCACTATCGGGTGTTTTCCCATGGGGCCCCGGGGCTGCCTTAGAACCGTGACCCTTTGTGTGCTGTGCGGCAGTAACCGAATCCCAGGCGTGGGGCCTCGGGCTGCCCTGGTTGATTAGCAGCAGGCAGCTTCTGGAGCACATGCTACTGCTCCCCAGGACTCTCTATCTCCTTTTAGTCCCAGGTTTTGCTAGAAGCCCCGCCCCACAGGCTGAGGCCCCAACCCCTGGGCGTGGTTTGCAGAAACATTACACAGACTGGATGTCAGTGGTGATGTTTCAGCCTCAGCCCTTTTCCTGTATCAGCCCTGATGGATAATGGGGTGTGGGCTGTGCTTGTTATCAGGGTGTGGGTCCCTGTGAACGAAGCACTCCCAGCCACTGAGCTGTGAGAAACAGTCACTCGGATGCGTGAGCTTTATCTTAGGGTTTGTTGCACCACATGGAGCCTGTCAGCTCTGTGGAGTTGAGGACATTTCTGCCGCCTTTACCAGAGAGAAGGTCAGGGGAGCCACGAGTGACACTGACTCCCTGCTGATGGTCTGAAGTGTGGTCTCTGACAGCTTCACGGCGCCCCCCTTTCAGAACAGCCACCTGCGTGATCTAAACTGATACGTGGTGATTCATCTGCCCTTTCTGTAAAAAACTACTGGCCTCCTTCCCACATCTCAGAAACACCCTTTTAGGGCAGGACAGACCATGTCACACAACGTGGACCAGGGAGGGTTAGAGCCTCTTGTTAAAGCAAATGTTAGCTTCCTGCCGAAGTTCGCTATCACTGAGGAGTACACGCCACTCCTGCCCCTCCCTGCACGGTCACCAGAAGTGACGTCTGGGAAGCCTGGTGAGGCCGTTGGAGGCTGGGGTGTGAGGTTTCCAACCCGGTTTCCTCTGCACACCCACTACCACCTATCTTCTGTCACTTGATTGCTTCCGCCTGCCTCCCACGGCACCTGTCAGGGAATTTCTGGTTTAACCACTTGGAAGGAACGTGGAAGAGAGCATGAAGGAGCTGGGTCCTGATTTGGGGAAATTTATTTCGTGGTTGAAAACAAATACTGTCTTTGAAATTTATAGTAATTTTCAAGTGATTTTTCGTAGCTTGATACTTGAACTTCAGGCAGTGAGGAAATGATCTGCGCTTTTACAGCAAAGCAGAATTTTTAGTGAGAGTCTTAACATTTACTGTCCTTGTTGTGAAAGAAACATGTCTCTGGTCTCCGCTGGCAGTAATCAAGCCTGACTGGAGAAATCCCTCTCCGTGAGACTTTTCCAGCGGTCGGGGCAGAACGGAGGTGGGAATTCCCATCCGTGGTGCCTCGTGTCATTCTCACTGGTCTAGTCCCCTCTCAGTTGCTCGTTAATGTGTTGTTCATTTAAACAAATGGGTGTGGGCATTAGTTAGATGCCATCCGTGCAAATACAGTTAGTAATGTGTTTAGATGTAATTTGGTATCTTCTCAGCATTTATTTCGTAAGACATTGAATGTGCTTAAAAATGAAAATTAGAAAGCAGAGAAGTACTGGCTGGGTGGTTGAGGAATGAAATACCCTTTTGTTTTTGGTGGGTGGTGCTGACAATTATATAAGGGGTTTTATGTCGTTGTGTGGTGTCGGTCAGTTGTGTTTCTGTCGTTCTGTCTCGGGCCACTTCAAACCGTCTCCTAAACATGGACTCTGACCCACACATTGTACTCAGTACAATCCCCAAGACTTCTTCTCTACAAAGTAGAGCAGAAATCTGATAGCAAGGATTTTGGAGCTACGGAGTACGGCAAATTTTTTGATGTAGCCTTTTTTGATATAAAATACGTAAATTTAAAAATTTTTATTGACGTGTCATGTACATACAGGGAGGTGTACAGATCCTATTGTACAGGTCCTGGAATCCTGACAAATGCACACCTGTGTAACTCACACTGTATCAAAATCATTTTCGTCAGCCCTGAAAGATCACTCGTGCCCTTTCCCTGTCAGTCTACCCCTCTCCCCCGGGCAACCAGGGTTCTGATTTATTTCACCATAAATTGGTTTTGTTATTGAACTTCGTATAAATGTATTTATAGGACTCTTTTGTGTGTGGCTTCTTCCTCTCAGGAATGTTTTCCAGGTCATTTGTATTGTTACATGTTGGTAATTAGGTCCTTTTTATTGCTGAGCAGTATCCTTTTGTCAGATGTATCATAAAGTATATATTCATCCTCTGGTGATATACACCTGGATTGTTTCTAGTTTTGGATACTCTGTTTTCTTCTACAAGCTTTATTATTAGTAAAACAATAGAGAAGGGGGAATAATAGTAAGATGGAGAATGAAGATAAGGAATAGTTGACAAGCCTAAAGTCAAAACAGAGTCAGTCACGTGGGTGGGGAGATGAGAAAGGTACAGGAAGACGCTGAGGGAAAGGCTGCATGTCAGGCAGGATGCAGAGAAGGAATGAGGAAAGGGAATTCTTACACGATGGTGAACGTGCCGTTGTAGCTGTGGGACTCGAGCTCAGGCACTCTGCGCAGCCGCTGCGCACGACAGCGTCCCATCTGTGCAGGTACACAGCTTGCAGATGTCCGTGCTTCTGGAAGCACTCTGCTCAGTTGTTGCAGGAAGTGTCTCAGATGACTCTGGCTCGCGAGTTACGTTAACTTCCAGGTACACAGGTTGAACTGTGACTTCAGTCGGGTTTGGATGCTGGCTCTGAACCTGCTCTGGATGTGGAGGTGTCACCTCCAGGCGCCTAGGAGAAGGAGCTGTAGTCTTGGTCAGGACTGCAGAAGACTTAGCCTCCGTGGTAGGTTCTGCAGTTACAATCAGGCCCAGGTCCAAAGGGGGAACTGTGACGCTGGGTGACATTGGATGCTGATACTGATCCTGACCTTGAGTTGGAACTCTCACCTCCTGATAACAGTGGCGGTTGTACTACAACCTTCTTAGGTGGCTCTGGAGACTGTTGTAGGTCCTTCTGCTGGACTGGAGATGGTTCCACTTCTCAGGGGCCTTGGAAGGCTGAGCCTGGAACCCCTGTTGTGTCAGAGAAGGTTCTGCCTCCTTAAGGGGCTCTGGAGGCAGAGCTGGGGCCCCCTGCTGGACTGGAGATGATTTTGTCTTCTAAGGGGCCTGTGAAGGGGCCTCCTGCTGGCTAGGAGTTTTGATCTCTTCAGTGGGCTCGGGAGCTATGGAAAGCTCCAGATTCACAGATCTCATTGTGACAGTAGGCGATATTGGATGATGAGCTTCACCCACACCTAGAGGGGAGAATGTCACCTCAGGATGCACTGAAGGTTGATCTAGGACACACAGGGAGGATTCTGGAGGCTGAGCTGGAGTTGAAACTGTCAGTTCATCATGCTCTGGAGTTTGAGCTGGTGTTCCTGCAGAGTTGCCGAAGGTTCTACCTCCCTTGGAAACTGAACTGGAGTCTCCTGCTGGGTTGGAGAAGATTCTGCCTCATTAGGAGGCTCTGGAGGCTGAGCTGAGGCTTCCTCCTGGGTTGGAGAAGGTTCAGCTCCAAAAGGCTGTGGAGGCTGAGGTGGGGCGTCCTGCTGGACTGTGGAAGAGTCAACATCCTTAGTAGGCTCTAGAGTTACAGTAAGTTCCACACCCATAGAGTTAAGTGTGACACTGGGCAACTTTGACTTATAAGCTGGAAACAGTCCTGCAAGTCCAGGTACAATGTCATTACTTACTGGAATGGTAGGGAACTCGGGGGCTTGAGTTGGTGCCTCTTGCTGGACAAAAGAAGTTTCGACCTCTTCTGGAGGCTGTGCAGGCTGAGCTTGGGACTCCTGCTGGATTGAAGTAGGTTGAACCTCCTCAGGGGACTCTGAGGGCTGAGCCACGTCCTCCGTCTGGAGTGGGGAAGCTTCATCCTCCTCAGGGCGCTCTGAGGGCTGAGCCACGTCCTCCATCTGGAGTGGGGAAGCTTCATCCTCTTCAGGGGGCTCTGAGGGCTGAGCCACGTCCTCCGTCTGGAGTGGGGAAGCTTTAATCTACTCAGGGGGCTCTGAGGGCTGAGCCACGTCCTCCGTCTGGAGTGGGGAAGCTTTAATCTCCTCAGGGGGCTCTGAGGGCTGAGCCACGTCCTCCGTCTGGAGTGGGGACGCTTCAATCTTCTCAGGAGACTCTGAGGGCTGAGCCACGTCCTCCATCTGGAGTGGGGACACTTCAATCTTCTCAGGGGGCTCTGAGGGCTGAGCCACGTCCTCCGTCTGGAGTGGGGAAGCTTCATCCTCTTCAGGGGGCTCTGAGGGCTGAGCCACATCCTCCGTCTGGAGTGGGGAAGCGTTAATTTCCTCGGGGCTCTGAGGGCTGAGCCACGTCCTCCGTCTGGAGTGGGGACGCTTCAATCTTCTCACTGGGCTCTGAGGGCTGAGGCACGTCCTCCGTCTGGAGTGGGGACGCTTCAATCTTCTCAGGGTGCTCTGAGGTCTGAACCACGTCCTCCGTCTGGAGTGGGGAAGCTTTAATCTCTTCAGGGTGCTCTGAGGGCTGAGTCACGTCCTCCGTCTGGAGTGGGGATGCTTCAATCTTCTCAGGGGGCTCTGAGGGCTGAGCCACGTCCTCCGTCTGGAGTGGGGACGCTTCATTCTTCTCAGGGGGCTCTGAGGGCTGAACCACGTCCTCCATCTGGAGTGGGGATGCTTCACTCTTCTCAGGGGGCTCTGAGGGCTGAACCACGTCCTCCATCTGGAGTGGGGATGCTTCAATCTTCTCAGGGGGCTCTTAGGGCTGAGCCACGTCCTCCATCTGGAGTGGGGACACTTCAATATTCTCAGGGGGCTCTGAGGGCTGAGCCACGTCCTCCGTCTGGAGTGGGGAAGCTTTAATCTCCTCAGGGCCCTCTGAGGGCTGAGCCACGTCCTCCGTCTGGAGTGGGGACGCTTAATCTTCTCAGGGGGCTCTGAGGGCTGAGCCACGTCCTCCGTCTGGAGTGGGGACGCTTCAATCTTCTCAGGGGGCTCTTAAAGCTGAGCCAGGTCCTCCGTCTGGAGTGGGGAAGCTTCATCCTCTTCACGGGGCTCTGAGGGCTGAGCCACGTCCTCCGTCTGGAGTGGGGAAGCTTTAATCTCCTCCGGGGGCTCTGAGGGCTGAGCCACGTCCTCCGTCTGGAGTGGGGAAGCTTTAATCTCCTCAGGGGGCTCTGAGGGCTGAGCCATGTCCTCCGTCTGGAGTGGGCACGCTTCAATCTTCTCAGGGGGCTCTAAGCGCTGAACTACGTCCTCCGTCTGGAGTTGGGAAGCTTTAATCTCCTCAGGGGGCTCTGAGGGCTGAGCCACGTCCTCCGTCTGGAGTGGGGACGCTTCAGTCTTCTCTGGGGGCTCTTAGGGTGAGCCACGTCCTCCGTCTGGAGTGGGGAAGCTTCATCCTCTTCAGGGGGTTCTGAGGGGTGAGCCACGTCCTCTGTCTGGAGTGGGGAAGCTTTAATCACCTCAGGGGGCTCTGAGGGCTGAGCCACGTCCTCCGTCTGGAGTGGGGACGCTTCAATCTTCTCAGGGTGCTCTGAGGTCTGAACCACGTCCTCCGTCTGGAGTGGGGAAGCTTTAATCTCCTCAGGGGGCTCTGAGGGCTGAGCCACGTCCTCCGTCTGGAGTGGGGACGCTTCAATCTTCTCAGGGGGCTCTGAGAGCTGAGCCACGTCCTCCATCTGGAGTGGGGATGCTTCAATCTTCTCAGGGGGCTCTTAGGGCTGAACCACGACCTCCGTCTGGAGTGGGGAAGCTTTAATCTCCTCAGGGCGCTCTGAGCGCTGAGCCACGTCCTCCGTTTGGAGTGAGGACGCTTCAATCTTCTCAGGGGTTCTTAGGGTGAGCCACGTCCTCCGTCTGGAGTGGGGAAGCTTCATCCTCTTCAGGGGGCTCTGAGGGCTGAGCCACATCATCCGTCTGGAGTGGGGACGCTTCAATCTTCTCAGGGGGCTCTGAGGGCTGAACCACGTCCTCCGTCTGGAGTGGGGAAGCTTCATCCTCTTCAGGGGGCTCTGAGGGCTGAGGCACGTCATCCGTCTGGAGTGGGGAAGCTTTAATCTCCTCAGGGCGCTCTGAGGGCTGAGCCACGTCCTCCGTCTGGAGTGGGGACGCTTCAATCTTCTCAGGGGGCTCTGAGGGCTGAACCACGTCCTCCGTCTGGAGTGGGGAAGCTTCATCCTCTTCAGGGGGCTCTGAGGGCTGAGCCACATCATCCGTCTGGAGTGGGGACGCTTCAATCTTCTCAGGGGGCTCTGAGGGCTGAACCATGTCCTCCGTCTGGAGTGGGGAAGCTTTAATCTCCTCAGGGGGCTCTGAGGGCTGAGCCACATCCTCCGTCTGAAGTGGGGACGCTTCAATCTTCTCAGGGGGTCTTAGGGTGAGCCACGTCCTCCGTCTGGAGTGGGGAAGCTTCATCCTCTTCAGGGGGCTCTGAGGGCTGAGGCACGTCATCCGTCTGGAGTGGGGAAGCTTTAATCTCCTCAGGGCGCTCTGAGGGCTGAGCCACGTCCTCCGTCTGGAGTGGGGACGCTTCAATCTTCTCAGGGGGCTCTGAGGGCTGAACCACGTCCTCCGTCTGGAGTGGGGAAGCTTCATCCTCTTCAGGGGGCTCTGAGGGCTGAGTCACGTCCTCCGTCTGGAGTGGGGAGGCTTCAATCTTCTCAGGGGGCTCTTAGGGCTGAGCCACGTCCTCCATCTGGAGTGGGGACGCTTCAATCTTCTCAGGGGGCTCTTAAACCTGAGGCAGGTCCTCCGTCTGGAGTGGGGATGCTTCATCCTCTTCAGGGGGCTCTGAGGGGTGAGCCACGTCCTCCATCTGGAGTGGGTAAGATTCATCCTCTTCACGGGGTTCTGAGGGCTGAGCCACGTCATCCGTCTGGAGTGGGGACGCTTCAATCTTCTCAGGGGGCTCTGAGGGCTGAGCCACGTCCTCCATCTGGAGTGGGGACACTTCAATATTCTTAGGGGGCTCTGAGGGCTGAGCCACGTCCTCCGTCTGGAGTGGGGAAGCTTGACTCTCCTCAGGGCCCTCTGAGGGCTGAGCCACGTCCTCCGTCTGGAGTGGGGACGCTTCAATATTCTCAGGGGGCTCTGAGGGCTGAGCCACGTCCTCCGTCTGGAGTGGGGAAGCTTTACTCTCCTCAGGGCCCTCTGAGGGCTGAGCCACGTCCTCCGTCTGGAGTGGGGACGCTTCAATCTTCTCAGGGGGCTCTTAGGGCTGAGCCACGTCCTCCGTCTGGAGTGCGGACGCTTCAATCTTCTCAGGGCGCTCTGAGGGCTGAGCCATGTCCTCCGTTTGGAGTGAGGACGCTTCAATCTTCTCAGGGGGTCTTAGGGTGAGCCACGTCCTCCGTCTGGAGTGGGGACGCTTCAATCTTCTCAGGGGGCTCTGAGGGCTGAACCATGTCCTCCGTCTGGAGTGGGGAAGCTTTAATCTCCTCAGGGGGCTCTGAGGGCTGAGCCACGTCCTCCGTCTGGAGTGGGGACGCTTCAATCTTCTCAGGGGGCTCTGAGGGCTGAGCCACGTCCTCCGTCTGGAGTGGGGAAGCTTTAATCTCTTCAGGGGGCTCTGAGGGCTGAGTCACGTCCTCCGTCTTCAGTGGGGACGCTTTAATCTTCTCAGGGGGCTCTGAGGGCTGAGCCACGTCCTCCGTCTGGAGTGGGGACGCTTCAATCTTCTCAGGGGGCTCTGAGGGCTGAACAACGTCCTCCGTCTGGAGTGGGGAAGCTTTAATCTCTTCAGGGGGCTCTGAGGGCTGAGCCACATCCTCCGTCTGGAGTGGGGACGCTTCAATCTTCTCTGGGGGCTCTTAGGGTGAGCCACGTCCTCCATCTGGACTGGGTATGCTTCAATCTTCTCAGGGGGCTCTTAAAGCTAAGCCATGTCCTCCGTCTGGAGTGGGGAAGCTTCATCCTCTTCACGGGGCTCTGAGGGCTGAGCCACGTCCTCCGTCTGGAGTGGGGAAGCTTTAATCTCCTCAGGGGGCTCTGAGGGCTGAGCCATGTCCTCCGTCTGGAGTGGGCACGCTTCAATCTTCTCAGGGGGCTCTGAGCGCTGAACTACGTCCTCCGTCTGGAGTTGGGAAGCTTTAATCTCCTCAGGGGGCTCTGAGGGCTGAGCCACGTCCTCCGTCTGGAGTGGGGACGCTTCAATCTCCTCAGGGGGCTCTGAGGGCTGAGTCACGTCCTCCGTCTGGAGTGCGGACGCTTCAATCTTCTCAGGGGGCTCTGAGGGCTGAACCACCACCTCCGTCTGGAGTGGGGAAGCTATAATCTCCTCAGGGCGCTCTGAGGACTGAGCCATGTCCTCCGTTTGGAGTGAGGACGCTTCAATCTTCTCAGGGGGTCTTAGGGTGAGCCACGTCCTCCGTCTGGAGTGGGGAAGCTTCATCCTCTTCAGGGGGCTCTAAGGGCTGAGCCACGTAATCCGTCTGGAGTGGGGACGCTTCAATCTTCTCAGGGGGCTCTGAGGGCTGAGCCACGTCCTCCGTCTGGAGTGGGGATGCTTCACTCTTCTCAGGGGGCTCTGAGGGCTGAACCACGTCCTCCATCTGGAGTGGGGAAGCTTTAATGTCCTCAGGGGGCTCTGAGGGCTGAGCCACGTCCTCCGTCTGGAGTGGGGACGCTTCAATCTTCTCAGGGGGCTCTGAGGGCTGAGCCACGTCCTACATCTGGAGTGGGGATGCTTCAATCTTCTCAGGGGGCTCTTAGGGCTGAGCCACGTCCTCCATCTGGAATGGGGACACTTCAATATTCTCAGGGGGCTCTGAGGGCCGAGCCACGTCCTCCGTCTGGAGTGGGGAAGCTTTACTCTCCTCAGGGCCCTCTGAGGGCTGAGCCACGTCCTCCGTCTGCAGTGGGGACGCTTCAATCTTCTCAGGGGGCTCTTAGGGCTGAGCCACGTCCTCCATCAGGAGTGGGGATGCTTCAATCTTCTCAGGAGGCTCTTAAAGCTGAGCCAGGTCCTCCGTCTGGAGTGGGGACGCTTCAATCTTCTTAGGGGGCTCTGAGGGCTGAACCACGTCCTCCGTCTGGTGTGGGGAAGCTTTAATCTCCTCAGGGGGCTCTGAGGGCTGAGCCACGTCCTCCGTCTGGAGTGGGGAAGCTTTAATCTCTTCAGAGGGCTATGAGGGCTGAGTCACGTCCTCCGTCTGGAGTGGGGACGCTTCAATCTTCTCAGGGGGCTCTTAGGGCTTAGCCACGTCCTCCATCTAGAGTGGGTATGCTTCAATCTTCTCAGGGGGCTCTTAAAGCTAAGCCATGTCCTCCGTCTGGAGTGGGGAAGCTTCATCCTCTTCACGGGGCTCTGAGGGCTGAGCCACGTCTTCCGTCTGCAGTGGGGACGCTTCAATCTTCTCTGGGGGCTCTTAGGGTGAGCCACGTCCTCCGTCTGGAGTGGGGAAGCTTCATCCTCTTCAGGGGGTTCTGAGGGCTGAGTCACGTCCTCCGTCTGGAATGGGGACGCTTCAATCTCCTCAGGGGGCTCTGAGGGCTGAGCCACGTCCTCCGTCTGGAGTGGGGACGCTTCAATCTTCTCAGGGGGCTCTGAGGGCTGAGCCACGTCCTCCATCTGGAGTGGGGATGCTTCAATCTTCTCAGGGGGCTCTTAGGGCTGAACCACGACCTCCGTCTGGAGTGGGGAAGCTTTAATCTCCTCAGGGCGCTCTGAGGGCTGAGCCATGTCCTCCGTTTGGAGTGAGGACGCTTCAATCTTCTCAGGGGGTCTTAGGGTGAGCCACGTCCTCCGTCTGGAGTGGGGAAGCTTCATCCTCTTCAGGGGGCTCTGAGGGCTGAGCCACGTCATCCATCTGGAGTGGGGAAGCTTTAATCTCCTCAGGGGGCTCTGAGGGCTGAGCCACGTCCTCCGTCTCGAGTGGGGAAGCTTTACTCTCCTCAGGGGGCTCTGAGGGCTGAGCCACGTCCTCCGTCTGGAGTGGGGACGCTTCAATCTTCTCAGGGGGCTCTGAGGGCTGAACAACGTCCTCCGTCTGGAGTGGGGAAGCTTTAATCTCTTCAGGGGGCTCTGAGGGCTGAGTCACGTCCTCCGTCTGGAGTGGGGACACTTCAATCTTCTCAGGGGGCTCTTAGGGCTGAGCCACATCCTCCATCAGGAGTGGGGATGCTTCAATCTTCTCAGGGGGCTCTTAAAGCTAAGCCATGTCCTCCGTCTGGAGTGGCGAAGCTTCATCCTCTTCACGGGACTCTGAGGGCTGAGCCACGTCCTCCGTCTGGAGTGGGGACGCTTCAGTCTTCTCAGGGGGCTCTGAGGGCTGAACCACGTCCTCCGTCTCGAGTGGGGAAGCTTTACTCTCCTCAGGGGGCTCTGAGGGCTGAGCCACGTCCTCCGTCTGGAGTGGGGACGCTTCAATCTTCTCAGGGGGCTCTGAGGGCTGAACAACGTCCTCCGTCTGGAGTGGGGAAGCTTTAATCTCTTCAGGGGGCTCTGAGGGCTGAGTCACGTCCTCCGTCTGGAGTGGGGACACTTCAATCTTCTCAGGGGGCTCTTAGGGCTGAGCCACATCCTCCATCAGGAGTGGGGATGCTTCAATCTTCTCAGGGGGCTCTTAAAGCTAAGCCATGTCCTCCGTCTGGAGTGGCGAAGCTTCATCCTCTTCACGGGGCTCTGAGGGCTGAGCCACGTCCTCCGTCTGGAGTGGGGACGCTTCAATCTTCTCAGGGGGCTCTGAGGGCTGAACCACGTCCTCCGTCTGGAGTGGGGAAGCTTTAATCTCTTCAGGGGGCTCTGAGGGCTGAGTCACGTCCTCCGTCTGGAGTGGGACGCTTCAATCTTCTCAGGGGGCTCTTAGGGCTGAGCCACGTCCTCCATCTGGACTGGGTATGCTTCAATCTTCTCAGGGGGCTCTTAAAGCTAAGCCATGTCCTCTGTCTGGAGTGGGGAAGCTTCATCCTCTTCACGGGGCTCTGAGGGCTGAGCCACGTCCTCCGTCTGGAGTGGGGACGCTTCAGTCTTCTCAGGGGGCTCTGAGGGCTGAACCACGTCCTCCGTCTCGAGTGGGGAAGCTTTACTCTCCTCAGGGGGCTCTGAGGGCTGAGCCACGTCCTCCGTCTGGAGTGGGGACGCTTCAATCTTCTCAGGGGGCTCTGAGGGCTGAACAACGTCCTCCGTCTGGAGTGGGGAAGCTTTAATCTCTTCAGGGGGCTCTGAGGGCTGAGTCACGTCCTCCGTCTGGAGTGGGGACGCTTTAATCTTCTCAGGGGGCTCTGAGGGCTGAGCCACGTCCTCCGTCTGGAGTGGGGAAGGTTCAATCTCCTCAGGGTGCTCTGAGGGCTGAGCCAAGGCCTTCTGCTGGGTTGGAGAAATGTGAACCTCGTTAGTGATTTCTGGAGTTACGGTAACCATCAGACTCCAATATGACAGCTGAGCTTCATTCTGACTTGGAGATGGAATATTTCACTCATGCTGCACTAACTGTTGAGCTACAGCCTCCTCTGTAGGCTTTGCTGTGGCCTCCTGAGGGGTTGGAGAGGGTTCCCCTTCCTCAGGGGCCTCTATAGGCTGAGCTGTGGCCTCCTCAGGGAGCTCAGGAGGTTTATCTGCCCTCCTCCCACCCCCACCCCTGCCCCATCCCCCGGAAATCCACAGGTAGCTTCTCCTCAGGATCAATGCCACCCATACTGGGATCTAAATAATCATCCTGCAGCTGCTCTAGAGCTGAGGCGTGTTTGCAGGTTGGCCTGGAGTTCCAACAACAACTCTGGCAAGCATGGCAGCTGAGCCACATCTTGCTCCAGTGTGGGGGTGACACAATAACCTTTGCTGGCTTTGAACTGGCACTACCTAGAGGTGGAACAGGTATTTCAAGTGTGTAGTGAGCCTGATCTAGACCTACAGTCTGAATCTCAAGTGGAGGAGGCAGAGTCACGGCCTGATTCTGATCCCAGCTGCGCTTTGGAACCACCTCTTGGAGCCTGTGATGCTGGGTTACCTTGTTCTCGGGATCCTGAAGTCCAGCAGCGAACTGATCTGGCCCTGGGGGAAGCTTTCCAGCGGCATCTGGGAAAGGAACCACAGGCTCAGTCAACTCCTGAGGGGAAGCCACCATCTGGGCTGCAGCGGAGGAACCCAGGAAATGAACGCTCCCCGGGCCTGCAGGGGTGGTGAACACATGGGGTGATGTGGATGGGAGGTCAGAGGAGTTTAAAAACCAGGGCTCGGTTGGCGCTGGGGGATCGGAGGTCAGCCGGACAGGGTCCAGGGCCAACTCCAGAGGCTGAGCTGCCATGACCAGCGGCCACAGCAGTTGCCACATGAAGATGAGCGCAGGGGCGCCGAGGCTTAGCCACGACATGACGTGCGAACGTCGAAGGTCCATGGGCGCAGCGAGCGACCAAGGGCACTGTGGTTCCAAGCGGGAGCTGGACCATTCTGACAGCCTGTGACCTGTGAGCCCTGAGCAGCCCCGCGCCCCGCCCTCACCTGGAGTCCCACCCTTCATTGTCGCCACCTTTATTAGGCTGGGGCTGTCATGGGCTCTGCACTGGAGCGAGTCCTTTTCCCAAAATCACCAGGGTCGGAGCGTTCCTTTTCACAGGCGACAACTACCTCCCATTGGGGTCCCCTCCCCCCTCAGAGGAGGCAGGATTTAGGCTGCACACCTGGGTGGCCATGGACTCCAGCAGCCCAGGGGTGGGGGATGGGGCGGTGCAAGGACGTGGGGGCTTGGGGGCGGGGGCGGTGCAGAACTTCCCCAGGAAGCCACAGCGCCTGGCATCCCAGGAAATTCAGAAGTTTTAGTCCACTTCCGGTAATCTGAACTCTTCCTCCTCAATGCTGAAATCGGAGAGGCATTCTTCCTCCCCTTCGCCATAGTGCTTCCAGGAAAAGTAGCTGGAAAAGTAGCTGACCTACAAAACCAAGGCTAGTTAGGGCGGTAGGAGGGAAACACCTTACAGTTAGTTCTATCATGTTACCATTTCCTCTAAATTCTCAGTATCTATGTCTGATTATTAATTCACTACTCTGTTAGAATGCGGCTACTACTGAATCAGTGATGACTCCACAGTTTCTGTAACAGGAGTTTCAGACGTGAGCAATTCATTCTCGGAAACAGGGTCTGAAACCAAGTGAATAGGCTTTTGGGAGAGCATGGAAAAACGCCCACCATGCCACCTTGCCTCATCACAGCCATTAACTGGAAAGCAGCAGTGCCACTTTTCAGAGGTATGCCCCATGTGCACACGTGGGGAAGACACTTAGGATCTACAAGTCAGCATGTGAAGTAATTTTCTTGAGATACTGTAACTAGCACCCAGTTTGCTTCCTCCGAGCCCTTTTGATAATCTATTTGATTTCAGTCCTTGTTTATTGTCTGGCACAACTTCTCACATGGAAACTCCAAGAGAGAAGCCTCATCTTATTCCCAGTGTCCGGCACATAGTAATGGTTTTTAAATGGCATTGATTCCAAGACTGGCCCCATCTAGAGGTGGATCTGTTGTTATAATTGGGTTTCTGAAATCTGTAGCGTCAGTTTTGAATCCCTTCCTCTCACATTTCACAGGAAGCTAGATTTCTTAAAGCCCCAAAGTTGGAGAAGTTTGAAGTTTCCTTGACTGGTTTGATTTAAATTGAATTAAAATAATTACTTTGCACAGAAAAAAACTTCAAATACTTTTTCAGAACGCAACCACCTTTTCTTTCTCGACTTGTTTCTCTTCAAAACAAACTTCGCAACTTTGGGGTGAGTTAAATAATCAGAAATCTAGCCCCAAATTAAGCTTTCAATGACATGAAACACATTGTTTACTCCTTTTTAAAAAAACATGCTATATGTAGGAAATTAATATGTTCTTATAGAAATTACTTTGGCAACTTAATCCCTAATTCAGGGCATCCATGTAATTGCTTTACAGAAAGGTTTTTCTGCAAAGTATTTCATACAATGTATATACAGAGGGTGCCTGTCATGCCAGGTCTCCACACAAGAATGCTCCCCACACAAGAACGCAGGATATGTTGAGGCCAAAAAGGAACACCCACGGAGCCATAGATAGGGGACTCATACCACTATATTCTCTATGGCGGCTGGTCGTGACACGAAAGCAAACATCCACCAGTACCCCAACAAGGGGTCTTCCTGCAGCCCAGTCTCGCTGGCAGCCGGGCGAGACACAGCATGTAGTATCTACACGATACACAATCTGTCATCCACGCTTGCTAACCACACTTGCTAGCCGTAACCCGCCGTCCGCTTCTCTGCCAACCAACCAAAGAACGCCCTAGCGTAGCCACGGCAGTTATATCAGTGGCTAATGGCTAACCGGTAACAGCTGATGGCCACCCACCACCCGAGCCAGCACCTTACCATGCACATGAGGCTGAGAGCCTGGAAACTGCTCTCTGAGACTCTGTCCCCAATGTGCCAAAAAAAGTACACACATTTTAAGAAAGGAAAAAACTATTAAAATTGTAATGCTCAATATATACCGATAACGAGATAAATACAAGTCATGTGTATACATTTTTTTTGGCACCCCCGGTATGAGATGCTGAGCGCTGGGTAAAACACCGTAAGTGAAAAGCGTATAATAGTTTTCATCTTATTCAGCTGGAAGGGTGGTTGGTTCACAGCTACAGCCAGTTGCATGCACTGTAGTTGGAACACCTGATCCGGAGCGTGGAGAGATGGGACTCCGGCAGGCCCGAGCTGTCAAGATGCTGCCCCACGTCCAGAGCCGGCCCCTGACCGAGGACGGCCTGGAAGCTGCGCTCTGCATGCAGCTCTCCCCGTGGCCCTGTCTTTGCCAGTTCAGATGGGCAGGACTGTCCATCCTGGGCTTTGTCAGGCTTCACCTTACCAATCTTTTGGTTTTTCTGGATTCCATTAGATTTCACTGTCAGTAATAAAAGACTGATCTTCCCTGGGCAGTTGAGATGTGAGGGGAAGTTTTGGCTTAGCCATTGCTGAGAAAGATGTAAGGGCGTTTACGCAAGTGTGAATTTATAGCCTAATTCTGTCCTCAGGCCTTCTAAGCATATGTCTGAGAGACACGTCTCCTAAATGTAAAGTGTTCTACGCGCAAAGATATCCAATGATATATGTGACCAAATAAAAAAGGCATAGTAGTTTTCAAATGCTCTAGCATAATCACACTTAACGTCATAGTTACATTTTCCCTAAATCCCTGGGATCCTATTTAAGGGAGTTCAAAAGGCCTGTGTCCTCTTATGTGTCCACAACTGTAGCAGTACTCTGGTGACCCTCAGTCCTGTTCTCTAACTGTCAAGTTAGGGGTCAGAGCCAAGGGCCAGAGCCTCAGGAAAAGCCCTAGAAATTCCCTGCACTCAGGAGCAGTTTCAGAGTTTCACATTTTCCCATGAGTGATACAGCTGGCTATCCATGCAAGAGTCTTCCAAATTCTGATCGTTGTTTGAAGTATGGCTCGAGTGGCTGTGTAACCCTGGAGCTTTTATCTCCACATACTTGAATTAAATCCCATAGTTCTTCAGTTCTGGCATCTGTGATCTTCACAGGGTTCAGATACCATAGGGATTTTACCACTTTCTGAAATACAGTTAACATGGATCAATTCAGAATTTCTTTTGTTCTAAAACTTCCTGTATACAATGGTAGCACCCAATAATTAGACATCTTTTGATTTCTAAAAGCAGAAAATAAGAGCATTTTCCTAGAAATTCTCTCAGTTCACACTTCAGTTTTTATCATAACGCTTTGTGAAAAATATCTGAGGTATCAACTTTATTTGGTTCAAACACTCTATAACCTTAGAGATAGGAACTGAGGAATAATGACACAAGTGAAAACTGTAGTAACAGAAATGTTCAATCACGATATGATTAAATAGTAAGGCATTAGGTGGGGGTCAACATCAGTTTTAACCTGGGATAGCGACGACTGGATGATAGTAGATAACTCATATTAGATGCAGGGCAAATGTCTACTCCCTGAGAAACAAAATTCTACCAGATACAAGGAACAAAGCCAGAGCGCGAGAGAGGAGGAGGAAGAGGGGAGGTAGAGAGGGAGCATTTGAACACTTCATTCAGGCAGAAACTGGCCCATGTACCTTACAGAGAATACAACTTCCGTCAAGGCGAACTAGAGCCACAAGGCTTCCTGGTTTAAAGTGTATGAACGATAGTTTGACATATTACTATGTTTCCCCGAAAATAAGACCAGGTCATATTAATTTTTGCTCCAAAAGACGCATTAGGGCTTATGTTCAGGGGATGACATCCTGAAAAATCATGCTAGGGCTTATTTTCCGGTTAGGTCTTATTTTGGGGAAACACAGTAGGGAGAGGTAAACAACCTGGCCATTTATGTAGTTTGGTTCTTAAAGGTTGTTACTCAGAGATAACAGCTGGTGGAGATTCTACCTGATGACCAGAGACGGCAACCTTCACTGGAAGAGCTGCCTAAGCCAAAGGCTGAAACCAGGCCAGGGGTCAACTCTTACAAGCAAGTAAGTTGCCAGACAACTGAGCTAGGTTTGTCAGTCTCTAAGCCTGCAGGGCTGGGAAGTAGGGGAGCTGTTCTGTTGGGGGACTCGACTAATCAGAAGGAGAGAGAGAGAGAGAGAGAGAGAGAGAGAGAGAGAGAGAAGGCACAGCCTGTAGCATTCACACCACTATAAAATTACAAAGCGAGATCAAAGGAGAAAGTGTAAAACGGGTGCACACATCCTGCTCCAAAGGGACAGATCCCGCCCACGGAGTAGAACGAAGCCTTTGCACTGGCTGTTCCTCTGCCTGGAATGCTCTTCCCCTTGACACTTGGATGGTCAGGTCCTTTACTTCATTCAGCGCCGCTCAATGTCGCCTCCTCAGAGAGGCTTCCTTACTTCCCCTTCTGGAACAGCGTCGCCTACCACTCCCCCCTGCTTTATTCTTCTGCTTAGCAGTTATCACCACCAGGTGACAAAAATAGTCCTGTATTTTTGTGTTTGTGTATTGCTTATCTCTTCCCAATAATGTGAAACTATGAGAGAAGGGGCTTTGTTTATATCCCCAGCACCTAAAATAGTTCCTGGTACATAATAAGCGCCGAGTAAATAACTGTTGGATGAATATGGGATGTTGTAAAGGTTTTTAGGAGAGGGCTGCTTTTCTAACCTGGCTTTCAAAGACGAAAGAGAACAAGATGGCCACGTAGGGCATGACCAGGAGAGGAGAAATGAGGGGCGGGGGTGTGAGGAAGTGGCTCTCACAGAATGGGTTGCAAATCATGTATCTGATAATGACCTAGTATCCAGAATATATAAAGAACACTTACAATTCAATAACAAAAAGACAGATAATCCAATTTAAAAATAGGAAAAGAGTCTGACTAGACATTTCCCCCCAAAAGTTATACAAGTGACCAATAAACACATGAAAAAGTGCTCAAGATCACCAGTCGTAAGGGAAATGCAAATCAAAACCATAATGAGATAAGATAACATTTTTCATCCACTAGGACAGTTATCATAAAAATAACAAGAACAACAGATACTAACACTTGCCGGTGACGATGTGGAAACATAATCTCCTGGTGGGAGCATAAATGGTGAAGCTGCTTTGGAAACCTGAAAAACTCACCTCCCTCTGAGGCCCTGACAGAACTCTGACTGATGGCAACACACACACAAGAAGCTGCAGGCCAGAGGGGTGAGTTCCTCAAAAGGTTAAACACAGAGTTACCATGAGACCCAACAATTCCACTCCTAGGTATGTACTCAAGAGAATTAAAAACATACATACACACAAAGACTTGTACATGAATATTCATAGCAGTATTATTCATAATTATTCATCTTCCCAAAGTGGAAGCGTCCAAATGTCCATCAACAGATGAACAGAAAAATAAACTGTGGCATATTAATACAGTGGAATATTATTCAGCAGCAAAAAGGAATAAAGGATTCATTCATGCTACGACGTGGATGAACCTTGCAAGCGTAAGTTAGGTAAAAAGAGCCAGACACAAAAGGCAACATATTGTATGATCCCATTTATATGAAATGTCCAGAACAAGTGAATCTATAGACAGAAAGTAGATCAGTGGTGGCTTAGGGCTGCAGTGGAGGTGGGGAGATGGGGAGCAACTGCTAAAGGTTATGGGGTTTCTTTTTGCGGTGATGAAAATGTTCTAAAATTAAATGTATTGATGGTTGCAAAACTCTGTGAATGTTAAAAACCATTGTACACTTTAAATGGGTGAATCATGGTATGCAAATTATATCTCAATAAAGCTGTTACAAAAATAAAAGAAACCTAGAGATGGGACTGGAGTTGCACCCTCTCACTGATAAATTTCATCAGCCGCCACACAAACAGAACGAAACTAAACATGAATCATTACGTACGACCTCTCGCTTCCTCTAACTTCCTGTGTGCTTTTCCTTCACTTGCACACCCTACCCGTGAACACACTTGACCTAAGAACGCTGGTTGCAAACCCTGGGCTGGTGCTCAGCGTGGTCCTCCGTGTTGATGGCTCTGAGTAACTTTCAAGATCTCATTTATTCCAAGAAACATCTATTTAGAACCCATGTTCTGCAAAGCACTTTGAAGAAAAGAAATATAGCTATGCCCTCAATTGTTTGCAGTCCTATAGGAGAGTTAAGACCTATCATTTAGGATTCACTCACTTGACATAAAAGAAAAACCCCAAATACCAGTGGCTTAAACAAGATAAACTTAGTTCTCTTCCTTGAGGTCACTAAGAACCCAGGCTCTTTATGTTTCTGTTGTGTTCTAACACAACGATTTCCCATCCTAAGGGTCACTTCCTGGGCCAGTATGGCTGCTGGAGTGGGTTGAGAATGAATGGGAATTGAGGCAGAGGGAGCAAAGAAATGACACAGTAGTTGGATGTGCATAGGGGACAAAAGAGGAATTTGTGAAGATAGGAGATAGACGCAAGTGAAGGGACCTGATGCAGAAGGAGAAACTGATGATGGCTTTGGGGGTAGAACACCTCAGGAGTTCAGTTCTTGAGAAGATGAGAGGAGATGGCAGCTATGGACCATGTGGAGCAAATGATCTTGGGGTGGAGCAGGGACACTCTTCCAATTGTCACAAGAAGTTGAACAGGGTTCAGATGGGGAGGTGGGAAGGTGCGGGCACTCCTCAGGGACTGCTTCTGGTTTCTCATTGAAGTGGTCTCCTTCCCCCTCTTTCTTTCTTCCTTTTTTTCTCTCCTGACAAACACACCGGGGCAGGGCACCAAATATATCACTGTTCCACCTAGTTGGCTACTGATAACGTAGTATCCCTCAGACACTTGGTTTCGTGAACTGTATAATGCCCCAGAGTAAGATGGCTGCCCAAAGACAAGCTGCCAGAAGCAGATGGGAGAACACTGAGGGTCTTCCTGAGCCCATGAGTAGTAGGGGCCCCCAAGCCTGGCCTCCTGTTCTGGTTCTTTCTCTGCCAGGCATCAGGCTTCTCTCTGTCGCTGGTTTCCAAAGCTGCTTGCCTTTGGCACAGCTTCTCTGTGTCCACCCCCAGGAATCAGCTTCCAGAAGCTAAGGCCCACACGTCACTGGCCCCTCTCCAGATGCCGGCCAAAGTGCCTGCAAGGCTTTCCAAACCTCACATTGTCTTTCAGACACAGAGCTGGGGACACAGAGCTCTTGTGATGGGACAATCACTGCTTTCTGGGCTCTGCTGACTCGGGAGACACTGGCTGGGTGTGGCAGGCAGGGAGCCCAGGATAGGGCTGCCCACTGCCAGTCAGGCCTGGGGAGAAGGTGCAGGTCTCAGGGCCCTGGGCTGGCTCCTGGCTGGGGTGGAGAGGGCCAGGACAGAGAGAGTGTTCACTCCTCCTCCAGACAGTTGTCAAACACTCATCTCTGGGAATCCCTGTGGACCTGGCCCTGTGCTTGGTACCGTGGCAGCACAAAGACAGAAGTCATGGCCCCTGCCTTCCAGGAACTTCTGTCCTATAGGCTCCAGCAGGACATTAACTACAGAAAAACAGAGCACAGGAGCGAATGTCAGCCAGGGATTTCTCAGTTGCTGTAACGTGACATCTAGAGCAAAAAGATTGTGTGGTTCTTACTTCTCAAAGTAATTCAGATTTGAATTACTTTGAAAGTAAATTTGAAACATTTGAAAGTAAATGTTATGTTTTAAAATATGTGTGTGTGTGTATCAAAATTAACATTAGATTTTTCTGGTTGCAAAATTCTAAGTAAGTTTATCAAAGCTGAAATCTTTTCTTTCTCTGTTAGCCCCCTCAGTTAGCTGGTACCCTAAGTCCATGCTTTGAATTATGCAACACCAAACCAATCTTAAAAAGGGAATATTTTGGCCCCATGTCTGAAAACATTCCAGCTTCAGGCTTGGCTGGATCCAGGTGCTTATAACATACCGTATGAAAGCTGCCTGATTCTGCTTTTCTCCGTTTTGGCTTCATTCTTAGAGAAGCTCATACTCCTAGGATTGTATCCTGTGCTTATCAGTCCCGCTTGAAAGAATGGGCCCATCTCCTGGTCACACCAGCAAAGTCCTGATTTAACTAGCTCTGACTGGGTAACAGACCCATTCCTGGACCAACCTCTATAGTGGTTAGGGGTGGGTGGAAATGAAGGTAGTTGGAGAGAAATATGATGCTGTGACTGCTAGGCCTGAGTCATATGCCTCTGTCTGGATCCTGGGGTGGAGTCAGCTTTTTCTGGACCATATGACCGAAGGTGGGTTATACAATAGATACTTTCCCAAGGAAGAGTGGGGTGTTATGATCAGGAGGCAGCTGGATGCAGGGTAGGGTCACAATCAACACCCACTGCTGGTAGGGTAGTGGAATGTGCCCTCAGAGAGGTATGAGCCAAGGACTGTGGGAATTCAGGAGGGAGATGCCATTTCCAGCTAAAGGAATCAAGGAAGGCTTCACGTGAAGGATGCACCTGGCTGGGCCTTGAAGGACGACTGGAGTTTAAGTGTTGGCTCTGGGGGGATGGGGAGGAAGGGAATCCTGGCCAGAGGGAACAGTGTGAGCAAAACATGGAGATAATCAGAGAGGAGCAAAAGCCGAAGCCGGATGAGGGAAAGGCCTTGAATGCCGGGCAAGGGGCATGGATTGAATTTGGAAGGCATTCGTGGATGGTTCCGGAGCCAAGGATGGCCTCCTCAGATCTGAGCTCCCGGGAGCTGCTACTACTTGCCAAAGGGGACCTGACCCTCTGCTCCTCTCCGCCCCTCTGGGCTGACCTGGGTGCCTACAGATCCCTCTTCCTTTGGTACAGCTCACACTCGACTGGCGTTTTCCAGTAGAAATGCTGAGTGAGAAGCAGAGGGAAAGTGCAAGCACAAAGTGTGATTACAGAGCCTCGCTTTCTCTTGCTAAAGTACAGAAAGCCTGAATACCCAGCATCCTCCTTACTCTGGGCTTAACCTCCCCTCCCCCACCCTGTCAGTTGAGCCTGAGGCTGGAATGGGGGTTGGCAGCAGTGTCCACTCCGTGGGACCCTCAGAATCCATTTTCTGCCCTGAATAGTACTTGCTCTAAAGCAGCCCTGGCTCAGGCGGGGGGCGGGGGGCACCCTCAAGTCTCACCCCTAAATTCCTCCCCTGACCCTGCTCTCATTGTGTCGCCCAGAAGTATCAGAAAAATCAGCTGAAGGCTGAGTGGGGCCTGGTTCTCAGCCCCTCAGGTGCAGGGTTGCGGACCAGTCAAAAGTGTGGGCTTTGGGGTTAGTCAAACCTGTGTTTGAATTCCACTTCTTTCCCTTACAGACAAGTCCCATGACCTCCCCAAGCCTCGGGTTCCTTTTCTGCAAAAGGGAACATGGAAGCTACCCCTCACGGGACTGGTGGGAGGATGAGATGGGATCCTGCCTGTTATACACAGGCACAGGGTACATCTGCAATAACCGGTGAAAGGGTGAAGGAGGGAAAGAGCCACCCAGGGAGGGAGGAAACGACCGGCAGACTCCTGCCCCTGGGAGCGCTCTGAGCTTAGCCTGTGCGTGAGGCCATGTAGTCAGGCTGTGCAGACGCAGGCGAAGGGAGGCCAGGATAGAGCACAGGGGCCAAAGGCATCACCACCCTCAGACACACTCCTGGACTTTGAGCTCCTTTTGCCTGTTGGGCTCAGGGAAGCCCCAATGAACACATCATCATGTCATCCGTCCTGGAGCTCCCCAAATTTAGGGAGGCGTGGGCTCTGGGTCATGCCAGAGGGCCCGGAAATTCTGACTATGCCAATATGCCCCAGGTGGACCCCTCTGAGCTTCATGTTCCCCCATTCGTTAGGAGATCTGTGTCAGATTCTTCGAGGTCCCCAGGCTGCCAAAGGAGCAGGCTTTTAACAGAGTTTTCACAAAGCTCAGGCTGGATAGGCCTGAAGGATTGGGTAGGGGTGACAGGGAGGGAGACGAAGGCTCAAACCAGGGGTCCCCAGCTTTACTGAGCCCCTCAGCAAAATAATTTGAGGATGTATCCCCCAAAACGTACTTATTTATGTCAGAAACATATACTATTACACTAATATATTAGGCCCACTATAAAATACATATAAAATGAAACATTTTCAAGAGATATCAATAGGAAACAAACAAATTACAGCCCATCCATACAATAGACTACTACTGAGCTATAAAAAAGAATGAGGTCTTGTAACTCAATAAGGAGAAGATAACTAAATTTAAAAATGGACAAAAGATTCGAATAGACATTTTATCAAAGAAGATATGTGAATGGCTAATAAGCACATGAAAATGCTCAATTTCATTTACCATTACAGAGATGCAAATTAAAACCACATGAGCTACCCCTTCACACGCTCTAGCATGGCTACAATCAAAACGATAAATAGTGGAGGACAGCCAAGATGGCGGAGAACTAAACACCGTGCCTGCTTTCTTCCGTGAACACATTAAAATTACATCTAAATTATAGAACAATCAACCTGGAGAACCAACTGAAGTCTGGCTGAACAGAAGTTTTATAACTAAGGATAGAAAGAGAAGCCACATTGAGGCTGGTAGGAGGGATGGAGATGCAAAATGGGCTGATCCCAAACTTCCATGTGGCGGATGAAAATTGGAGGATACCTTGACGGTGTAGGTTCCCCCCAAAGGAACAAAGGGCTCCAGGCCCACTCCAGGCCCCTCAGGCCAGGAAAAGGAGCCCTCACAAGACCTGGCTGTGAAAAACAGCGGGCATTCCAACCATCCAAGTGGGACGGGAGGCTGTAGGAAACCCAGACGTCCTCTTAAGTGGCCGGCGTACAGACTGAATCACTTGAAGGCACTCACCTTGGACTCCAGCGGAGGAACAGTGACTCAGGGGGTGTCGGAAGCATATGGGGAGCAGACTGAGGTGTGTAGCTTCAAGGCCAGAGCTGGAGGACAGCCCTGTTTTCCTCGTGAGGGGTCCTGTTCCCAAGCAGCTAGCAGGGTGCCGCCATCTTTAATATGTTGAGCCCCCCCCCCTATGCTTATGGCCAAATCTGAATCTGATTGGTCTGGGAGCTCTACAGCTCTGCCCTGTTGACTCACTGGGACCCCGCCCCATCCAACTCCCCCAACGCCCGAGGCACTTTCTCTGTGAGCAGCCAGCCCTGCCACATTGCACTCTTTCTTGGAAAACTATCGGAGTCCCAGAGCCCTGGGCAGGCAACGACTGTTCTCGGTGAGCTCTGAGACTTTTGCTGAGTAGCTCCAGGCTCAGCACTGGCACCAACCAGAGTCTACAGTAACCTGGTGACCACAAGTTTCTCACTGTAGTGACTCCCTGAGACCCTGCCTTTTCTAACTTGCATACCACACGGGGCTTTATCAGCCGCTGAACTTTACGGGAGCTAGCAGGTGGCAGCAGGACTTGGGGAGTCCTGGCTTTTTGCAGAGATACCCCAGGCCCAGTACTGGTGGCAGCCATCTTCAGTTTGCAGCGTGGCCTCTCCCACATGCCTCCAGGTTTAGCACAGGGAGCAAAAAACCACGGATTGCTTTGTAGCTCCTACCAGGTAGTTCCTGGCTGGTCACAAGCAGTGGATGACCTATGCCTGCACCAGAGCCCCTCCCAAAAGGCCCCAGAACCAACATACTTGGAGGTTGGCTTCAGACCATAGCAGAGCACTGCTCAATTGACCCCTCAAGCGGTACATACAATGGGTGGTCTCAACAGGCACCAGAGCCTGCTGGGGCAAATTCCACTCAGTGAGGTAAGCCCCCCATAGAGCAGCCCATAAGCTGTGGATGGGGCAAAAACCCACAGCCAATCAGCCTGTGGGTCAATCGCACCCACTGATGTGCCAATAGCAATCAAGTCTCAACTATAACAGGAGGACACACACAAACCACATAAGGGACACTCCTGGAGCACCCGGTGCAGGTGACTGGGGAGACTATGCCAGGGCCCCATAGGCCACCTGGCAAGACTGGGAGACATAGCAGATCTACCTCTTACACAGAAACAAACACAGGGAGGCAGCCAAAATGAGGAAACAAAGAAATATGTCCCAAATAAAAGAACAGGAGAAAACTCTAGAAAAAGAATTAAACAAGATGGAGGCAAGCAACCTACCAGAGACAGAATTCAAAACAATGGTTATGAGGATGCTCAAGGAACTCAGTGAGAACTTTAACAAAGAAATTGCAAGCATAAAAAAAGGACATGGAAACCATAACATGGAACCAGTCAGAAGTGAGGAATACAATAACTGAAATGAAGAATGCACTAGAAGGAATCATCAACAGACTAGATGAAGCAGCGGATATAATCAGCGATTTGGAAGACAAGGTAGTAGAAAACACAGTAGGAACAGCAAAAAGAAAAAAGAATCAAAAAATAAAAAATTAGGATAGTTTCAGAGACCAGTGGGACAACATGAAGCATAACAACATTCACATCATAGGGGCACCAGGAGAAGAGAGAAAGTAAAGGATTGAGACCCTATCTGAAGAAATAATGACTGAAAATGTTCCTAACCTGGCTAAGGAAATAGACATACAAGGCCAGGAAGTGCAGAGAGTCCCAAACAAGGTGAAAACAAACAGGTCCAGACCAAGACACATTAAAATTAGAATGGCAAAGGTTAAAGACAAAGAGAGGATCCTAAAAGCAAAAAGATAAAGACAATTAGTTACTTACAAGGGAGCTCCCATAAGATCGGCAACTGATTGGTCCCAGAGCCCAGCCCAGTGCCCACACTTATGGGCACTTGTCAGGAGATAAGAGAATATGGTGACTGGCTGAGCCGGGGTCCCACTACTCAGGACCCAGCCTTAGTTTGGCCGTTATTCCACAGTGTGACCTCGGGCAGGTTACTTATCCTTCTGTGCCCTCATCTGTAAAGGGGCATAATAATAATACCCCTCGCATAGGGTTGGTGTGATGATTAGAGAATAACCTGGCAGAGGGCTGTCAGCTAAAATGCAGCACGCCTATACTGCATGGAGCAAACACGCGCCAGGGTCTTGGGAGTGTTATCTTGGGAGAAGTGGGCAAGGAACTGAGGGCAATTATCAGGGATGGCGAAGGATGGACGGGGCAGAGGTGCCAAGGTTCAGCCTGGAGGCCTGAGCTCAGAACCACTCTCTGAGCAGGAGCCCTGCGCTGGCGGAGGGCCAGAGCCCTCTCCCTCTGCACCACGCCAGGCCTCACCTTGCCTCTTCCTCCACTACACGTCGTCAGCCTCATCCCCCAGCCTCGGAGCTCAGGGCTGCACTTGTAGGCTGGGGTCCGGAAGTGGACGAGACTCCAGGGTTTTCTTGGTCCACGTGCCCAGCGGCCCCCAAAGTCTTTGGAACCTGCCCTGATCTTCACTGAGAATCAGCCCCTGGAAAAAAGACCTCTGGCGCCCCCTACTGGCAGCTCTGGGTTAAAAAACCAATCCCTGGTTCCCAGAGGCTGATCCTGACCCAAGTGGCCTGAGCACAGCTGGGACCACTTCCAGTGGCAGGGAGGTGGTTCGGAGCCGAGGTCTGGCTTGTGATATTTATCTGGACTCCTGCAGCTGCCTAACTGGTTTCCCTCTCGCCCTCCTGCACTCACAGCTGGGAGAACACCTTTCTTTAAAAGCCTGTCTGTGGAATACTACTTAGCAATAGCAAGTAATGAACTCTTAATACCCACACGACTTGAATGGATCTTAAGGGCATTATGCTGAGTGCAGAAAGCCAATCTCAAAAGGATACATGTTCTAGGGTTCCAACTATATATATCGCTTTCTCCAAATGACAGAATTGTAGAGGGAAAGGTTGCTAGGAATTAGGGAGGGGCAAGGAGGGTGTGGCTATAAAGGGGCAGCACGAGGGATTTCTTTTAACGTGACGGAACAAGTCTGTATCTTGATTGTGGTGGGGGTTATATAAATCTATACATGGGATAAAATGCCAAGAAATTATACAGGAAAACGTACAAAAAAGTAAGGTCTGTAGTCTAATATTGTAGAGCACCACTGCTTTCCTGGTTTTCATAATGCAGTAGTTATGTAAGCTGCCACCACTGGGGGAGGCGGGTGATGGGTACACGGACCTCTCTGTACTATTTATGTGGCTTCTTGTGAATCAATAATCCTTTCAAAGTAAAAAGTTTATTAGAAGAAAAAAGCAAACCTGGTTATATCATCCACCTGCTCGTCTCTACCTGGCAGCACCCGGTGGGCTGCAGAGACTGAAATCCATGAAAGGAAGTCTGCCAACTTCCTTAATAAACCAAACCGTTTCTGAGGCTGGCGACAGAAGAATATGACCCGGAGGGGGCAGGGTGGGTGGGAGGCCAGGATTGGACCTCAGAGCCAGTTCTACCTGGTTGGGCCTCGCTTGTTAATCCCAATGGGTCGTCTACTGTGCTGCCCTGAAGGGGACATTCTTCCACCTCCCATGTCCTGGCCCCAATGGACAAAGTACCCTTTCCTTAGCACTGCTGGGACTAAGTCTTGAAAAAAGGCTGCTCTAAAACTGTCAGAAACAAGTCACAGTCCAACGTGCAGTCCCGCCTGCCAGGTATTCTGGCTGCACCCTGGGGGCTCCTCCAGGACACTTGTGCGGCTGGCTCCCACTGGGCCCACCACAGAGGCTGTCCCGCCCCAGGAACCAGGACGCCTGGGGCCTGAGGAATGAAGACTAGAGAAGCTTCACAAGTGTCCCTGCACCAGGTTCTGGGCCATGTAGATGGCACACAAGTCTCCGAGGTAAGTGTGAATGTCCTAACATTGAGCTGACACTTCCCAAGACCTCCCTGCTCAGGGATCTTCCTGCCCATTGTCCTGATGACCATGGGTGCCACAGGAACCCTTTCATTGTGGTCCACAAGGCCCTGCACACTGTGCCCTGCCAGCCTCTCCAGCATCACCTCACATCCATACCCACTGGATTTCTACGCTTCCGTCCCGATGGTCTTGGATTTTGTTCTCAGAAGCCTTTCTGTCCAGGGCCTTTGTGCACGCTGTTCCCTCTAACTAGAAACTCTTCCCATAATTCCTCGCCTTGTTGACTTGTCTTCATTCTTCAGTGCTTGGCTCAAATGTGACTTCTGCATTGGGATCCGGGGTCCATGGGGAACAGTTATATCCCAGTGACACCTTCGGAGCAGCCTGCTTCAGAGCACCAAGTAGTCAGGTCAAACACCTCATTATGTCCAATTCTGCCTTAGACCTGGATGAGGGGGTCCCTGCCGAGCTATGGGTCCCCTTACTCTGTACCTTCTCTGGCCCTCCTCACAGGATGAGGAATCCGTGGGGCCTCCTTAAGCCCAGGCCCTTCCCTTTAAGCCATGCTCCTGCTATGCGGGACCCCGGAATCCCCTGCCCAAATGGCCCCAGGCCCATTTCCTCAAGGGTGGACCAAGGGACAGCAGGTTGCAGGGGGCATGGCGTTTTGCACCCGTGAACTGGAGTGTCCACATGTGCACATCTAAACCTCTTCTTGGCGCAGGATGGTTCTGTGAGTGGGAAGCTCTTCTCATGCCACCATGTTTGGGCACAGATTTTGGAAGAATCAAAAAAGTTTACATTCAAACCTGGCCTTCCAGGTCAGTATGAAAGTGTATTTGTCAGAGTAGGAGAATAGAACATACTTTATTGAACAGTTGTTAGCTTGATGTATAACTTTACAGTATTTCAATGTATGAGGCCTCCATTTGTCTTGCCCCAGCCCTGCTGGCATTAGGGGTGGACTTGTGTCAGCCTGACCCACCAGACCATAAGCTCCACCAGGGAGGCATGTGCAATACCCCTGCTCGAGAGGACACCCCCCAAAAGATGCCATCCAAGTAGCTGAAGTCAGTACACAGGTAAATCCCTCAGGGCTGCTGGCTTCCTATGTGTGTAGGGGGGAGGAGAGGTGGTGGCTAAGGGTGAGGGGGCTGCTGGCTGTCAGGGGCATGGAGAATGGTGGCTTTAGCTTGAGGGACTTGCTGGCTGGCCTCACCCACCCCAGCAACTTGGACAGACCAGGACCGGGTAGGCACATTCACATCTGAACAAAGCTCTAGTGACCACACAGCTGAGCACGAGGGGACACCAAAAATGGCAGGTTATTGCTGTCTCTGCTCTCAAAATAAACCCAGATGATAAATGCTGAGCATGGGGCTTGGGTGCTTCTGGAATGTCCCCCTGCCTCAGCTACCCTGAGATAACTCGGCTCCCTGTGTTCACAGGAAACCAAGGTGGCCAAAACGCAATGATCCAGACCCCGCAAAAAAGAGGAAGCTATTCAACAGCCTCCACACAGAGCGAGGCCGCAGCCTCCCCAGGACCACTCAGCTATACTCTTTACAACGTGTACATCACCTCTGGCAGCCACCGTATTCCGTGTTCAGTTTGGGGACTGATCTGTTATCAGCTCTGGCGGGCGGAGCACTGGGTGAGGGTCCTCTACAAGTGCCAGGACAACACACATGGACATGGTTCTGGGACCACCGCCAACCCACACGGCGGTCCTCCCTGAGTTTCTGCAAGGCCAGAACACCAGCCAAAAGTAAGTGATGGCTTCTGTGGCTCTAGGCTCCGTGAGCTGGAGGAGTGGCCATTCCTCACCTTCCAGGCACTTGGAAGATACCTGTCACTCCAGCAGCCAGCACAAGTGACTAAATACGATGCTAGAATCATAACCCTGGGGTTCGGCACAAGGACCAGGCACGTAGGAAAAGCCCCCGACCCCAAGGGGAATCTCTGCTCCTCCACACTTACTTACCATCTGAGGCCCTGCACGTGCCAGTCAAGCTGCTCATCTCCACCTGCCTGGCTCTGAGCAAGCACCGAGGTTTGGCTGTTGAGGGGCAGCTGGTGGGGCTGATGGGGGACTCTGCATTAAGTTCTCAGATTGACGCAGACTGGTCAGGGAAGAATGGGTGCCGAGTTGGGGTGAAGAGTCAGAGGTGGGGACAGCAGAGGTGAAAGGACATAAAGACCTCACTTTAAATAAGATTGGGTAAGGGTGGTAGGAACTGGGGCAGCAAAAGTTGGGGGCAGTTTAGCAAAGACTTACGTATGAGGGATGCTCTCAGGAGGGTTCGAGATGGAAAGAAGTATATGATGGGCCAGGAAGTTAGGAGTTGAGTCTGTGAGGACAAGAAGATACATCCTTCTAAGACCTGGGACAGGACTGTGAGCACAGTTATCAAGAAAGGAGTGAGCTCCAAAGAGCATCTACTTTGGGCTGGGTCTTAAACGAGAGTGGGGTAGAGGTGGGGTGTTTACAGCGAGCAGGCCATGGAGAGCTGAGCAGGGGGTTATGGGAGATAGGGATAAGAAAGCTGATCCAAAAAAGGGCAAACCACAATGGTGGGTCTCGAGGTTTGCGTGGAGCATTAGGATTGCCAAAGCGGTTGGGAGGTGAGGATGCGCTGAGTTAGAGGGAGGCGGAGGGATGTGGCCGATGGAGGTTGGAACTTGGCTCGAGTGGGGTCAAAGGTAAGGCTGCATTTACGCAAGACAGGTGGTGAGGGGGTGGGGGTAAGGGCTGGAGTCAGGTCATGGGTGGGAGAAGATGTAGGGACGCGCCAGCAGTGCCAGTGCGAGACGAAGGCCAGGAACCGAGTGGGAAGTGGGGACAAGGGGCGTGGGCTGGGAAGGGTGAGGACTCTGAAGCAGGACAGTCTCAAGGCAAACGGTTTGGGATCCCGGCGAAGGCTGCTGGCCCATCGCCCGTTCGCGTCCCGGCCCCGCCTCCCCGCTCGCCCCCGACTACTAACTCACCAAGGGGAGCGGGGACCAGGACAGGGTTGCCCCAGCCCGCGGCAGCCCCCAAAACTCTACTGTAGTATCCAGGCTAAAGACAACCGGGAGTCAGCGCGTCCGGTCGGATTCCGGCCCCGCCCCCGGTCCGCGGAGCCAATCGCGGAGCCCGAAGGAGCCCTGGGGCGGGGCCAGCGCTCCCGGCTGCCCCAGGCTCCCAGCGCCGGAGCGGGTGCTAGGTCTTGGGAGGCTGGGGACACCGTAGGGTAGGAGCTTTACATCTGTTACATCCGTTACACCCGTTACCGGCAGGCGTGGCCACTGCGTTCAACGGAATGCGTCCTCACTGCCGGCTTCCTTAGGGGTCTACTAGATGCCGGTCCAGGGGGGCGTCGGGGGGTGGCTACCGGGCTGGGTGGGGAACAGGCCAGTTCGTGGAAGCTCCACTGATCTCTGCCGCGGGTGGCGTGGGGGTGGAGTGCGGGGGTTCCTTTCTGGGAAGGTCGAGGTCCCAGTGCCTCTTTCCACTTATAAAATCAGCTGTTGGTGTGTGGCCCCCCACTGTGTGGGGGCTGTTGCCCCTTCAGAAATCCTCCAGGTGTGATAACCGCCCCTTCTCGGTTTTAGCCTAGATGAATGCTGAGTGCCTTCACTACCGTCAATGGCAGAGCAAGAAGATTAGAAATAAAATCTTGGTGAAATGTGAGGACCACCGCTCTAACCTAGGCGACGAGCGGTCAGGGATTTAACGTTCATGGAAAACAGAAGCTCCTACTGTTTGCCAGGTAGGAACCGTGGTTTGTCCTTACCAACCCTGTGGAAGGTAGGTGCCGTTGTTGCACCCATAGCACAGATAAGAAAACAGGCTTGAGAGAAGTTGAGTAACTTGGGGGCTCAAGGCCACACAGCTAATTAATGGTTAGAGGCGGGATTCTCACCCAGCTCTTTCTGATTCTAGTTGGGGAAGTAGCATAGTTCAGTGACAGCAAGAGGGCTTTGGAGCCAGGAAGGCTTAGGTTTGAATCCCAGCTGTAACCCTGGCTGTTTTCTGAGTCTTCCCTAAACAGTGAGGGGCCCAGGGCAACCCAACAAGTGAGGGGCCAAGACAACTGTCATAGTGTCAGTATCTTTCAATAGGTCCCTTGAGATGGCCTTGAAGATAGAAACTTCTCAATTGAATTTTACTGATGTTCAGAAAAGAGAAGTCAAGTCACACCACCCATGGCCCATTAGCCTCAGGCAGAGGGGCCAGAGTGTGTGACTTCAGGGAAGTTCCAAAAGCTCTCTGAGCTGTAGTTCCTCATCTGTAAGTTGGGGGAAGGATATCAGTTGTTGTGAGGATTTAATAAGGTAATATCCTTAGGGCAGTTTTTGGTCTGTAGTAAGCACTGGAAAATGAGTGGCTATTATTACAGTTCTGGCAGTTCTCACCTTCCCTATCCAGTTGGGTCCCGGCCTTTTAAGTGCTCTTCTGAGCACTGGAGTGACATCCTTTTTTGTTTGAGCCCCAGATGTATCCTTATTTGGCATCTGATCCTCAGTCCTCCTCCCTTTTCCCTTAGAGCCCTCTCTCCGGGTTCTGTTCTCCAGTGTATTCTAGTAACCTCCTCTAGTAGCCTGTCACACAGCTGCCATTCTGGAACCAAGACAGGGCACACATTTGTTCATGAGTTTAAGAGTTTGGGGACAAAAATGGCCCCCACGATGGAGGTAGGCTCAGTGATCCAAATATCCCAGCAGCCCCAAAGACCTGATCGGAGGGGTCGGAAGTGGATGGTCCTCAATGGGCAGGAGGTCAAGTATGTTGGACATAACTGGTACTTGGCGAACCGGGGAGAGAACACCAGAATCAGTGCTTATTTGACTTAGTAACCGACACACCTTGGGGATGATGTGTCCTCCAGTTCTGACAGTTCTGGGGAAACGAGGGAGAGAAGCCCCTCTTCACCCTTCTTTGCTCACACTGCCTCTGGAAGGAGTATTGGCTACCACAGGGATTCTAACTTCAGCCCTGCTTTTCTTGCCAATGCCCCTTGTTATTTGTATATAAATACTTAGCTACTTACATCTTAATTCCTTACCACGAGGCTAGAGTTGGTTATGCATTTATGTATTTTAATACACGAAAAACAAGTATTTGACCAGCAATGCTGAGAAGCCAATATTACAAAACAAAATGTGCAGGTGGCCTGAGGCAGGACAGGTGTCACGCTGTGTTGTTGTCATGAGCTGTCTCACTTTCCTCACCTGGCTCCTCAGTAGTCTATTCACTAACCGGATTCTTCCCTATTATGACTTCGCGGAGCTCCCTGGGGTGAGAAGAAGAACGTCAGGGCTTTTACTAGTGAAAGGCACATTTAAACTATTCATTATTTCCTCATTTTAGATAAGAACTCTAAGTTGTCCCCAATCATTTACCCTTTATCCTCATCGATGGTCTCATCCTCATCAGAAGAATCTTGGTCTCGTAGTTTCTGTGCCCTGTTTTTCTTGTGTGCGGCATTGAGAGGTGTATACGTATCCCGAAGCCAAAGCGGCTGCCTCCTCCAGAAAGAGCTTGTCTAGAAAACACACAGGAAAACACCAATTCTGCCTCTCCCCTGCTTTCTCCTGCCCCGCATTTTATCCTCCTCAAATTTACCTGACTCTCCTCGTCCAATGGGCATTTCTTATGCAGCAGAAACGGGAAGAAGCCCCTTGGAGGAAAACACACACCACAATTACTCATTCATGCCACTTCCCACGTCTCTGCAACACACAGCTCCGGACTGATTAGGACCAAATGGGTACCTCGGCCCATAATCACAACGAGCAAAATCACCACAGACCTGGGACCTTGAAGTCATTCCATGCGAGCTGCACTTCCCCAAGTTCTGTGTGTCTGTCCACAATGGCCCACAATGTCTCTGGGGAGACTTGTATGTGGCTCAGCGTGGAGTCCGGGCAGGATTTTCTGCCCCCTCAGTTTCTTGGTCTTGGCCAAGAAGCTGCCCTTGTGCAGTGGAAAGAAATGTACCAGAGTCCTGGGCAGAAGCACTGAACTCTCCCCAGAAGCATTTTACTTCAGTCCCCTTTGGACTCAGTCTCACAGGCGTCCTTTGCTGGGGGTGGGGGAGAGGGTGCTTATATGTTCCTAGCTGCTGTCTCCTATGAGTCAAATCACACCATAAATGCCTGAGTCCAACGAGCCAACTTCTCCTGGTTTCCTACTGCTGGCTGTCACTGATGAGTGAGGGAGTGGTGAAAGCAGTTTAAAGGTCATGACCAGCACTAAAACACAAAATATTCTTTTTGAATACACACAGAATAGAAAGAAAATGAGAGTGCATAATAAGTGTGTCTTAGAAACTAGTTATGTCTCTATGGTATGTGTGCACTGAGTTGTGACATAAAAGCCACCTCACAGCCCAAGCTCAATATAATCCACAGAGAAGTCCCCACTGGAAAGGAAGCATTTCTTTCTGGCACTCACTAGCCGTGTGACCATGGGGCAAGAGCTTTTCCCTTTCTCCTTCTCCATTTCCTTATTATAAAAGGAAGAGACAAACTACTGTCTAAGGTCTCTCCCAGTCAAAATTCTATGAGGTTGGGATAAAGGGCATAGAGAGAGGGGATGTGAAAACCAGTAGGATGAGCAGGGCAGTTCTCCGGCTACTTGACAGAAAGGACCCATTTTTCTCCCTTCCATCAGGCTTGAAGGAGACGAGCCCTCTGACCCCACGACCATGTGGACTTCCCTACCCCTTACAGAGCCTCTGAGAAGGCCTCTGGCCTGGCCTTATGCCTCCCACCAGCAGCAACAGGTACAACCCAAACCCCTCCCTCTCCACCCTCTGTCCTTAAAGGGCTAGTACAGCACAGGCATCTGTGCCAGTCTCATTCTAGTCAACTCTGGCTGAGGAGCGAATGTGGCTGAATCCAGGAAAGCATTAGGGTAAAGACGTATTCTTCCTGACTTTGGTGGTTTCCTCACTGTAAAATGAGGAGATTGAAATAGACGAGTTCTAAGTTCTCTGGTTCTAAAACTCTACTTTAAAAATCGCCAGATTATTATTTACCTTGAGCTTCCTTCTTTACCTTCCCCTGATGTTCTTCTATGAGAATTAATCTGTTTTGGAAGAAAATATGATCATGATTATCCATCACTATGGCCACTGTCTCTATTCATTCCTTTTGATTTTAAGTCTTATCTACCCAGGGAGGTGACAACTTTTGCTTTGCTTTTCTTGAGGACAGGCGTTCTGTCCTGTTTACTCGTCCTTGGACTCGTCCACAGTACCTCACTTAGGATCTTGCGTGCCGCTGGCAAGGCATGTTATTCACTGTATTAGCTAACACTCAACAGGTAATTCCTAATAACTCTTAGAAGTAGGAAAGAAAACAAAAGTATCTACCAGACACCTAAACGGCAGTGTTGTTTTACAGTCAAGAATAACAGAAGGATGAGTGTTATTATGCTCCTGCTCATCATTGTAGAGGGTCCTAATCAATTTAATGAGAAAATGAAGTACTGGAAAGGAAGAAACAAAACATATTTGCATATGAAATGATGGACAACCTAAAAAGCCCAAGTGAATCAACTGAACTTTTATTGGAAGCAATATGAGAATTGATGGCTGGATACAAAATCAAGAGATCAACATGTGACCCTCAATAGCTTTGCTACACATCACAAGTAAATGACTGAAAAATGGAAAGAAGAACCCATTTATAGTATCAATAAAAAATGCATAATGTACCCAAGATAAACTTAACAAAAACTGTGTAAGACCTATGTGATGAAAACATTAAAACTCTACTGAAGGACAATAAGAAGAAATGAATACATGACATGCGATACGATGTTCTTAAAATGTTGTAGAGACGTCAATTCTCCTCAAATTCAATGCAATCCTACTGAAATCCCAAGATGGTGTTTTAACAAACACCAGTAAGATGCCATTTGGTAGAGATAAAATATGCAAGAATACCTATGCAATGTGTGAAAAACAAGATCAAAGAGCAGGAGCTTACTTTACCAGATATCAAAATACGCTATAGAGTAACGGGAATTACATAGTGTGATGCTAGTACTGCAACAGGTACAGGAAAAGATAACTGGATCAACAGAATCGAGTCCATGTAATAGATATCGTAGGCTCTGCAGGCCAAGCAATCTCTATGGCAGCTACTCAACTGTGCTGGTATGGCACGAGGGCAGCCATAGACAATATGTAAGCAAATGGATCTGAGTGTATTCCAGTAAAACTTTATTTACAAAAACAGGCAGTGGGCCAAATTTGGGCTGTCACTTTTAGGCCCTCTATTATGTAGTCACTGATTCATTCAGCGAATATGGAGTACCTACTGTGTGCCAGGCACCGTTCTCAGTGCTGGTAGTACCGCCCTCCCCTCAAGGAGTTGACCTTCTTTCATGCTGCAGTATATTCTGATCTGCTTTTCTCCTCAAATAGTAAACCAGTGGGAGTTCCTGCTCTAGACCTCTTTGCCTTGTTTTCTTTATCTATAAAATGATTGTTTGGGGCTGGTTAAGCTGTAAGGCTCCTTTCAGCTCCGTAATACAAGTGATTGAGTATCTTTCAAAGACAATACATGGAGCCCTGTGAGCATCAGAAATGAACTTCTGCATTCTCAGAAATCAATGATTGTAGCTGAATTGACACAACAGTAACTGAACATATTAATTTTACTGGAACTTTGATCTCAATTTGTGATTATCTCTTGCTGTGTCCCTGAAAGTACATTGCAATTAGATAAACATTTTAACGTTAGGTATCTTAAAAACTCCTGAACTGCCTGAAGAATGAATGTGAAAAAGATAAGCCGAATAAACATTTACACTTAATGCATTAGAGTGAACTTTATAGAGGAGCCAATAGCCAGACTTCTATTTTGAGATCTACCACCCTTTAAATAATTGTGATTATTAGTATCCCTACTTTACAGATGAGGAAACTGAGGCACAAAGGAGTTAAATGATTTGCTCAGTGTTCCTCAGCTGGTAAATAGTGGAACTAGAACTTCAACCCAGACCTTTTAACTCCAAAACTTTGTTTTCTGCTTATGGTGGTCAGAGGCAGCAAGGATGGACTTTCAAAAGCAATTCTTTTTAAAGAATTCTTAAAATTCTTCCTAGATCTACAGACCCTTTTTTAAAAATCAGCAACAGTGACCCTTGCTTACTTGCCGCTAGGTCTTTGCTTGCTTATGTCCTCTCCCAAGCCCATCAAGGACCCCATGCTGGATGGGGCTAGGACGTCTGATTTTTAGTATCCACTCCCGAGCCATGCGTACTTGTGTGTCATGTTCCTTACTGGCTTCGAGTGTGTTCGAATTCCCAGTTCAGTTTAAAACAGAGTTTTCACTTGGCATGTAGGAGCTCCCACCCTGCCATGCATACTTGCTTTGTTGTTTTGCGTATGTTTCCTCTCAGGCATGAAATGTAGAGATCGGAATCACTGTATTGGCTATATCTTTTCTAGTTCATTCGAAGCAAACAGATTGGATGAGGAAAGTCAGTACTGTTTCCCTGCAATTTCTTAAAGTTTATTCTTTTGGGCTTAGAAAATAGTAGAAACTAGCTGAGTGTTTTTGGGGTTTTGTGGGTGTTGGCCTCATCTCTGTCACCGTTCTCATAGAATTTAGGAAGCGAAAGGCACGGGCAAGACCTTCCATGCCAACTCACTTTGGTCAGGAAGAGCCTCTATAACACCCAGGGCAGGCCTTGTACACCATTTAAACATACAGGAGCTCTTCTGTGTTTTCCTTTTCTTGAACAGATAGTTCATAATTGTTCTTGTTGGTTTTTTTTTTTCCTTGTATTGAGCTGAAATCTGTCATCTCGAAATTTATTTGTACCTTTTAGTCCTGGGTCTCCCTTAAAGAGCAGCAACAGAGAGCAAGCCCCTTCCTCTTCCTGTAGGTCAACTCTAGATAAAACAAAGAGCAGCAGCTGCCCGTTTTACTTTTGTTTTTCCTTTTCCAAGAGGCTTAGTATCACTAGCTCTTTTGACCGTTCCTCTTTATGAGTTGACTTCTAAACTCTTCCCCAGTCATCCTGTTCCATCTCCCGTTGGGGGAAACCTTTCGTTGATAGGGTCCCTTTAACAGATTGCTCCCAGAATTGATGCCATTCTGGAGTGTGCATTTGACTTTTTAAAAAATCTAAAGTCAAATGCTTTTCATGCCTGACAAATTTTATCCTACTGTTTTAGCCTAAATGGAAAATGTTAATGTTTGTTTTGTTGTCCAGGATCCCTCATTATAGCACAGAATCGTGCAAATTTCATAAACATAAGTTGATTTGTAAAAATACTGAACAAAACAGGGAGCCCAAGGCAGGGCTGTGGTGGCACACTGGGATCACTCCCTCAGTCTACAGAGTCGTCACTCCATATTGATCGTAAGAGAGCATGTGAAACTATCAAATGCCGCTTGAAATCAATATAAACTTATTGTGGTAGCCTCAGGGTGTCGCTCCTTTCCCACTGTGGACACACCTGTGGTTTTATTCCCTCTTGCCCTTGTGGACTGTTGTGATTGTGTATCTCACATTTTTGTTGAATGAGTAGATGAGTGAATGGCTGAGTGAGGAAATAAATGAATGATAATACTTGGTAAACCATTGACTCTGCGTCTGAAAAATTATTATGATTTATTTTATCCATGAAATAGTTCAAACATATAAAAATAAAGAATTATATAAGCCATGTGTTACGGCTCATTTAGTCCACATGCTTCAGTCATTGATTTAAAGACACCAGTAGAATTAACCTCCCACAGCCATTCTCTGCCCTGGTGAGGGAACTCATGTTCCTGGAAGTGGAATGCTGGGTCGTAGGATATACGTATATTTGACTCTCAGTTATTGTCAGAAACCTATTAAAAGTGTTTCTACCGTGTATGAGAGTTCTTGTTTCTTCCCGTCCTTATTAATGTGTGTTATCAAACTTTAAAATATTTGTCAATCAAATGGGACAAATGTGTTGTCTCATTGTTTTTAATTTGCATCTGCCTGATGACTAGTCAAGTTGCGTGTCTCTTCATGTATTTATTGACCATTTGGGTTTCCTGTTCTGTCAGTTGCCCTTTGCCCCTGTAAAAAAGAAACTGCTTTATTTGACTTCCTCTTGATTTGTAGCAGTTTGTTATATATTTTGGAAATTAGCCTTTTGTTATCTGCTGCAGATATCTTCCAGTCTGCTTGTCTTATTTTTTTTGTGGTGCCTTTGGTGTAAAAAAGCTTTTGTTTTAATTCAGTCAAATGTATCAGTCTTGTTCTGTGATTTGTGGTGGTTTGGGAGGGTAGTTTTGGTTTTTGTTTCATTTACGAAATCCATCCTTTACCTAAGTCATAATATGCACACCTATATTTTCTTCAGGAAGTTTTAAAGCCTTACTTTTTACATTTAGGTCGTAAACCATCTTGAGTTTATTTTTGTATATTACGCGAGGTATCGTTTTTCCCAGTGGGTAACAAACTGAGCCATCAGCATTTAACTAAGTCCATTGTTTTCCCACGGATTTATGTCACCAAATCCCCAAATATGTAGGACAGTTTCTGGCCTGTATTCTTCCTCTTGAGTCAGGGTTAGGGGTTAGAGTTTGTCTATCCTTGTCTGTCTCTGCGTACTACTAGATCGTTTGAAGTAAGTCCCTGTAATAGTCTTAATAGCAGGTAGGACAAGTCATCCCTTTCATACCTGTTCAGAGTGTCTTGGCTGTTCTCCCCCCCTTTTTTAGGACGTTCCTGTTCCTACCAATAATGTCACCAATTTTCAGATTTTCTCTGGTAAGCTACCTCTGAAAATTACCCTCACCGCCTACATCCAGGCCTCCAGTAAAGCCCTAATGTCCTTTCTGTCAGTGTTACCATCCAGTCCTCTGTAGATGTTTCTATGGGTACCCCAAACCCAATGTTGGTTACCTCGAGTTGCAGGCCTACGTCTGCCTCATGTCTCCACGTGCCCCGTTCTCAAATGTCCGGACTTGCCTTCCTGAAGTACAGTCTGGTCTCGCAGACTCTAGTGGTGACCTCTAGTTACCCCTCGGGGCCACGGGTCTTGCCCAGGAGCACTGTGGGAGTCATTAGAGGCCTGGCCTTGCTTCAGGTGCCATGGGTCATGGTTAGAACCTGCAGTAAAGCCCTAGAAAAGACTAGAGGCAAGTTGAAAGCAAACTTGGGTCCTGGCTCGTGCCTGTGCATTTGGGGTCCCAGTCTGTGGTGCTCATGGTGGAGGATGGGTGCTGGCCTTTCCCTCGGGGTTGGGGATCCTGTAAGAACTCAGCAGGCCCCTGCATGTGGCTCTAACGCCGAGAGATGGTTAAGCACGAGGAGGTGGTTGTTGGGGGTAGTGTAAGAGTATTGCAAGGACTCATCCCAGGGACCCCCAGGAAGGGTTCTGAGAGTGACCTTGGCCAAGCCCTGGGGAGCCTCCGGAGAGTGCTCTGGGCCTGATGTCTCGGACCACGCCAGAGGGCCAGGGTGCAATGTTGCTTTTCCAAATGAGATGGCAGCTGCCTCATTGCCAGGGAAAGATGTTTCCCAAACAAGAGTCCTATCTTTTAGGGCCTTTCTCTGATGGTTTCCTCCCACTAATCGCCTCATCCCCTCTCCCCTCTGACCCCGACCCTCTTCCTGGCAGGCCAGCCTGCTCATATCCCACATGACGTGCCTTGTATGCCTTTTTGCATATCATCTCCATATCTCCCGTCAGCAAATCGTGTTCCCTTCAAAATGATGTTGAGAGCTCCATCACCCACAAAACTCCTTCCAGCTTCCTCTTTCTCGGCCCAGCCCTTTCCATCACTTGCCTTGGCCCCACTGCGCTGAGCTCTTCAGCTTTCTGTTTGTTTATGCTCGTATGTGTGAGTGTTCTCTTAAGTCTTCTCAGGACTTTTCTTGTCTCTCTGGCCTGTGTTCCTAATTACATCGTCTCAAGGACAAGGATTATATCTCTCTTGCCCTTTGACTCCCCCTAGTACAGACTAGTGCTCAGCACATTGGGTCAAACAACAGAGTGGGATTGGCTGGGTCCAGATCGAGGTTTATCATTTGCTTTGTGACCTTGAACAAGTTACATAATCTTTCTGGACTTCAGTCGTCTTATTTATAAAATGAGAACGATAATGTACTTTCCTCATAGGCTATGGACTTTGCAGAATGTCTCAGAGGCGGTAAGCACTCGGTAAATGCCGCCAATCGGTACTATTAATACTAATGTTACCATATTACAAACATGCCAAAACGAGTGGCCTGAAGTGCCACAGACACATTTTACAGTTCAGTGATGCTGGCCGTTTCAGTCAGTTACACGTTGGCGTCGGAAAAGTCCTTCCTGCCTGAAGCGCTGTGATCGCTCCTGTCTCACTCGTTTCCTCCCTCTTCCTTTGATAGGCAGGTCCATGAGATCCAGTGTCACATGGGACGCCTGGAGACGGCAGACAAGCAGTCTGTGCACTGTGAGTAATTCGCTGTGGAGACCAGAGTCCTTTCTCTGACGACGCGGTGCTGATGGGCTGGGTTTCCTGCCTGCATTTGTGCTCGGAGGCTTAATGATTCCGCGTGGACAGAGTTCTGCTGTTAGGGCACAGAAAATCCTGTGGCACAGGCACCGATTTCCCTGCTTGTGCTTTGAAATCCCACAAGTCTCACCTCCCATTGCCCCTCCAATCGACTTGACATGGCTCCGTGGGAGTGGAAGTCCCCCCCACCCCCCATTTGTCTTCATCTAATTACCTGGTCCTTAGAGGAATCTGCTCCACCAAAAATCAGAGATGTCCAACTGGAATTGGTCACTTCTTCTGAGCTGAGAACCATGGCTTTTTAGGACGGTTATTCAGAAATGAATGGCAATATTAATTAGTTTTGGAAAACACCATGGTTTCTTTGGAGAAGACAGCTGCTTTGTGTTTTTAGTTTCTTTTCTATAAGAAAAGGTCCTTTTCCTGAGCTGGCCCTGCAGACACTCCTGCTGACCCACACACTGCAGAAACTGTCTCGTCACCTCACTGCTTGGCTGTCACCATGCCCATTTCTCCTGTTTCCTCCTGTCTCCTTTCTGCAGCCTCAAAAGTACCTCTTGTTTTGCTTCCGTGCCCCCCCTTGTTCTCGCTGACCTAGGAAAGTGACATTGCTGTCATTTCTTTCTGGGGCAAGAAGCAGTGTGGGTGCCTTTTGGGCACGGTGTAGTGTGTGTCCATCGACTTTGTTTGCCTTCCCAACAATCCATTGTTACGTGATTACGAATGGAAAAGAGGTCATTTTGACTCTTTATCACAAGGGATAAGGAAAATGACTGCATTTATCATGTCTTTACCTCTGTGGCTTCTCTCCTGGGCCTTTCCTAACGGTATTGGTCTATTTTGGGGGCTCCAACATCAGCCCGCACATTCTTATGGGAAGCCTTAAGGGAACTCTGCTCTATGTTCAAGTACTAATCCTCCCCTCTGTGCTTTCTTTTAACCTCATGATTGGAGGGAATTCAATTGTCAGTCTTTTTACTAGATATTTGCAGTCCATGTCGGAGAATAATCGCAAAGGAAAAGAGACCTCTTTCTGTATCAGAAAATACTGCATTTTGCTTCAAAAATTTATTTGTACAACCTTTAAGTGTTCATTTTATTTTCTAAAGGCGAGAAATTTATTTCTACAGATTTACCCCAGCTTGTTAAAAAATTGGCATTGTTATGGCATTAACTGCTATTTATATTTGAAACACATTTACAGAGTCTTAGTATAACTTAAATTTTTTTCCATTATTCATTAGTGTGTGCATTTTTCTCCTTTTGAAACACATATTTCTGAGTCTGTTGGGTATGGAAAAAAGATTATGTTTGATTTATCACTCTAATTTAAGTTCATTGTCTCTTTTCCAGCGATTCTTATTTTTTTCTTTTTGTACAGTAGTAGAAAACGAAATCCAAGCAAACGTAAACCAGCTATTCAGCCATCTAGAACATCTGGAGATTTTGTCCAGCAAGGAGCCCCCTAACAAAAGACAGAATGCCAAACTGTGAGTGCTGTGACCCCCCCAGACCTCCAACATAGGCCTTTCTCCCAGCAGGGGGGCGGGGGCTATCAAATAGTGTGAATCTCTATTTACACATTGAAACATTGAGACTGTGCAAATATCAAGTCTCCATAAAGGGCACAGTTCTGTTTGAGTGATGCTCTCTCACAATAAAACGTCTGTGAGGTTAGTGGCTCAGGAGTCTTGTGTCTCCTTACCCATCTGTGTCACTTTGAAATTCTGCCTCCGGTGCTGTTTCTCTGACCAGACCCATGGCCACTTGAAGCCTAGTGCTGCCAGGGCGTTTCCTCTGCCCTTTGGTTCTCGTTACGTTCTTGGGTTGATATGAATCTTGCTCTTAATCGCTTCAGTCGGTCTATTTGTAATGAAATACCGATCTCATGTTTGATACCCCCCTTGAAATTAAAATGAAACCACTCTCACCACCTCCACCTGCTCCCAAAAGTGTTATGAAACTTTGTTGATGCTTTACTCCAAAGATGCCCTTGGGTTTCTTCCAGGAGAGCGATATAATCCATAGCAGGTCAGGAAGAGGTCATCGAGCCTGCTTCCTGTCACCTGTTCCCTGTCAGGCATCCAGAATCAGAGACCAGCAGGTATTTAAGTCAAGCTGCTGGAATCTCGTGTGCTGCAGCCCTACTTTAACCACAAGTGACTTCTTTAGTTTCAACATCGTTGGTCATACTCCGATTATTTGGGGGAGGGATAGCATGAAGAGGTGTAGAGAGAAGTAAGAAAATGTGGTCTTTCCTGAATATAAAGCCTGGTGACCTCAAATTGTGCCGCCCTGGGTTTCTGGAATGGAATCTCTCTCTCTTTCAATTCTAGTCGTGTCGACCAGTTAAAGTATGATGTCCATCACCTGCAGACTGCTCTCAGAAACTTCCAGCATCGGCGATACGCAAGGGAGCAGCAGGAGAGACAGCGAGAAGAGTTTCTGTCTCGCACCTTCACCACCAATGTAAGCCAGGCGCCTGGGTGGGGGTCTGCAGGCACGTGACAGCTGTTGGAGCTGGAGCTCCGGTCTCTGAGCTTCATCCTCTTGGGGGGTGTCTGAAGCAGGCTGATGAGGAGGAGACCGGCTGGAAATGGCGGTGGACTTTGTGCATTGCCTCAGAGACTATACCTGCACAGGGAATCTCTTTTCTAACACAGAAACCCGAAGAGGAAGCAGTTAACTTGAGGAAATGGGCAGAGGTGAAAATTACCTGGTGTGACTGGGCCGCTGCAGAGAGGTCACAGTTGACATGCTGGAAACGGTTTTCTGATCAGATAGAGACAGATGATTAGAACTTCGACCATCTGTAGTGAGAGCAGCATTTCCAAGCTGCCTTCAGGCAATGGCCATTATGCTGTGTGTGTGTGGTTCCCGGGTCAGATGCATTAAAATGTTTTTGTCTCTCGTCTGAGCAGCCATTTGGAGGAATTTGTCTGTAGACGGATTGCTTGACTTGAGCGTGTTTGAAAGTGGCCTGTAGGTTTGCGTGTTTGAGTTTGTAGAACACTCTTGTCCCTGCCCTTGGGGCTCAGGCTCATTTTCTGCACATGGCTGTAGAGCGGACTGGCCTCCTGGTGTCCTGTGTTATATAGTCCAGCAAATAAGGGGGTTTTGTTATGTTTTTTGTTTTTTATTTTTATTTCTTTTCATTTATTTGTTTATTTTGGTATTTTGGTTTTCTTCATAGAGATGTTCATTTTCCAGAGGTCTTAGGTTTCAAAGCGTACAATCACTTCCCATCGTGCAGGTATTTAAGTCTCTTCACTGTGTCCACACTTTCCCCAGGTGTTTCCGGATGAGCCTCTGTGGTTTCTGTTTCTCTAGAGCAAGCTGCCCAGTGCCAATTACTAACATTGAAAAGTGTGATGAAGACGTGTCGATAGTGTAGTGGTGAGACAGCCGACTTTCAGAGTGTCATGAACTATACGACTCACTAAAAGTTGTTGGCTGGGCTTTTGATTGTAATGGCATTGGTTCTTCAGGCTTCTTTTAGGCCAGAGATGATAGCTGGGAATTCTTTTGTGTCTTACCAGCCTGGTGTGATGCTGTAAATACAGTGGGCTATTAATAAAAACTGACTTTCTGAATGAACTTCTCTTTGTTATTCTGTGATTTGAAGTTATCATTCATTTTTCTGAGAGATAATGGCCTTTCAGGTGGGAGGGTAAGAAAGATTTATATATAAAAGGCATTTAACAAATGCTTGCCAAGTAAATGCATGAAGCCTCTAATAGACTCATTCAAACACTGGAGTCTTGTGCTCCAGTGAGCATTAGCTGTATGCAGAACAGCACTTAAGATGCTGAGAATAAAGCGTGTGAACAACTGATGACTCCTTCCTGTGAGAAACGCCTGCGTTAGCAAGGGGGAGTGCAAATGTGTACATGAAAAATGATTTTTCACTTGAACAGCGAAGAAAAAGTGGTTTACCGTCTTTGTGATGATGAAAAGTAAAAATGGCCGTGGTTGGCAAAAGAATTTGTGATTCTTTTCAGGAGGTGGTAAGAGAACAGTATTACGGCTGGTCATGACTGGTTTCTGTGTACAGTCTGTGTGAGTGTATCTACGTCAGTGTGAAGTTAGAGCCTAGGATTGGTTGTAGTGTTTCTCCCACAGGATGGTTAAGAGCTGGCTCTACACTCGGTAGGGATCCGGCCTGCCGGACTTAGCAGCTCTGTGAGGTGTTGGGCACGTTATTCCACCTGTCTGGGCTTCAGTATCTTCATCTCAAAAATGGGGATAATGTAGTAACCACCTCGTAAGGTGAGGGTGAGGAACAAGTGAGCTTAGGGTAGTGAGCGTGCAAAGTGGAAAGTACTTGGTCAGTATTAGTTTTTGTCTCCCATCCTTTTGTACAGAGTTTTCTTGCCTGCTGGGGAGACTAGTCCCATCTGAACACCAGTTGACCTTTAACAGAAAGCACAGTTCCTTCTATCCTTGTTATCAGTCTAAGTGGAGGGTAAGTTGTGGGTAAAAGAGCTAAAGAACAAAAGCAAATACTGAACACTATATTAAGGGGAAGCCAAGTAAAGGAACATTTGGAACAAGCTGGGTTAGTGAGTAGTCAGAGAAAGCTTTCGGAGAAGCCCAGTGAGGTCTTGAAGGAATAGAGTTTTTCCTAAGTGAGTGTAATGATGCAGAGGCAGGAATTAGCAAGACTTGTGCAGTGGATCTCATTTGGAGAGTAACGGTCTGAGGAGCGTGGACAGGCCACCGCAGACCTTCGCTTTGCCTTTTCTTCTCTGTTAGGCTCCTCTGGTTCTTGCACCGTTCCCTCTGGCTGTTTTGGCTTGGCCTGGGCCAAAAGGCAGAGCAGTCAGACGTGGTGGGACCGCAGGAGCTGGCCAGCAAGCAGTTAATCAAGTGCCTGCGTTTCTTTCACAGGACTCTGCCACCACCATACCAATGGACAAATCACTGCAGTTTAACTCCTCCCTCCAGAACATTCACCATGGCATGGATGACCTCACTGGAGGCGGGCACAGTATTCTGGAGGGACTGAGATCCCAGAGACTGACCTTGAAGGTGGGGTCCCTCCCAGGGGACAGGGAGAAGGCCGGGAGAAGGCCTCTTGTTTTGGCCTCATCCAACAGTTTGGTACCTGCGTTTACGTATTGGTTACGTGTCCCCAAATTGTGATACTATGATGGTGAGACAGGGCCTCTGAGTTGGGATCCTTCCTGGGGGCACTGAGAATTTTGAGCCAAAAGTAACCGAATTCCCTTTGCCAGTAGGTGTTTCTCGTGCTTGAGACGAATCATGAGATGGGACGTCTTTTGGTACCCAGGTCTTTTCCCATTTACTGAACTTATAGGAAAGTGACTGCTGCTCTGAGGAATCAGTAAGAGACGATGAAATTCTGCTGTAGAATCCACTGTGATGAGAAGGAAGACGTGGCTGTACTTTGGTGCCTCACTCTCGGGTTTTCCCATAGGGCCCCGGGGCTGCCTTAGAACCGTGACCCTTTGTGTGCTGTGCGGCAGTAACCAAATCCCCAGGCGTGGGGCCTCGGGCTGCCCTGGTTGATTAGCAGCAGGCAGCTTCTGGAGCACGTGCTACTGCTCCCCAGGACTCTCTATCTCCTTTTAGTCCCAGGTTTTGCTAGAAGCCCCGCCCCACAGGCTGAGGCCCCAACCCCTGGGCGTGGTTTGCAGAAACATTACACAGACTGGATGTCAGTGGTGATGTTTCAGCCTCAGCCCTTTTCCTGTATCAGCCCTGATGGATAATGGGGTGTGGGCTGTGCTTGTTATCAGGGTGTGGGTCCCTGTGAACGAAGCACTCCCAGCCACTGAGCTGTGAGAAACAGTCACTCGGAAGCGTGAGCTTTATCTTAGGGTTTGTTGCACCACATGGAGCCTGTCAGCTCTGTGGAGTTGAGGACATTTCTGCCGCCTTTACCAGAGAGAAGGTCAGGGGAGCCACGAGTGACACTGACTCCCTGCTGATGGCTGCAGTGCTGATGGTCTGAAGTGTGGTCTCTGACAGCTTCACGGCGCCCCCCTTTCAGAACAGCCACCTGCGTGATCTAAACTGATACGTGTTGATTCATCTGCCCTTTCTGTAAAAAACTACTGGCCTCCTTCCCACATCTCAGAAACACCCTTTTAGGGCAGGACAGACCATGTCACACAACGTGGACCAGGGAGGGTTAGAGCTTCTTGTTAAAGCAAATGTTAGCTTCCTGCCGAAGTTCGCTATCACTGAGGAGTACACGCCACTCCTGCCCCTCCCTGCACGGTCACCAGAAGTGACGTCTGGGAAGCCTGGTGAGGCCGTTGGAGGCTGGGGTGTGAGGTTTCCAACCCGGTTTCCTCTGCACACCCACTACCACCTATCTTCTGTCACTTGATTGCTTCCGCCTGCCTCCCACGGCACCTGTCAGGGAATTTCTGGTTTAACCACTTGGAAGGAACGTGGAAGAGAGCATGAAGGAGCTGGGTCCTGATTTGGGGAAATTTATTTCGTGGTTGAAAACAAATACTGTCTTTGAAATTTATAGTAATTTTCAAGTGATTTTTCGTAGCTTGATACTTGAACTTCAGGCAGTGAGGAAATGATCTGCGCTTTTACAGCAAAGCAGAATTTTTAGTGAGAGTCTTAACATTTACTGTCCTTGTTGTGAAAGAAACATGTCTCTGGTCTCCGCTGGCAGTAATCAAGCCTGACTGGAGAAATCCCTCTCCGTGAGACTTTTCCAGCGGTCGGGGCAGAACGGAGGTGGGAATTCCCATCCGTGGTGCCTCGTGTCATTCTCACTGGTCTAGTCCCCTCTCAGTTGCTCGTTAATGTGTTGTTCATTTAAACAAATGGGTGTGGGCATTAGTTAGATGCCATCCGTGCAAATACAGTTAGTAATGTGTTTAGATGTAATTTGGTATCTTCTCAGCATTTATTTCGTAAGACATTGAATGTGCTTAAAAATGAAAATTAGAAAGCAGAGAAGTACTGGCTGGGTGGTTGAGGAATGAAATACCCTTTTGTTTTTGGTGGGTGGTGCTGACAATTATATAAGGGGTTTTATGTCGTTGTGTGGTGTCGGTCAGTTGTGTTTCTGTCGTTCTGTCTCGGGCCACTTCAAACCGTCTCCTAAACATGGACTCTGACCCACACATTGTACTCAGTACAATCCCCAAGACTTCTTCTCTACAAAGTAGAGCAGAAATCTGATAGCAAGGATTTTGGAGCTACGGAGTAGGGCAAATTTTTTGATGTAGCCTTTTTTGATATAAAATACGTAAATTTAAAAATTTTTATTGACGTGTCATGTACATACAGGGAGGTGTACAGATCCTATTGTACAGGTCCTGGAATCCTGACAAATGCACACCTGTGTAACTCACACTGTATCAAAATCATTTTCGTCACCCCTGAAAGATCACTCGTGCCCTTTCCCTGCCAGTCTACCCCTCCCCCCCGGGCAACCAGGGTTGATTTATTTCACCATAAATTGGTTTTGTTTGTTATTGAACTTCGTATAAATGTATTTATAGGACTCTTTTGTGTGTGGCTTCTTCCTCTCAGGAGTGATTTCCAGATCATTTGTATTGTTACATGTTGGTAATTAGGTCCTTTTTAATGCTGAGCAGTATCCTTTTGTCAGATGTATCATAAAGTATATATTCATCCTCTGGTGATATACACCTGGATTGTTTCTAGTTTTGGATACTCTGTTTTCTTCTACAAGCTTTATTATTAGTAAAACAATAGAGAAGGGGGAATAATAGTAAGATGGAGAATGAAGATAAGGAATAGTTGACAAGCCTAAAGTCAAAACAGAGTCAGTCACGTGGGTGGGGAGATGAGACAGGTCCAGGAAGACGCTGAGGGAAAGGCTGCATGTCAGGCAGGATGCAGAGAAGGAATGAGGAAAGGGAATTCTTACACGATGGTGAACGTGCCGTTGTAGCTGTGGGACTTGAGCTCAGGCACTCTGCGCGCCGCTGCTCTGGGCTGAGATCTGCGCACGACAGCGTCCCATCTGTGCAGGTACACAGCTTGCAGATGTCCGTGCTTCTGGAAGCACTCTGCTCAGTTGTTGCAGGAAGTGTCTCAGATGACTCTGGCTCGCGAATTATGTTAACTTCCAGGTCCACAGGTTGAACTGTGACTTCAGTCGGGTTTGGATGCTGGCTCTGAACCTGCTCTGGATGTGGAGGTGTCACCTCCAGGCGCCTAGGAGAAGGAGCTGTAGTCTTGGTCAGGACTGCAGAAGACTTAACCTCCGTGGTAGGTTCTGCAGTTACGATCAGGCCCAGGTCCAAAGGGGGAACTGTGACGCTGGGTGACATTGGATGCTGATGATACTCGTCCTCACCTTGAGTTGGAACTCTCACCTCCTGATACAATGGAGGTTGTACTACAACCTTCTTAGGTGGCTCTGGAGACTGTTGTAGGTCCTTCTGCTGGACTGGAAATGGATCCACCTTCTCCAGGGGCCTTGGAAGGCTGAGCTTGGAACCCCTGTTGTGTCAGAGAAGGTTCTGCCTCCTTAAGGGGCTCTGGAGGCAGAGCTGGGGCCCCCTGCTGGACTGGAGATGATTTTGTCTTCTCAGGGGCCTGTGAAGGGGCCTCCTGCTGGCTAGGAGTTTTGATCTCTTCAGTGGGCTCGGGAGCTATGGAAAGCTCCAGATCCACAGATCTCATTGTGACAGTAGGCGATATTGGATGATAAGCTTCACCCACACCTAGAGGGGAGAATGTCACCTCAGGATGCACTGAAGGTTGATCTAGGACACCCGGGGAGGATTCTGGAGGCTGAGCTGGAGTTGAAACTGTCAGTTCATCATGCTCTGGAGTTTGAGCTGGTTGTTCCTGCAGAGTTGCCGAAGGTTCTACCTCCCTTGGAAACTGAGCTGGGGTCTCCTGCTGGGTTGGAGAAGATTCTGCCTCATTAGGGGGCTCTGGAGGCTGAGCTGAGGCTTCCTCCTGGGTTGGAGAAGGTTCAGCTCCAAAAGGCTCTGGAGGCTGAGGTGGGGCCTCCTGCTGGACTGTGGAAGAGTCAACATCCTTAGTAGGCTCTGGAGTTATGGTAAGTTTCACACCCATAGAGTTAAGTGTGACACTGGGCAAGTTTGTCTTATAAGCTGGAAACAGTCCTGCAAGTCCAGGTACAATGTCATTACTTACTGGAATGGTAGGGAACTCGGGGGCTTGAGTTGGTGCCTCTTGCTGGACAAAAGAAGTTTCGACCTCTTCTGGAGGCTGTGCAGGCTGAGCTTGGGACTCCTGCTGCATTGAAGTAGGTTGAACCTCCTCAGGGGGCTTTGAGGGCTGAGCCACGTCCTCCGTCGGGAGTGCGGAAGCTTCATCCTCTTCAGGGGGCTCTGAGGGCTGAGCCACGTCCTCCGTCTGGAGAGCGGAAGCTTCATCCTCTTCAGGGGGCTCTGAGGGCTGAGCCACGTCCTCCATCTGGAGTGGGGACGCTTCAATCTTCTCAGGGGGCTCTGAGGGCTGAACCACGTCCTCCGTCTGGGGTGGAGAAGCTTTAATCTCCTCAGGGGGCTCCGAGGGCTGAGCCACGTCCTCCGTATGGAGTGGGGACGCTTCAATCTTCTCAGGGGGCTCTGAGGGCTGAACCACGTCCTCCGTCTGGGGTGGAGAAGCTTTAATCTCCTCAGGGCGCTCTGAGGGCTGAGCCACGTCCTCCATCTGGAGTGGGGACGCTTCAATCTCCTCAGGGGGCTCTAAGGGCTGAGCTACGTTGTGGGGGCAGAGCCCCAGAAAGTAGTTTCCAGGCTCTCGGCCTCACATAGACAGGTGCCTGGCTCAGGTAGTAAATGGCCATCAATGTGATTGGATGGCCATCAGCTGTGGCTAGTTGGCCGTCAGCTGTAACCAGTGAGCCATTGGCCACTAATATAACTGCTGTGGCTACGCTAGCAGAGGAGAAGGGAGAAGTGAGAAAGAATGGGGCTAGCAAGAAGATGGCGGCTGGGCTGGCAAGCGTGGATGGCGGTTTGCGGACAGTGTGGATCCAGCCTCCAGTGAGAGTATAGTGCCGCCAGAGAGAATATAGTGGTATGACTCCCCTACCTATGGCTCCGTGGGAGTTCCTTTTTGGCCTCACCATATCCTGCGTTCTTGTATGGGGAGCGGGAGCAGAGACCCCGCAGGCCGCCCCGCATGACAAATGGCACAGCGAGCAGGGTCTCCCGCATGGCAAATGGCGCAGCGAGCAGGGTATGGTGCCGGCCAAAGCTCTCCGAACTGCGGTGGAGCAGTTTCTGCGTGAGTCTGAGGAAGACCAGGAGGAGCAGCTGCCGGAGAGCTGGACCCCCGTGGAGGGGTGGGAGGACGTGGACGGTTCTCCCACCAGCACAGGAAAAGCCATGCAGCTGCTGCAGAGATGGAGCCCCGTGGAGAGGTGGAAAGATGTGGACGGTTCCCCAACCAGCACAGGACGGAGAAAGTGAAGGTCGTTGCAACCCTGTGGGCCGGGAGGTTCCTGCTCAGGCAACCCGGATGCAGGACTTGTAGTCCCAGGAGGTAACGCTTGCTGAGTCCTCCGTGGGAGATGAGGGTGAGGTCAAGGTCGTCCCTCACCCCCAGGACAGCCCTGGTGAATGACTATGGACTATGGGGAGTTGCCTTCCATCCCTAATTTAATGGACCGCTTGACTGTTTGTTTGGGAACTGTTGTTAGTGGAACTGGGGGATATTTGCTTTTGTCTCTTGACTGGCCGCCATTGAGAATATGTAAGCACCTTGATTGTGAGTCGCTGTTGTTCCAGCAGGGTACCCTGAGAGGCACAGAGAGAGTGGCAGTGCCCTGAGAAACCCTGGCTGTGTCCAGGAAGTGTGGCTGTGCCACAGAGAGTGGCAGTGCCCTGAGAGCCCTGGCTGTGTCCAGGAAGTGTGGCTGTGCCCACAGAGAGTGGCAGTGCCCTGAGAGCCCTGGCTGAGTCCAGGAAGTGTGGCTGTGCCCACAGAGAGTGGCAGTGCCCTGAGAAATCCTATCTGTGCCCGGGGAAACTAGTAGTACCCTAAGAAGCCCAGGAAGTCTGGCCGTGCCCAGAAGTACTGGTGGTGCCCTGAGAAAGCCTGGCTGTGTCCGGGAAGACAGGTGGTACCCTAAGAAGTCCAGGAAGTCTGGCCGTGCCCAGAAGTACTGGTGGTGCCCTGAGAAAGCCTGGCTGTGTCCGGGAAGACAGGTGGTACCCTAAGAAGTCCAGGAAGTCTGGCCGTGCCCAGAAGCACTGGTGGTGCCCTGAGAAACCCTGGCTGTGCCCAGAGAGCCTGGCTATGTCCAGGATATTGCATTCACCTCCAGGCTCCTCGCACAGGGCCCCTCGCGGAAGACGCTTGTCGTGTAGATTGTGAGGCGAGAGCCTGTAGGGGTGGAGTGTGGGGGCGGAGCCCCAGAAAGTAGTTTCCAGGCTCTCGGCCTCACGTGGAGGAGTGCTGGCTCGGGTAGTAGATGGCCGTCAGCTGTGGCTGATTGGCCGTCAGCTGTAGCCAGTTAGCCAATTAGCCGCCAATATAACTGCTGCGGCTGCGGCTACGGAGGAGAGGGGAGGAGAGAGAAGGATGGGGGCTAGCAAGAAGATGGCGGCTGGGCTGGCAAGCGTGGATGGCGGTTTGCGGACAGTGTGGATCCAGCCTCCAGTGAGAGTATAGTGCCGCCAGAGAGAATATAGTGGTATGACTCCCCTACCTATGGCTCCGTGGGTGTTCCTTTTTGGCCTCACCATATCCTGCGTTATGTGGGGAGCGGGACCAGAGGCCCCGCAGGCTTCCCCGCACGACAAATGGCGCAGTGAGCAGGGTATGGTGCCGGCCAAGGCTCTCCCAAGAGTGGTGGAGCAGTTTGTGCGTATGAACACTCAGTCTCAGGAAGACCAGGAGGAGCAGCTGCCGGAGAGCTGGACCCCCGTGGAGGGGTGGGAGGATGTGGACGGTTCTCCCACCAGCACAGGAAAAGCCATGCAGCTGCTGCAGAGATGGAGCCCCGTGGAGAGGTGGAAAGATGTGGACGGTTCCCCAACCAGCACAGGCCGGAGAAAGCGAAGGTTGTTGCAGCCCTGTGGGCCGGGAGGTTCCTGCTCGGGCAGCCCGGATGCAGGACTTGTAGTCCCAGGAGGTAACGCTTGCTGAGTCCTCCGTGGGAGATGAGGGTGAGGTCAAGGTCGTCCCTCACCCCCAGGACAGCCCTGGTGAATGACTATGGACTATGGGGAGTTGCCTTCCATCCTTAATTTAATGGACCGCTGGACTGTTTGTTTGGGAACTGTTGTTAGTGGAACTGGGGGATATTTGCTTTTGTCTCTTGACTGGCCGCCATTGAGAATATGTAAGCACCTTGATTGTGAGTCGCTGTTGTTCCAGCAGGGTACCCTGAGAGGCACAGAGAGAGTGGCAGTGCCCTGAGAGCCCTGGCTGTGCCCAGGAAGTCGGGCTGTTCCCAGAGAGAGTGGCAGTGCCCTGAGAGCCCTGGCTGAGTCCAGGAAGTCTGGCCGTGCCAAGAAGCACTGGTGGTGCCCTGAGAAAGCCTGGCTGTGTCCGGGAAGACAGGTGGTACCCTAAGAAGTCCAGGAAGTCTGGCCGTGCCCAGAAGCACTGGTGGTGCCCTGAGAAACCCTGGCTGTGTCCGGGAAGACAGGTGGTACCCTAAGAAGTCCAGGAAGTCTGGCCGTGCCCAGAAGCACTGGTGGTGCCCTGAGAGGCCCTGGCTGTGCCCAGAGAGCCTGGCTGTGTCCAGGATATTGCATTCACCCCCAGGCTCCTCGCACAGGTCCCCTCGCGGAAGACGCTTGTCGCGTAGATTGTGAGGCGAGAGCCTGTAGGGGTGGAGTGTGGGGGCAGAGCCCCAGAAAGTAGTTTCCAGGCTCTCGGCCTCACATAGACAGGTGCCTGGCTCAGGTAGTAAATGGCCATCAATGTGATTGGATGGCCATCAGCTGTGGCTAGTTGGCCGTCAGCTGTAACCAGTGAGCCATTGGCCACTAATAAAACTGCTGTGGCTATGCTAGCAAAGAGGAAGAACGGGGGCTAGCAAGAAGATGGCGGCTGGGCTGGCAAGTGTGGATGGCGGTTTGCGGACAGTGTGGATCCAGCCTCCAGTGAGAGTATAGTGCCACCAGAGAGAGTATAGTGGTATGACTCCCCTATCTATGGCTCCGTGGGAGTTCCTTTTTGGCCTCACCATATCCTGCGTTCTTGTATGGGGAGCAGGAGCAGAGACCCCGCAGGCCGCCCCGCATGACACCCTGCACGACACCAGGTCATATTAATTTTTGCTCCAAAAGACGCATTAGGGCTTATGTTCAGGGGATGACATCCTGAAAAATCATGCTAGGGCTTATTTTCCCGTTAGGTCTTATTTTGGGGAAACACAGTAGGGAGAGGTAAACAACCTGGCCATTTACGTAGTTTGGTTCTTAAAGGTTGTTACTCAGAGTTAACAGCTGGTGGAGATTCTACCTGATGACCAGAGACGGCAACCTTCACTGGAAGAGCTGCCTAAGCCAAAGGCTGAAACCAGGCCAGGGGTCAACTCTTACAAGCAAGTAAGTTGCCAGACAACTGAGCTAGGTTTGTCAGTCTCTAAGCCTGCAGGGCTGGGAAGTAGGGGAGCTGTTCTGTTGGGGGACTCGACTAATCAGAAGGAGAGAGAGAGAGAGAGAGAGAGAAGGAAGGCACAGCCTGTAGCATTCACACCACTATAAAATTACAAAGCGAGATCAAAGGAGAAAGTGCAAAACGGGTGCACACATCCTGCTCCAAAGGGACAGATCCCGCCCACGGAGTAGAACGAAGCCTTTGCACTGGCTGTTCCTCTGCCTGGAATGCTCTTCCCCTTGACACTTGGATGGTCAGGTCCTTTACTTCATTCAGCGCCGCTCAATGTCGCCTCCTCAGAGAGGCTTCCTTACTTCCCCTTCTGGAACAGCGTCGCCTACCACTCCCCCCTGCTTTATTCTTCTGCTTAGCAGTTATCACCACCAGGTGACAAAAATAGTCCTGTATTTTTGTGTTTGTGTATTGCTTATGTCTTCCCAATAATGTGAAACTATGAGAGAAGGGGCTTTGTTTATATCCCCAGCACCTAAAATAGTTCCTGGTACATAATAAGCGCCGAGTAAATAACTGTTGGATGAATATGGGATGTTGTAAAGGTTTTTAGGAGAGGGCTGCTTTTCTAACCTGGCTTTCAAAGACGAAAGAGAACAAGATGGCCACGTAGGGCATGACCAGGAGAGGAGAAATGAGGGGCGGGGGTGTGAGGAAGTGGCTCTCACAGAATGGGTTGCAAATCATGTATCTGATAATGACCTAGTATCCAGAATATATAAAGAACACTTACAATTCAATAACAAAAAGACAGATAATCCAATTTAAAAATAGGAAAAAGAGTCTGACTAGACATTTCCAACCAAAAGTTATACAAATGACCAATAAACACATGAAAAAGTGCTCAAGATCACCAGTCGTAAGGGAAATGCAAATCAAAACCATAATGAGATAAGATAACATTTTTCATCCACTAGGACAGTTATCATAAAAATAACAAGAACAACAGATACTAACACTTGCCGGTGACGATGTGGAAACATAATCTCCTGGTGGGAGCATAAATGGTGAAGCTGCTTTGGAAACCTGAAAAACTCACCTCCCTCTGAGGCCCTGACAGAACTCTGACTGATGGCAACACACACACAAGAAGCTGCAGGCCAGAGGGGTGAGTTCCTCAAAAGGTTAAACACAGAGTTACCATGAGACCCAACAATTCCACTCCTAGGTATGTACTCAAGAGAATTAAAAACATACATACACACAAAGACTTGTACATGAATATTCATAGCAGTATTATTCATAATTATTCATCTTCCCAAAGTGGAAGCGTCCAAATGTCCATCAACAGATGAACAGAAAAATAAACTGTGGCATATTAATACAGTGGAATATTATTCAGCAGCAAAAAGGAATAAAGGATTCATTCATGCTACGACGTGGATGAACCTTGCAAGCGTAAGTTAGGTAAAAAGAGCCAGACACAAAAGGCAACATATTGTATGATCCCATTTATATGAAATGTCCAGAACAAGTGAATCTATAGACAGAAAGTAGATCAGTGGTGGCTTAGGGCTGCAGTGGAGGTGGGGAGATGGGGAGCAACTGCTAAAGGTTATGGGGTTTCTTTTTGCGGTGATGAAAATGTTCTAAAATTAAATGTATTGATGGTTGCAAAACTCTGTGAATGTTAAAAACCATTGTACACTTTAAATGGGTGAATCATGGTATGCAAATTATATCTCAATAAAGCTGTTACAAAAATAAAAGAAACCTAGAGATGGGACTGGAGTTGCACCCTCTCACTGATAAATTTCATCAGCCGCCACACAAACAGAACGAAACTAAACATGAATCATTACGTACGACCTCTCGCTTCCTCTAACTTCCTGTGTGCTTTTCCTTCACTTGCACACCCTACCCGTGAACACACTTGACCTAAGAACGCTGGTTGCAAACCCTGGGCTGGTGCTCAACGTGGTCCTCCGTGTTGATGGCTCTGAGTAACTTTCAAGATCTCATTTATTCCAAGAAACATTTATTTAGAACCCATGTTCTGCAAAGCACTTTGAAGAAAAGAAATATAGCTATGCCCTCAATTGTTTGCAGTCCTATAGGAGAGTTAAGACCTATCATTTAGGATTCACTCACTTGACATAAAAGAAAAACCCCAAATACCAGTGGCTTAAACAAGATAAACTTAGTTCTCTTCCTTGAGGTCACTAAGAACCCAGGCTCTTTATGTTTCTGTTGTGTTCTAACACAACGATTTCCCATCCTAAGGGTCACTTCCTGGGCCAGTATGGTTGCTGGAGTGGGTTGAGAATGAATGGGAATTGAGGCAGAGGGAGCAAAGAAATGACACAGTAGTTGGATGTGCATAGGGGACAAAAGAGGAATTTGTGAAGATAGGAGATAGACGCAAGTGAAGGGACCTGATGCAGAAGGAGAAACTGACGATGGCTTTGGGGGTAGAACACCTCAGGAGTTCAGTTCTTGAGAAGATGAGAGGAGATGGCAGCTACGGACCATGTGGAGCAAATGATCTTGGGGTGGAGCAGGGACACTCTTCCAATTGTCACAAGAAGTTGAACAGGGTTCAGATGGGGAGGTGGGAAGGTGCGGGCACTCCTCAGGGACTGCTTCTGGTTTCTCATTGAAGTGGTCTCCTTCCCCCTCTTTCTTTCTTTCTTTTTTTCTCTCCTGACAAACACACCAGGGCAGGGCACCAAATATATCACTGTTCCACCTAGTTGGCTACTGATAACGTAGTATCCCTCAGACACTTGGTTTTGTGAACTGTATAATGTCCCAGAGTAAGATGGCTGCCCAAAGACAAGCTGCCAGAAGCAGATGGGAGAACACTGAGGGTCTTCCTGAGCCCATGAGTAGTAGGGGCCCCCAAGCCTGGCCTCCTGTTCTGGTTCTTTCTCTGCCAGGCATCAGGCTTCTCTCTGTCGCTGGTTTCCAAAGCTGCTTGCCTTTGGCACAGCTTCTCTGTGTCCACCCCCAGGAATCAGCTTCCAGAAGCTAAGGCCCACACGTCACTGGCCCCTCTCCAGATGCCGGCCAAAGTGCCTGCAAGGCTTTCCAAACCTCACATTGTCTTTCAGACACAGAGCTGGGGACACAGAGCTCTTGTGATGGGACAATCACTGCTTTCTGGGCCCTGCTGACTCGGGAGACACTGGCTGGGTGTGGCAGGCAGGGAGCCCAGGATAGGGCTGCCCACTGCCAGTCAGGCCTGGGGAGAAGGTGCAGGTCTCAGGGCCCTGGGCTGGCTCCTGGCTGGGGTGGGGAGGGCCAGGACAGAGAGAGTGTTCACTCCTCCTCCAGACAGTTGTCAAACACTCATCTCTGGGAATCCCTGTGGACCTGGCCCTGTGCTTGGTACCGTGGCAGCACAAAGACAGAAGTCATGGCCCCTGCCTTCCAGGAACTTCTGTCCTATAGGCTCCAGCAGGACATTAACTACAGAAAAACAGAGCACAGGAGCGAATGTCAGCCAGGGATTTCTCAGTTGCTGTAACGTGACATCTAGAGCAAAAAGATTGTGTGGTTCTTACTTCTCAAAGTAATTCAGATTTGAATTACTTTGAAAGTAAATTTGAAACATTTGAAAGTAAATGTTATGTTTTAAAATATGTGTGTGTGTGTATCAAAATTAACATTAGATTTTTCTGGTTGCAAAATTCTAAGTAAGTTTATCAAAGCTGAAATCTTTTCTTTCTCTGTTAGCCCCCTCAGTTAGCTGGTACCCTAAGTCCATGCTTTGAATTATGCAACACCAAACCAATCTTAAAAAGGGAATATTTTGGCCCCATGTCTGAAAACATTCCAGCTTCAGGCTTGGCTGGATCCAGGTGCTTATAACATACCGTATGAAAGCTGCCTGATTCTGCTTTTCTCCGTTTTGGCTTCATTCTTGGAGAAGCTCATACTCCTAGGATTGTATCCTGTGCTTATCAGTCCCACTTGAAAGAATGGGCCCATCTCCTGGTCACACCAGCAAAGTCCTGATTTAACTAGCTCTGACTGGGTAACAGGTCCATTCCTGGACCAACCTCTATAGTGGTTAGGGGTGGGTGGAAATGAAGGTAGTTGGAGAGAAATATGATGCTGTGACTGCTAGGCCTGAGTCATATGCCTCTGTCTGGATCCTGGGGTGGAGTCAGCTTTTTCTGGACCATATGACCGAAGGTGGGTTATACAATAGATACTTTCCCAAGGAAGAGTGGGGTGTTATGATCAGGAGGCAGCTGGATGCAGGGTAGGGTCACAATCAACACCCACTGCTGGTAGGGTAGTGGAATGTGCCCTCAGAGAGGTATGAGCCAAGGACTGTGGGAATTCAGGAGGGAGATGCCATTTCCAGCTAAAGGAATCAAGGAAGGCTTCACGTGAAGGATGCATCTGGCTGGGCCTTGAAGGACGACTGGAGTTTAAGTGTTGGCTCTGGCGGGACGGGGAGGAAGGGAATCCTGGCCAGAGGGAACAGTGTGAGCAAAACATGGAGATAATCAGAGAGGAGCAAAAGCCGAAGCCGGATGAGGGAAAGGCCTTGAATGCCGGGCAAGGGGCATGGATTGAATTTGGAAGGCATTCGTGGATGGTTCCGGAGCCAAGGATGGCCTCATCAGATCTGAGCTCCCGGGAGCTGCTACTACTTGCCAAAGGGGACCTGACCCTCTGCTCCTCTCCGCCCCTCTGGGCTGACCTGGGTGCCTACAGATCCCTCTTCCTTTGGTACAGCTCACACTCGACTGGCGTTTTCCAGTAGAAATGCTGAGTGAGAAGCAGAGGGAAAGTGCAAGCACAAAGTGTGATTACAGAGCCTAGCTTTCTCTTGCTAAAGTACAGAAAGCCTGAATACCCAGCATCCTCCTTACTCTGGGCTTAACCTCCCCTCCCCCACCCTGTCAGTTGAGCCTGAGGCTGGAATGGGGGTTGGCAGCAGTGTCCACTCCGTGGGACCCTCAGAATCCATTTTCTGCCCTGAATAGTACTTGCTCTAAAGCAGCCCTGGCTCAGGCGGGGGGCGGGGGGCACCCTCAAGTCTCACCCCTAAATTCCTCCCCTGACCCTGCTCTCATTGTGTCGCCCAGAAGTATCAGAAAAATCAGCTGAAGGCTGAGTGGGGCCTGGTTCTCAGCCCCTCATGTGTAGGGTTGCGGACCAGTCAAAAGTGTGGGCTTTGGGGTTAGTCAAACCTGTGTTTGAATTCCACTTCTTTCCCTTACAGACAAGTCCCATGACCTTCCCAAGTCTCGGGTTCCTTTTCTGCAAAAGGGAACACGGAAGCTACCCTTCACGGGACTGGTGGGAGGATGAGATGGGATCCTGCCTGTTATACACAGGCACAGGGTACATCTGCAATAACCGGTGAAAGGGTGAAGGAGGGAAAGAGCCACCCAGGGAGGGAGGAAACGACCGGCAGACTCCTGCCCCTGGGAGCGCTCTGAGCTTAGCCTGTGCGTGAGGCCATGTAGTCAGGCTGTGCAGACGCAGGCGAAGGGAGGCCAGGATAGAGCACAGGGGCCAAAGGCATCACCACCCTCAGACACACTCCTGGACTTTGAGCTCCTTTTGCCTGTTGGGCTCAGGGAAGCCCCAATGAACACATCATCATGTCATCCATCCTGGAGCTCCCCAAATTTAGGGAGGGAGGCATGGGCTCTGGGTCATGCCAGAGGGCCCGGAAATTCTGACTATGCCAATATGCCCCAGGTGGACCCCTCTGAGCTTCATGTTCCCCCATTCGTTAGGAGATCTGTGTCAGATTCTTCGAGGTCCCCAGGCTGCCAAAGGAGCAGGCTTTTAACAGAGTTTTCACAAAGCTCAGGCTGGATAGGCCTGAAGGATTGGGTAGGGGTGACGGGGAGGGAGACGAAGGCTCAAACCAGGGGTCCCCAGCTTTACTGAGCCCCTCAGCAAAATAATTTGAGGATGTATCCCCCAAAACGTACTTATTTATGTCAGAAACATATACTATTACACTAATATATTAGGCCCACTATAAAATACATATAAAATGAAACATTTTCAAGAGATATCAATAGGAAACAAACAAATTACAGCCCATCCATACAATAGACTACTACTGAGCTATAAAAAAGAATGAGGTCTTGTAACTCAATAAGGAGAAGATAACTAAATTTAAAAATGGACAAAAGATTCGAATAGACATTTTATCAAAGAAGATATGTGAATGGCTAATAAGCACATGAAAATGCTCAATTTCATTTACCATTACAGAGATGCAAATTAAAACCACATGAGCTACCCCTTCACACCCTCTAGCATGGCTACAATCAAAACGATAGATAGTGGAGGACAGCCAAGATGGCGGAGAACTAAACACCGTGCCTGCTTTCTTCCGTGAACACATTAAAATTACAACTAAATTATAGAACAATCAACCTGGAGAACCAACTGAAGTCTGGCTGAACAGAAGTTTTATAACTAAGGATAGAAAGAGAAGCCACATTGAGGCTGGTAGGAGGGATGGAGATGCAAAATGGGCTGATCCCAAACTTCCATGTGGCAGATGAAAATTGGAGGATACCTTGACGGTGTAGGTTCCCCCCAAAGGAACAAAGGGCTCCAGGCCCACTCCAGGCCCCTCAGGCCAGGAAAAGGAGCCCTCACAAGACCTGGCTGTGAAAAACAGCGGGCATTCCAACCATCCAAGTGGGACGGGAGGCTGTAGGAAACCCAGACGTCCTCTTAAGTGGCCGGCGTACAGACTGAATCACTTGAAGGCACTCACCTTGGACTCCAGCGGAGGAACAGTGACTCAGGGGGTGTCGGAAGAATATGGGGAGCAGACTGAGGTGTGTAGCTTCAAGGCCAGAGCTGGAGGACAGCCCTGTTTTCCTCGTGAGGGGTCCTGTTCCCAAGCAGCTAGCAGGGTGCCGCCATCTTTAATATGTTGAGCCCCCCCCCTATGCTTATGGCCAAATCTGAATCTGATTGGTCTGGGAGCTCTACAGCTCTGCCCTGTTGACTCACTGGGACCCCGCCCCATCCAACTCCCCCAACGCCCGAGGCACTTTCTCTGTGAGCAGCCAGCCCTGCCACATTGCACTCTTTCTTGGAAAACTATCGGAGTCCCAGAGCCCTGGGCAGGCAACGACTGTTCTCGGTGAGCTCTGAGACTTTTGCTGAGTAGCTCCAGGCTCAGCACTGGCACCAACCAGAGTCTACAGTAACCTGATGACCACAAGTTTCTCACTGTAGTGACTCCCTGAGACCCTGCCTTTTCTAACTTGCATACCACACGGGGCTTTATCAGCCGCTGAACTTTACGGGAGCTAGCAGGTGGCAGCAGGACTTGGGGAGTCCTGGCTTTTTGCAGAGATACCCCAGGCCCAGTACTGGTGGCAGCCATCTTCAGTTTGCAGCGTGGCCTCTCCCACATGCCTCCAGGTTTAGCACAGGGAGCAAAAAACCACGGATTGCTTTGTAGCTCCTACCAGGTAGTTCCTGGCTGGTCACAAGCAGTGGATGACCTATGCCTGCACCAGAGCCCCTCCCAAAAGGCCCCAGAACCAACATACTTGGAGGTTGGCTTCAGACCATAGCAGAGCACTGCTCAATTGACCCCTCAAGCGGTACATACAATGGGTGGTCTCAACAGGCACCAGAGCCTGCTGGGGCAAATTCCACTCAGTGAGGTAAGCCCCCCATAGAGCAGCCCATAAGCTGTGGATGGGGCAAAAACCCACAGCCAATCAGCCTGTGGGTCAATCGCACCCACTGATGTGCCAATAGCAATCAAGTCTCAACTATAACAGGAGGACACACACAAACCACATAAGGGACACTCCTGGAGCACCCGGTGCAGGTGACTGGGGAGACTATGCCAGGGCCCCATAGGCCACCTGGCAAGACTGGGAGACATAGCAGATCTACCTCTTACACAGAAACAAACACAGGGAGGCAGCCAAAATGAGGAAACAAAGAAATATGTCCCAAATAAAAGAACAGGAGAAAACTCTAGAAAAAGAATTAAACAAGATGGAGGCAAGCAACCTACCAGAGACAGAATTCAAAACAATGGTTATGAGGATGCTCAAGGAACTCAGTGAGAACTTTAACAAAGAAATTGCAAGCATAAAAAAAGGACATGGAAACCATAACATGGAACCAGTCAGAAGTGAGGAATACAATAACTGAAATGAAGAATGCACTAGAAGGAATCATCAACAGACTAGATGAAGCAGCGGATATAATCAGCGATTTGGAAGACAAGGTAGTAGAAAACACAGTAGGAACAGCAAAAAGAAAAAAGAATCAAAAAATAAAAAATTAGGATAGTTTCAGAGACCAGTGGGACAACATGAAGCATAACAACATTCACATCATAGGGGCACCAGGAGAAGAGAGAAAGTAAAGGATTGAGACCCTATCTGAAGAAATAATGACTGAAAATGTTCCTAACCTGGCTAAGGAAATAGACATACAAGGCCAGGAAGTGCAGAGAGTCCCAAACAAGGTGAAAACAAACAGGTCCAGACCAAGACACATTAAAATTAGAATGGCAAAGGTTAAAGACAAAGAGAGGATCCTAAAAGCAAAAAGATAAAGACAATTAGTTACTTACAAGGGAGCTCCCATAAGATCGGCAACTGATTGGTCCCAGAGCCCAGCCCAGTGCCCACACTTATGGGCACTTGTCAGGAGATAAGAGAATATGGTGACTGGCTGAGCCGGGGTCCCACTACTCAGGACCCAGCCTTAGTTTGGCCGTTTTTCCACAGTGTGACCTCGGGCCCCATCTGTAAAGGGGCATAATAATAATACCCCTCGCATAGGGTTGTTGTGATGACTAGAGAATGGCCTGGCAGAGGGCTGTCAGCTAAAATGCAGCACGCCTATACTGCATGGAGCAAACACGCGCCAGGGTCTTGGGAGTGTTATCTTGGGAGAAGTGGGCAAGGAACTGAGGGCAATTATCAGGGATGGCGAAGGATGGACGGGGCAGAGGTGCCAAGGTTCAGCCTGGAGGCCTGAGCTCAGAACCACCCTCTGAGCAGGAGCCCTGCGCTGGCGGAGGGCCAGAGCCCTCTCCCTCTGCACCACGCCAGGCCTCACCTTGCCTCTTCCTCCACTACACGTCGTCAGCCTCATCCCCCAGCCTTGGAGCTCAGGGCTGCACTGAAACTTGTAGGCTGGGGTCCGGAAGTGGACGAGACTCCAGGGTTTTCTTGGTCCACGTGCCCAGCGGGCCCCAAACTCTTTGGAACCTGCCCTATCTTCATTGAGAATCAGCCCCTGGAAAAAGACCTCTGTCGCCCCCTACTGGCAGCTCTGGGTCAACAAACCAATCCCTGGTTCGCAGAGGCTGATCCCGACCCGTGTCCTGAGCACACCTGGGACCACTTCCAGTGGCAGGGAGGTGGTTCGGAGCCCCATCAAGACCGAGGTCTGGCTTGTGATATTTACTTGGACTCCTGCAGCTGCCTAACTGGTTTCCCTCTCGCCCTCCTGCACTCACAGCTGGGAGAACACCTTTCTTTAAAAGCCTGTCTGTGGAATACTACTTAGCAATAGCAAGTAATGAACTCTTAATACCCACACGACTTGAATGGATCTTAAGGGCATTATGCTGAGTGCAGAAAGCCAATCTCAAAAGGATACATGTTCTAGGGTTCCAACTATATATATCGCTTTCTCCAAATGACAGAATTGTAGAGAGCAAGAGGGTGCTACGAATTAGGGAGGGGCAAGGAGGGTGTGGCTATAAAGGGGCAGCACGAGGGATTTCTTTTAACGTGACGGAACAAGTCTGTATCTTGATTGTGGTGGGGGTTATATAAATCTATACATGGGATAAAATGCCAAGAAATTATACAGGAAAACGTACAAAAAAGTAAGGTCTGTAGTCTAATATTGTAGAGCACCACTGCTTTCCTGGTTTTCATAATGCAGTAGTTATGTAAGCTGCCACCACTGGGGAAGGCGGGTGATGGGTACATGGACCTCTCTGTACTATTTATGTGGCTTCTTGTGAATCAATAATTCTTTCAAAGTAAAAAGTTTAGTAAACGAAAAAAGCAAACCTGGTTATATCATCCACCTGCTCGTCTCTACCTGGCAGCACCCGGTGGGCTGCAGAGACTGAAATCCATGAAAGGAAGTCTGCCAACTTCCTTAATAAACCAAACCTTTCCTGAGGCTGGCAACAGAAGAATATGACCCGGAGGGGGCGGGGTGGGTGGGAGGCCGGGATTGGACCTCGGAGCCAGTTCTACCTGGTCGGGCCTCACTTGTTAATCCCAATGGGTTGTCTACTGTGCTGGCCTGAAGGGGACGCTCTTCCACCTCCGATGTACTGGCCCCAAATGGACAAAGTACCCTTTCCTTAGCACTGCTGGGACTAAGTCTTGAAAAAAGGCTGCTCTAGAATTGTCAGAAACAAGTCACAGTCCAATGTGCAGTCCCGCCTGCCAGGTATTCTGGCTGCACCCTGGGGGCTCCTCCAGGACACTTGTGCGGCTGGCTCCCACTGGGCCCACCACAGAGGCTGTCCCGCCCCAGGAACCAGGACGCCTGGGGCCTGAGGAATGAAGACTAGAGAAGCTTCACAAGTGTCCCTGCACCAGGTTCTGGGCCATGTAGATGGCACACAAGTCTCCGAGGTAAGTGTGAATGTCCTAACATTGAGCTGACACTTCCCAAGACCTCCCTGCTCAGGGATCTTCCTGCCCGTTGTCCTGATGACCATGGGTGCCACAGGAACCCTTTCATTGTGGTCCACAAGGCCCTGCACACTGTGCCCTGCCAGCCTCTCCAGCATCACCTCACATCCATGCCCACTGGATTTCTAGGCTTCCGTCCCGATGGTCTTGGATTTTGTTCTCAGAAGCCTTTCTGTCCAGGGCCTTTGTGCACGCTGTTCCCTCTAACTAGACACTTTCCATAATTCCTCGCCTTGTTGACTTGTCCTCATTTTTAGTGCTTGGCTCAAATGTGACTTCTGCATTGGGATCCGGGGTCCATGGGGAACAGTTATATCCCAGTGACACCTTCGGAGCAGTCTGCTTCAGAGCACCAAGTAGTCAGGTCAAACACCTTATTATGTCCAGTTCTGCTTTAGACCTGGATGAGGGGGTCCCTGCCGAGCTATGGGTCCCCTTACTCTGTACCTTCTCTGGCCCTCCTCACAGGATGAGGAATCCGTGGGGCCTCCTTAAGCCCAGGCCCTTCCCTTTAAACCATGCTCCTGCTATGCAGGACTCCGGAATCCCCTGCCCAAATGGCTCCAGGCCCATTTCCTCAAGGGTGGACCAAGGGACAGCAGGTTGCAGGGGGCATGGCGTTTTGCACCTGTGAACTGGAGTGTCCACATGTGCACATCTGAACCTCTTCTTGGCGCAGGATGGTTCTGCGAGTGGGAAGCTCTTCTCATGCCACCATGTTTGGGCACAGATTTTGGAAGAATCAAAAAAGTTTACATTCAAACCTGGCCTTCCAGGTCAGTATGAAAGTGTATTTGTCAGAGTAGGAGAATAGAACATACTTTATTGAACAGTTGTTAGCTTGATGTATAACTTTACAGTATTTCAATGTATGAGGCCTCCATTTGTCTTGCCCCAGCCCTGCTGGCATTAGGGGTGGACTTGTGTCAGCCTGACCCACCAGACCATAAGCTCCACCAGGGAGGCACGTGCAATACCCCTGCTCGAGAGGACACCCCCCAAAAGATGCCATCCAAGTAGCTGAAGTCAGTACACAGGTAAATCCCTCAGGGCTGCTGGCTTCCTGTGTGTGTAGGGGGGAGGAGAGGTGGTGGCTAAGGTGAGGGGGCTGCTGGCTGTCAGGGGCATGGGGAATGGTGGCTTCAGCCTGAGGGGCTTGCTGGCTGGCCTCACCCACCCCAGCAACTTGGACAGACCAGGACCGGGTAGGCACATTCACATCTGAACAAAGCTCTAGTGACCACACAGCTGAGCACGAGGGGACACCAAAAATGGCAGGTTATTGCTGTCTCTGCTCTCAAAATAAACCCAGATGATAAATGCTGAGCATGGGGCTTGGGTGCTTCTGGAATGTCCCCCTGCCTCAGCTACCCTGAGATAACTCGGCTCCCTGTGTTCACAGGAAACCAAGGTGGCCAAAACGCAATGATCCAGACCCCGCAAAAAAGAGGAAGCTATTCAACAGCCTCCACACAGAGCGAGGCCGCAGCCTCCCCAGGACCACTCAGCTATACTCTTTACAACGTGTACATCACCTCTGGCAGCCACCGTATTCCGTGTTCAGTTTGGGGACTGATCTGTTATCAGCTCTGGCGGGCGGAGCACTGGGTGAGGGTCCTCTACAAGTGCCAGGACAACACACATGGACACGGTTCTGGGACCACCGCCAACCCACACGGCGGTCCTCCCTGAGTTTCTGCAAGGCCAGAACACCAGCCAAAAGTAAGTGATGGCTTCTGTGGCTCTAGGCTCCGTGAGCTGGAGGAGTGGCCATTTCTCACCTTCCAGGCACTTGGAAGATACCTGTCACTCCAGCAGCCAGCACAAGTGACTAAATACGATGCTAGAATCATAATCCCTGGGGTTCGGCACAAGGACCAGGCACGTAGGAAAAGCCCCCGACCCCAAGGGGAATCTCTGCTCCTCCACACTTACTTACCATCTGAGGCCCTGCACGTGCCAGTCAAGCTGCTCATCACCTGCCTGGCTCTGAGCAAGCACCGAGGTTTGGCTGTTGAGGGGCAGCTGGTGGGGCTGACGGGGGACTCTGCATTAAGTTCTCAGATTGACGCAGACTGGTCAGGGAAGAATGGGTGCCGAGTTGGGGTGAAGAGTCAGAGGTGGGGACAGCAGAGGTGAAAGGACATAAAGACCTCACTTTAAATAAGATTGGGTAAGGGTGGTAGGAACTGGGGCAGCAAAAGTTGGGGGCAGTTTAGCAAAGACTTACGTATGAGGGATGCTCTCAGGAGGGTTCGAGATGGAAAGAAGTATATGATGGGCCAGGAAGTTAGGAGTTGAGTCTGTGAGGACAAGAAGATACATCCTTCTAAGACCTGGGACAGGACTGTGAGCACAGTTATCAAGAAAGGAGTGAGCTCCAAAGAGCATCTACTTTGGGCTGGGTCTTAAACGAGAGTGGGGTAGAGGTGGGGTGTTTACAGCGAGCAGGCCATGGAGAGCTGAGCAGGGGGTTATGGGAGATAGGGATAAGAAAGCTGATCCAAAAAAGGGCAAACCACAATGGTGGGTCTCGAGGTTTGCGTGGAGCATTAGGATTGCCAAAGCGGTTGGGAGGTGAGGATGCGCTGAGTTAGAGGGAGGCGGAGGGATGTGGCCGATGGAGGTTGGAACTTGGCTCGAGTGGGGTCAAAGGTAAGGCTGCATTTACGCAAGACAGGTGGTGAGGGGGTGGGGGTAAGGGCTGGAGTCAGGTCATGGGTGGGAGAAGATGTAGGGACGCGCCAGCAGTGCCAGTGCGAGACGAAGGCCAGGAACCGAGTGGGAAGTGGGGACAAGGGAGTGGGCTGGGAAGGGTGAGGACTCTGAAGCAGGACAGTCTCAAGGCAAACGGTTTGGGATCCCGGCGAAGGCTGCTGGCCCATCGCCCGTTCGCGTCCCGGCCCCGCCTCCCCGCTCGCCCCCGACTACTAACTCACCAAGGGGAGGGGGACCAGGGTCGAGATACTCCCCTCCCGGCCAGGGCAGCACCAAATCCTGAACGGCGGCCTCCAGCCTACTGACAACAGGAAGTGGCACCCATGTCGCCTGACGCCATCACGTCGGCTCAGTTTCCGGCCCCGCCCCCGGTCCGCGGAGCCAATCGCGGAGCCCAAAGGAGCCCTGGGGCGGGGCCAGCGCTCCCGGCTGCCCCAGGCTCCCAGCGCCGGAGCGGGTGCTAGGTCTTGGGAGGCTGGGGACACCGTAGGGTAGGAGCTTTACATCTGTTACATCCGTTACACCCGTTCCCGGAGAGGCGTGGTCACTGCGTTCAACGGAATGCGTCCTCACTGCCGGCTTCCTTCGGGGTCCACTAGATGCTGGTCCAGGGGGCCGTCGGGGGTGGCTACAGGGCTGGGTGGGGAACAGGCCAGTTCGTGGAAGCTCCACTGATCTCTGCCGCGGGTGGCGTGGGGGTGGGGTGCGGGGGTTCCTTTCTGGGAAGGTCGAGGTCCCAGTGCCTGTTTCCACTTATAAAATCAGCTGTTGGTGTGTGGCCCCCCACTGTGTGGGGGCTGTTGCCCCTTCAGAAATCCTCCAGGTGTGATAACCGCCCCTTCTCGGTTTTAGCCTAGATGAATGCTGAGCGCCTTCACTACCGTCAATGGCAGAGCAGGAAGATTAGAAATAAAATCTTGGTGAAATGTGAGGACCCCCGCTCTAACGTAAGCGACCAGCGGTCAGGGATTTAACGTTCGTGGAAAACAGAAGCTCCTACTGTTTGCCAGGTAGGAACCGTGGTTTGTCCTTACCAACCCTGTGGAAGGTAGGTGCCGTTGTTGCACCCATAGCACAGATAAGAAAACAGGCTTGAGAGAAGTTGAGTAACTTGGGGGCTCAAGGCCACACAGCTAATTAATGGTTAGAAGCAGAATTCTCACCCAGCTCTTTCTGATTCTAGTTGGGGAAGTAGCATAGTTCAGTGACAGCAAGAGGGCTTTGGAGCCAGGAAGGCTTAGGTTTGAATCCCAGCTCTAACCCTGGCTGTTTTCTGAGTCTTCCCTAAACAGTGAGGGGCCCAGGGCAACCCAACAAGTGAGGGGCCAAGACAACTGTCATAGTGTCAGTATCTTTCAATAGGTCCCTTGAGATGGCCTTGAAGATAGAAACTTCTCAATTGAATTTTACTGATGTTCAGAAAAGAGAAGTCAAGTCACACCACCCATGGCCCATTAGCCTCAGGCAGAGGGGCCAGAGTGTGTGACTTCAGGGAAGTTCCAAAAGCTCTCTGAGCTGTAGTTCCTCATCTGTAAGTTGGGGGAAGGATATCAGTTGTTGTGAGGATTTAATAAGGTAATATCCTTAGGGCAGTTTTTGGTCTGTAGTAAGCACTGGAAAATGAGTGGCTATTATTACAGTTCTGGCAGTTCTCACCTTCCCTATCCAGTTGGGTCCCGGCCTTTTAAGTGCTCTTCTGAGCACTGGAGTGACATCCTTTTTTGTTTGAGCCCCAGATGTATCCTTATTTGGCATCTGATCCTCAGTCCTCCTCCCTTTTCCCTTAGAGCCCTCTCTCCGGGTTCTGTTCTCCAGTGTATTCTAGTAACCTCCTCTAGTAGCCTGTCACACAGCTGCCATTCTGGAACCAAGACAGGGCACACATTTGTTCATGAGTTTAAGAGTTTGGGGACAAAAATGGCCCCCACGATGGAGGTAGGCTCAGTGATCCAAATATCCCAGCAGCCCCAAAGACCTGATCGGAGGGGTCGGAAGTGGATGGTCCTCGATGGGCAGGAGGTCAAGTATGTTGGACATAACTGGTACTTGGCGAACCGGGGAGAGAACACCAGAATCAGTGCTTATTTGACTTAGTAACCGACACACCTTGGGGATGATGTGTCCTCCAGTTCTGACAGTTCTGGGGAAACGAGGGAGAGGAGCCCCTCTTCACCCTTCTTTGCTCACACTGCCTCTGGCAGGAGTATTGGCTACCACAGGGATTCTAACTTCAGCCCTGCTTTTCTTGCCAATGCCCCTTGTTATTTGTATATAAATACTTAGCTACTTACATCTTAATTCCTTACCACGAGGCTAGAGTTGGTTATGCATTTATGTATTTTAATACACGAAAAACAAGTATTTGACCAGCAATGCTGAGAAGCCAATATTACAAAACAAAATGTGCAGGTGGCCTGAGGCAGGACAGGTGTCACGCTGTGTTGTTGTCATGAGCTGTCTCACTTTCCTCACCTGGCTCCTCAGTAGTCTATTCACTAACCGGATTCTTCCCTATTATGACTTCGCGGAGCTCCCTGGGGTGAGAAGAAGAACGTCAGGGCTTTTACTAGTGAAAGGCACATTTAAACTATTCATTATTTCCTCATTTTAGATAAGAACTCTAAGTTGTCCCCAATCATTTACCCTTTATCCTCATCGATGGTCTCATCCTCATCAGAAGAATCTTGGTCTCCTAGTTTCTGTGCCCTGTTTTTCTTGTGTGCGGCATTGAGAGGTGTACACGTATCCCGAAGCCAAAGCGGCTGCCTCCTCCAGGAAGAGCTCGTCTGGAAAACACACAGGAAAACACCAATTCTGCCTCTCCCCTGCTTTCTCCTGCCCCGCATTTTATCCTCCTCAAATTTACCTGACTCTCCTCGTCCGATGGGCATTTCTTATGCAGCAGAAACGGGAAGAAGCCCCTTGGAGGAAAACACACACCACAATTACTCATTCATGCCACTTTCCACGTCTCTGCAACACACAGCTCCGGACTGATTAGGACCAAATGGGTACCTCGGCCCATAATCACAACGAGCAAAATCACCACAGACCTGGGACCTTGAAGTCATTCCATGCGAGCTGCACTTCCCCAAGTTCTGTGTGTCTGTCCACAATGGCCCACAATGTCTCTGGGGAGACTTGTATGTGGCTCAGCGTGGAGTCCGGGCAGGATTTTCTGCCCCCTCAGTTTCTTGGTCTTGGCCAAGAAGCTGCCCTTGTGCAGTGGAAAGAAATGTACCAGAGTCCTGGGCAGAAGCACTGAACTCTCCCCAGAAGCATTTTACTTCAGTCCCCTTTGGACTCAGTTTCACAGGCGTCCTTTGCTGGGGGTGGGGGAGAGGGTGCTTATATGTTCCTAGCTGCTGTCTCCTATGAGTCAAATCACACCATAAATGCCTGAGTCCAACGAGCCAACTTCTGGTTTCCTACTGCTGGCTGTCACTGATGAGTGAGGGAGTGGTGAAAGCAGTTTAAAGGTCATGACCAGCACTAAAACACAAAATATTCTTTTTGAATACACACAGAATAGAAAGAAAATGAGAGTGCATAATAAGTGTGTCTTAGAAACTAGTTATGTCTCTATGGTATGTGTGCACTGAGTTGTGACATAAAAGCCACCTCACAGCCCAAGCTCAATATAATCCACAGAGAAGTCCCCACTGGAAAGGAAGCATTTCTTTCTGGCACTCACTAGCCGTGTGACCATGGGGCAAGAGCTTTTCCCTTTCTCCTTCTCCATTTCCTTATTATAAAAGGAAGAGACAAACTACTGTCTAAGGTCTCTCCCAGTCAAAATTCTATGAGGTTGGGATAAAGGGCATAGAGAGAGGGGATGTGAAAACCAGTAGGATGAGAAGGGCAGTTCTCCGGCTACTTGACAGAAAGGACCCATTTTTCTCCCTTCCATCAGCCTTGAAGGAGACGAGCCCTCTGACCCCACGACCATGTGGACTTCCCTACCCCTTACAGAGCCTCTGAGAAGGCCTCTGGCCTGGCCTTATGCCTCCCACCAGCAGCAACAGGTACAACCCAAACCCCTCCCTCTCCACCCTCTGTCCTTAAAGGGCTAGTACAGCACAGGCATCTGTGCCAGTCTCATTCTAGTCAACTCTGGCTGAGGAGCGAATGTGGCTGAATCCAGGAAAGCATTAGGGTAAAGACGTATTCTTCCTGACTTTGGTGGTTTCCTCACTGTAAAATGAGGAGATTGAAATAGACGAGTTCTAAGTTCTCTGGTTCTAAAACTCTACTTTAAAAATCGCCAGATTATTATTTACCTTGAGCTTCCTTCTTTACCTTCCTCTGATGTTCTTCTATGAGAATTAATCTGTTTTGGAAGAAAATATGATCATGATTATCCATCACTATGGCCACTGTCTCTATTCATTCCTTTTGATTTTAAGTCTTATCTACCCAGGGAGGTGACAACTTTTGCTTTGCTTTTCTTGAGGACAGGCGTTCTGTCCTGTTTACTCGTCCTTGGACTCGTCCACAGTACCTCACTTAGGATCTTGCGTGCAGCTGGCAAGGCATGTTATTCACTGTATTAGCTAACACTCAACAGGTAATTCCTAATAACTCTTAGAAGTAGGAAATAAAATAAAAGTATCTACCAGACACCTAAACGGCAGTGTTGTTTTACAGTCAAGAATAACAGAAGGATGAGTGTTATTATGCTCCTGCTCATCATTGTAGAGGGTCCTAATCAATTTAATGAGAAAATGAAGTACTGGAAAGGAAGAAACAAAACATATTTGCATATGAAATGATGGACAACCTAAAAAGCCCAAGTGAATCAACTGAACTTTTATTGGAAGCAATATGAGAATTGATGGCTGGATACAAAATCAAGAGATCAACATGCGACCCTCAATAGCTTTGCTACACATCACAAGTAAATGACTGAAAAATGGAAAGAAGAACCCATTTATAGTATCAATAAAAAATGCATAAAGTACCCAAGATAAACTTAACAAAAACTGTGTAAGACCTATGTGATGAAAACATTAAAACTCTACTGAAGGACAATAAGAAGAAATGAATACATGACATGCGATACGATGTTCTTAGAATGTTGTAGAGACGTCAATTCTCCTCAAATTCAATGCAATCCTACTGAAATCCCAAGATGGTGTTTTAACAAACACCAGTAAGGTGCCATTTGGTAGAGATAAAATATGCAAGAATACCTATGCAATGTGTGAAAAACAAGATCAAAGAGCAGGAGCTTACTTTACCAGATATCAAAATACGCTATAGAGTAACGGGAATTACATAGTGTGATGCTAGTACTGCAACAGGTACAGGAAAAGATAACTGGATCAACAGAATCGAGTCCAGATAAAGACAGTATTTTACATCAGTGAAGAAAGAACCAGCCATTTAATGAAATATTTTAAAACAATTGGATCTTCATGGAGTGAAACAAAGTTAGGTACCTGAGCCACACTAAAAAACAAATACAACAAATTCTAGATGGGTTAAAAATTATGAAACAACAAATGTTATAAAAGTTCTAGAAGACACTATCAGAGACTATTTTCATGCTACGAAGTGACAAAAGCCTTACTAACAAAACCCACACCCCATAAGCCATGAGGAGAGGACACACTGTAAACAAACACACATCCACTCTTCACAGCCCGTCCCTCTTCTGCCCTGATTGTCTTCTTGATTTACAAACTCTGTTTAATATGAAATACATTAATCCTTTCGGTGGATTTCACTGAATTTCAATGTTTCAAATATTGCCCAGTGTTTTTGTCTGTACGGAGACAGACCAGTGGAGTAAGCAGCACAGTCTTTGCACTCAGGCGAAACTGGGTTCTGCTTTCAGTTTTGCCCCTGGGGCCTTAAGTTGATGTCCTTCATCTATGAAAGAGGGTGGTAATATCATCCCCACGTGGGCATCGAATCAGACAGTATATGGAAAACTTCATCCTGTGCTTGGCCTAAATAATGGCAAGTTCGCTGATGGTGTCACAGACAAGGGGGCAAATCTCTCACAGGGCTCTGCCTGTGGGACCAGGTATAGAAAGCTCTTACTCACCACTGATTATGAAAGTGCTGCTTCTATTTTCTTCTAATACTGTTATGGGTTCTTTTTGTTTACACTCACATAAATATGTTTGCTTAAAGTGAGAAATAGAGATCTGCTGTTATTTTTCACTCAAATATTAAGACAGCTGTTCTATTACCATATATTCATTTTCCTCCAGTGATTAAATTATTAAAAGGTGATACCTCAGAAGCCTTAGGAACACATGGGTCTGTCTATTGCTGGGCTCTGTGCTACTTCAAATATATATTAGGTTGCATTATTCCTCAGTATGGAACTGACAGACAGACTCATCTCTCTCCCTTTGAAACCGTTACTGTCCACTAGAGGAAAAACCTGCAGGTCCCTGTCCTCCAAAAGCTTGTCACGTAAGTGATAAGTGAAAATAATGAAACCTTATAAATAAACACAAATGCAAGGTTAAAAACGATGTAGAAATTAAAAGCAGTTAATAGAAATTGGAGTTAATGGAAATTCCAAAAAACCAAAGGCCATATGCCACCTGGAGATGGAGAGAGTGTGGTCTGGTCAATGGCCAATGATTGTCTTCCCAGAGACCTGCACAAGCTGACCCCATGGGAGTCCCCAGCCTCCTGGGTTGAGAAATCAGACTGTCCTCACCGAGAGAGGACTCCCTTCTTCCTACTGGGGCAGTGTCACCTTAAGTGTCACCTTAACAGTCACATGGGAGTGATCAAAACTCAGAATGCCAGATTGTGACTTGACAATCTTAAGTTCATCTGTTCCACAGACAGCATCTGTCTACACGACCAAGGAGTTAGTTACATTGTGTAGCAGTAGGCCACCGTGGCACACTAAAGCACAATCGGAAGGCTGCTTGGTGAGAATAGAATTAGAACAAGAGGAATCCCATGAATCCAGCATTCAATGGAAAGGACTGAGGCGGCCAGATCCATCCATCTCCCCGACAAGCACAGCCTGGCTAGTGGGGCTGACCCTCCACGTCTGCTGCCTGAGGTGCCATCTCTACTCTAGGGCAATGCTAGGATGGGTACTGCCCATGTTGGTCTCTTCTTCACCTTTACTATGCTTTCACCACTGACCAAGCCTCCTGCGGATAGGCACGCTGCTCTTTAGCAGTTAATACCTCCAGTCAGGTTGTACTCACGTCTGACAGACCAGGAAGTCATCTGGTCCTCACATACCTCTGCTCTGCTCCACGATGTGTGTTGACCTTGGTGTTTCTCTCTTGGGGAACCGCCTTCTCAAAAACTGTTTACCATATTTCTAAGTTCTCGGGCGGGAAATACCTCCCTGTTTCCCCTACAAACTGGTGACAGACCTCACAGAAGGACTAGGATCAGGAGGTCTGTAGTATTTAGAGAAGGCTGATGAGGAAAGATGAATTGCCTTGATTTCTGAGATTCATAGGATGTCCACAGGCAGAGCAAAATAAGGGCATTCGAGACAGGTCAAGGCACAGACAAAATGAGGAATGGCTGGGTTATGGTGAGCAGCTGTGCTGGCTGGAGTGCAGGGCTGCCACGACAGTGTAACAGGGAAATACAGGAAATCAGTTTGGGTTGTGGGGTAGGCAAGACTGTCAGCTTATTAATTCACTCTTTTCAATGTTAGCACCTGCCTGTTGGGAAAATAAACCATTATATCATTGAAGCTCCAGGACCCGGCGACTATAAAGACGACATGCTTTAGAGCAGCCTGATGCAGATTTAGGCTGCAGTGGGGACTGAACCTATTTATACAATGCCTTACACACTGGAGACGAAACCTGCTAAGTAAACCTCATGCATGGACAAGGTCACACTTTTTATCTTTCAGCCATGTCCTTTCTCCCAGGGTGACATGGCTCCATGAGGATGGAGATTATACATCTCTCCTCATTTCAGCCAAGGAAACATATCAGTGGTAGAAAGAGAGGGATTGGTGAGTACATCACATTGACATCATTTTGAGTTGAAGAAATTTTGCTAACATGTCAACTCTGGCCTATTAAATTTAACTTCTCAAAATAGCCTCATGTCTTCTTATTGTGGTTTCAATTCCACAGAGATCTCTGGGAGTGGGGCTCCTTTAAAAACTCCCGAGATATAATTTGCAATAGAAAAACAGAGCACACCTCACTCCCCATGACTGGATACGAATATGAAGCAGCAGCAGGTGGGAAAGTGGCTTTGATTTTCAGTTTGTGGGGTCTGAATGTATTATAAAGACAGAATATATTTTGGAAACCTGAAATTGCTGTTGCTTACCACAATGAGACAGAAAATTATCATCAAAATCATCACTACTGCAGTCACAGATATTGCCAAGATCAGTTTGTTGTAATAGCTGTGTCCTGGAACTGCTTTTGTGCGCTAAAAAAGTAGAGAACAATTTTGTTAAAACAAGAGATGGAAAGGATGCAGACTAACCATTCTCAAGACTATTATAAAGAATAACGATCTTAAACTGCTACTCTATATAGTAGCCTACACGTTCTTAAAGAAGATACCCAATCTAATGGGTCACGTAATCTTAACATTAGTATTTTTTCTACAATTTTTTATCTTTTGTGTTAGGTCCTCGTCTCATCTACCCTAGGAACAGTGGTACCATTCTCTAAAGGAGCAAAGTGGGAGTTCGCTGTCTTAGCCAAAGTTACGTGGCCAAGAAAAGCTACGGCCTAGGCGCTCCTGGCGTTTGTGCTTGGGCGCTTTTGTTGTCCTAAAAGTCCAGGCTCCCTGTTTCGGAAGCTGTCCTCACCTCTCGTGGCTCCTGCCCTTTCTGTTCACTCTGGGCTTCTGTGCTCTCGCTGATGTAGTTCTCATTTTTCCATCGATCCGTATCCCACTCTGCCGTGGGCACCTTTACTTCCTGCTGTTCGCTGAGAAGCTTCATCAGGAGGCCTGTTCTGGAGATGAGCTTGGCACAGGGCAGCTGCACGCTGGTCTCAGAGCAGTCCATTTTCAAAGTCCGGATGACATGAGCAATGAGCTTTCTCATGTCGTTGTTGGGGATGAGGGCCTGTAGCTGCTGGTTTAGCTGACTTTCAAATTGATCCCCCGGGGATGAGAACAACGGGGACGTGAAGCCTGTGGAGTTGGACAGTAAGTCAGTGGCCACAGGGGGGTGTTCCCCTTGTGTTTCATGGGTTTGGTTAACTGCTGGCAGGAAGTTGTCTGCAGAAACAGCCGAGTCTGCCGTGAAAACATCCTCACGGGCAGGGATTTCAGGGGTAGTTTTTTCTGGCTCAGTAGCCTTTCGTGTAGAAATATTTTCTTGAAAAGGAATCTGTGCAGTACTCTTTTCTTTAGAAGGTTCCAAGAAACTTGAAACTGATTCTGGAAGACGATTTTCCTGAGATGTCGATTCTCCTGAAGATGAAAAAGCCTCTCGTGCAGGGGAATTTATGAGGCTCCTCACTGCAGATATCGGAGGTCTCTTTGCAAGCATCAGTCTTTTGAGAGAATCTTCCTTTCCAAACTCTCGACTCATTTTGGCCTTGGCTTTTTTGTGCAGCACATGAGAACGACTTTTATGAAGGAGGTGTTTCTTTCTGGAGTGTGAGATTGGCTTAGAAGCCTTCCTATTCCTGACTAGAGCATTTGCCTCATCTAAAATAAAAGTAGTATCGCTTAAGTCTTTTAATCTTTTAACCTCAGATAGAGATTTTGGAGCAATGGAGGCCGAAGGCCAGCCCATCAAGTATTGCTTCTGGGTAGAAGAAACTGCTGCCTCATGTTCCTTTATGAAAGAAGGCTCTGTATTGAAGTTTTCCACTAATTTCCCAGGCCTGTGTACCCTGTGCATCTGTCCCAGCTCCCTTGGGGGTGGCCCCCTGAGTCTCCTAACTTTGACAGTGTTCTCCACAATAGGCAGGGCATTCTGTTTCCTCTGGATGCTCTGATGGGCCACTTCTTTGAAGTGCCTTTTCCGGATGCCCTTAGGGCCCTTGAGGACCCTGCTCACTGTCCGCAGCCTTTTCCGGACAGGCTGAAGCTTTGCTAGGCTGTAGCCCTGTGGCTGGTCAGTTTGCAATTCCTTCCGAATGATTTGGCGTTTCAGTTTGGGACCTGAAAGGTTGGAATGTATAAGCATGGCAGTTTTTTCTTTCTTTATAACCTCATCAATTTTTTCTAGAATTTCTGTATCTAACAAATTTTTCAGAGAATTGAGTTTCCTCAGTCTATTTTTGAAAGTTGCATCGTGGGATTCAGGCTTCAGGGAAGGGTTCCTTGCATTGTTTGTCAAATGATTCAGGGGCATATCTCCATCTTCTATATTTACAAAAAGGAGTTTAATGAGTGGTAATAATGCTGAGTCTACATCTGTTAGATTTCCCTTGGATAAATAAGGTAGTATGTAATTGAGCGCACTAATAGCAGCGTTTTCATCACTAAAGTCTAGTTGGTCGTTCCTGAAGGCTGACAAATCAATGCCGTTTTTGTCTGAGGATGGCTTCTCTGGCTCAATAGTCAGCTCGGTGCTCGTGCTCTTCTTCCGGGCTTGTAATACCTTCATGAACGATCCTTCTGCAGTCCCTATAGATACTTCTTCGTCTGTCAAACAAGAAAAGACCGCTTTTGATAGTGAAAGATTGACGGAACAGCTTTTTGTCCAACCACAGCCATATATCCCAGTTAAATAAATTAGGAATCAGCAAACATTTGAGTGCCATTTAGAGAGGAAAATATACACCCAAACTTAAACCCATAATTGGCAACACAACAAAAGGAGAGAAAGGTATCTTTTGAAAAAGTGGCTATCTACTAAGAACATTCCATAGTGTGAAATACAGTAACTGTACTTAGAATGATTCTATTGGTCCCCAAGGGCCAATGGCCCGGTACTCAAGAAAAGCCAAGGCTGGAGGACCCCACTCAGTTAGACGCTCTGCAGATGTACTGTGACTCCTCACATTCATATACCCCAGCCTGTCCTGTCTCAGATGCGGAGGGAGCATGAGGCCTCCTTTCTCCACCTCTTCAGTGTGCTCGTTGTGGGGGCAGAGCCCCAGAAAGTAGTTTCCAGGCTCTCGGCCTCACGTGGAGGAGTGCTGGCTCGGGTAGTAGATGGCCGTCAGCTGTGGCTGATTGGCCGTCAGCTGTAGCCAGTTAGCCAATTAGCCGCCAATATAACTGCTGCGGCTACGGAGGAGAGGGGAGGAGAGAGAAGGATGGGGGCTAGCAAGAAGATGGCGGCTGGGCTGGCAAGCATGGATGGCGGTTTGCGGACAGTGTGGATGCAGCCTCCAGTGAGAGTATAGTGCCGCCAGAGAGAATATAGTGGTATGACTCCCCTACCTATGGCTCCGTGGGTGTTCCTTTTTGGCCTCACCATATCCTGCGTTATGTGGGGAGCGGGACCAGAGGCCCCGCAGGCTTCCCCGCACGACAAATGGCGCAGCGAGCAGGGTATGGTGCCGGCCAAGGCTCTCCCAAGAGTGGTGGAGCAGTTTGTGCGTATGAACACTCAGTCTCAGGAAGACCAGGAGGAGCAGCTGCCGGAGAGCTGGACCCCCGTGGAGGGGTGGGAGGACGTGGACGGTTCTCCCACCAGCACAGGAAAAGCCATGCAGCTGCTGCAGAGATGGAGCCCCGTGGAGAGGTGGAAAGATGTGGACGGTTCCCCAACCAGCACAGGCCGGAGAAAGCGAAGGTTGTTGCAGCCCTGTGGGCCGGGAGGTTCCTGCTCAGGCAGCCCGGATGCAGGACTTGTAGTCCCAGGAGGTAACACTTGCTGAGTCCTCCGTGGGAGATGAGGGTGAGGTCAAGGTCATCCCTCACCCCCAGGACAGCCCTGGTGAATGACTATGGACTATGGGGAGTTGCCTTCCATCCTTAATTTAATGGACAGCTTGACTGTTTGTTTGGGAACTGTTGTTAGTGGAACTGGGGGATATTTGCTTTTGTCTCTTGACTGGCCGCCATTGAGAATATGTAAGCACCTTGATTGTGAGTCGCTGTTGTTCCAGCAGGGTACCCTGAGAGGCACAGAGAGAGTGGCAGTGCCCTGAGAGCCCTGGCTGAGTCCAGGAAGTCTGGCTGAGCCCTGAAGATACCCTGGCTGTGCCCAGGAAGTTGGGCTGTTCCCAGAGAGAGTGGCAGTGCCCTGAGAGCCCTGGCTGTGTCCAGGAAGTGTGGCTGTGCCCACAGAGAGTGGCAGTGCCCTGAAAGCCCTGGCTGAGTCCAGGAAGTGTGGCTGTGCCCACAGAGAGTGGCAGTGCCCTGAGAAATCCTAGCTGTGCCCGGGGAAACTAGTGGTACCCTAAGAAGCCCAGGAAGTCTGGCTGTGCCCAGAAGTACTGGTGGTGCCCTGAGAAACCCTGGCTGTGTCCGGGAAGACAGGTGGTACCCTAAGAAGTCCAGGAAGTCTGGCAGTGCCCAGAAGTACTGGTGGTGCCCTGAGAAACCCTGGCTGTGTCCGGGAAGACAGGTGGTACCCTAAGAAGTCCAGGAAGTCTGGCTGTGCCCAGAAGCACTGGTGGTGCCCTGAGAAACCCTGGCTGTGCCCAGAGAGCCTGGCTATGTCCAGGATATTGCATTCACCTCCAGGCTCCTCGCACAGGGCCCCTCGCGGAAGATGCTTGTCGCGTAGATTGTGAGGCGAGAGCCTGTAGGGGTGGAGTGTGGGGGCAGAGCCCCAGAAAGTAGTTTCCAGGCTCTCGGCCTCACGTGGAGGAGTGCTGGCTCGGGTAGTAGATGGCCGTCAGCTGTGGCTGATTGGCCGTCAGCTGTAGCCAGTTAGCCAATTAGCCGCCAATATAACTGCTGCGGCTACGGAGGAGAGGAGAGGAGAGAGAAGGATGGGGGCTAGCAAGAAGATGGCGGCTGGGCTGGCAAGCGTGGATGGCGGTTTGCGGACAGTGTGGATCCAGCCTCCAGTGAGAGTATAGTGCCGCCAGAGAGAATATAGTGGTATGACTCCCCTACCTATGGCTCCGTGGGTGTTCCTTTTTGGCCTCACCATATCCTGCGTTATGTGGGGAGCGGGACCAGAGGCCCCGCAGGCTTCCCCGCACGACATCGTGTTCTTGTCACCATCACACGTGACCATGACCACACCCACTGCTAACACTTCCCCCTCTGGACATGCCCTCCTGCACTTACCCAGGTTCCTTTGCTCGGACCCTGCTCCCACATACCCCCGCCCCCATAACAGAAGGCTGAATATAGAAAAAACACTACGTCTACCCTCGCTTTTTGCTTAAATCCGGGTCAGGCATCTAGGACGTAGGTTATGAGATTTGCCAGGTTGTATGCCAATGTGGAATGTTCAATAAATCTACGGATTAATACTTGAGGTCCTAAAATGCAGAAGGGAAAAAGTAACTTTCGTTGTGTGCCGACTTTTATTTCATTTCATTTCTTATATTTTCAGCTTTACTTGGGGAACCATCCAAAGCTGCTGACTGTGAGAAGGTCAAGTGTATCATAGCACAGTTGGGTTTCGGTTCCAGAAGAATTAAAAGTATTGTTGGTGCTGGTGAGGGTCAGAGGAGGAAGTAGGGGTGGTGAAGTTCAGAGGACAAAGGAGGAGCATGGCTTTGCAGAGAGCCCAAAAGTGGAAGCAGGAGCCCAGGCACTACTAGACTACAGCACTTAACACTTCTGATCTCGTTTTACTCACCTGTAAAGGAGACTAAAATGCCTGTTCTGCCCACCTCTGAGGGAGAAGGGAGTAATGTAATTGGTAAAAAATTATTTTGATCAATAAGCTGCACTGTCTTTATATCAGTAACAAAGTGTTATTATTTATGATGTCCCCAGATCACCGGCAGAGACTAGTATTCAAGCTATCTGGGCCTGAAAGCACATTTTGAAAGTTATCAAGTAGGTGCCAATAAACCTAATGCATAGATAAATACTTAAAAGCACCCAGGTGTTTTGTGGATAGAAAATTTTGAGCTTCAGAGTAAGTTTGGGTTTGGCCGTCTAAGACTACACGAGCCCTCTCGTCCATTAGAAGGGCTGGCTGGCAGCTTCTGGTGATGGAAGCAGAAACTCTCAGGTTCCAAATAAAACAGCATCACTTGTACTCTTTTTATAAAATTGCAAAAACAAACAAAATAAATAAAGTGTATCTATACCTGTCCCATAAGGCAAAGGGCATTTGAGACCTAATGCATATAATAATCGCTTTATAATCTGTGAGGCGCTCTATGAATAAATTCTCATCTGGAGGTAAAGCAGCAAGCAGAGAGCAGGACACACTATATGTGGCCATTAGTGTTAGTTCCCTCCCCCTTTCCGTTCTTTTCTCTTGTTCCTTAATCTGAATGTTAACAAGGGACGCGTTTTAGACATTTAGGGAGTTGAACTCTGCATGAATAAATATAAAAGATGCAGTTACATTATTAGCTTAAAAATTTGTCATAGATGAAAGCATAACATTGAAACATAAGTAAAATAAAAACTTAAAAAAGTCTCCTCAGGCAATTGAGACTCACCACAATGTGTGATGTCTGTCAGACATTCAGTGTCACAAAGCAGCTTCACTGTCTTGCAGACGACCTCAATATCACTTTTAAATTGGCAGAGGCAGCAGGTCACACGACTGGGTAAGATCCTATAAATGGAAACACAGAGAATTAAATTAGTGGCAAAGGAGTTACTTGAGTAGGTAGGAGCGTAGGTCAAGGCTACCACAGGGTGTGCAGAAAGGAGCTCTTGGGGCATACGGCCTGGACAGTTGGGTAGGGGACAGTTGGCTATTTGCTGCTCTTGAACATTGTACATAAATAGAGAGGACAGAGGTATCCAACAGTAGGATGGCAGTGGGTATGGTATGCCTAAGATAAAGGTGATAGGGATTAGAATTGGGTGTAACTGATCTGTGGTTTGATTCAGAAGTATCTCCTCTCATTCCAAAAGTCTCACTTTGGGTTGAGAGTACACAGGAAGAGGGAAGACTTCTAAGCAGCTTCTGATAACAGAGCTTCAAAATTCGAAGGAAAAGTGAGATTGACAAGGAGAAACAAAGAAATCTGGATTTTCCAATACCCTCTTTCAATAATTGATAGAACAAGTAGGTAGAAAATCAGTAAGGATATAGGAGTCTTGAACAACACTATCAACTTGCCTGACCTACTTGACATTTACAGAACACTCCACACCAAATCAGCAAAAGGCACATGGTTTTTTTCAAGTGGACACATAACATTTTCCAAAATAGACCATATTCTTGCTTATCATGAGAGTTTATTGGCTATAAAATGAATCTCAATAG